>NC_141547.1:51347272-51658181 GCF_021556685.1 Rattus norvegicus | reverse complement strand
ATAATATTGGTATGAGGTCTTCTATGAAGGTTTGATAGAATTCTGCACTAAACCCGTCTGGACCTGGGCTCTTTTTGGTTGGGAGACCTTTAATGACTGCTTCTATTTCCTTAGGAGTTATGGAGTTGTTTAACTGGTTTATCTGTTCCTGATTTAACTTCGGTACCTGGTTTCTGTCTAGGAAATTGTCCATTTCCTGAAGATTTTCAAGTTTTGTTGAATATAGGTTTTTATAGTAAGATCTGATGATTTTTTGAATTTCCTCTGAATCTGTTGTTTTGTCTCCCTTTTCATTTCTGATTTTGTTCATTTGGACGCACTCTCTGTGTCCTCCCATTAGTCTGGCTAAGGGTTTATCTACCTTGTTGATTGTCTCAAAGAACCAACTTTTGGTTCTGTTGATTCTTTCTGTGGTCCTTTTTGTTTCTACTTGGTTTATTTCTGCTCTGAGTTTGATTATTTCCTGCCTTCTACTCCTCCTGGGTGTATTTCCTTCTTTTTGTTCTAGAGCTTTTAGGTGAGCTGTCAAGCTGCTGACATATGCTCTTTCCTGTTTCTTTCTGCAGGCACTCAGCGCTATGAGTTTTCCTCTTGGGTGCAGAGAACTGTTTATCCGGTCTGTTTCCCTCAGGTTCCGGGGGTGTCTCAGGCAGGGGTCCTGCCGCTCCTGGGCCCTCCCCCACGGGAGCCCAGAGGCCTTATACAGTTTCCTCTTGGGCCAGGGATGTGGGCAGGGGTGGGCAGTGTTGGTGGTCTCTTCCGCTCTGCAGCCACAGGCGTGCCCACCTGACCAGGCGGTGAGGTCTCTTTCCCACAGGGTCTGGGAGCAGAGAGCTGCTGCGGGCTGGGATCCGCGGGCGTGGGACCTCCGGCAAACACAGGACGTGCCCGGTCCTAGATGAACTCTGCCTCTGTGTGTCCCAATCTCACCAGGCAGCTCTCTTGCAGCAGACAAGTTGGTCTTACCTGTGGTCCCGAGGCTCAAGTTTGCTCATGGGGTGCTGCCCAAGGGCTCTCTGCAGCGGCAGCAACCAGGAAGACCTGTGCCGCCCCTTCCGGGAGCTTCAGTGCACCAGGGTTCCAGATGGCCTTTGGTGTTTTCCTCTGGCGTCTGAGATGTATGTACAGAGTGCAGTCTCTTCTGGTTTCCCAGGCTTGTGTGCCTCTTTGAAGGTTCAGCTCTCCCTCCCACGGGATTTGGGTGCAGAGAACTAAATTAACATTTTATTAATGTAGCATTTTGCATTTAAAATAAAGCAGAGCAAGTAATTATTTTAGTACATAATTACAAACATTTAATATAACTTTTTGCCTTGTCTTTAATGTATTTTATGAATGATGCATTTTTTCAATTATTATGTACCAGTACATGCCAAATAATGAAAACTTAGAAAAAATGAACAAATTCCTCTACAATTATTTAATGTCTTAGCTTACAAAAATAAATCACGAGAAAATAAAAATTCTTAGCAGGCCTATAATGCATAATGATAGAACAACAATAGTAGTCTATAAATATTTATATATTGGGAGGGGTTGTTCAGTTTCCTAGAATCTATTTTAAAGGTGCACTCTAGCTTTATTTTTTTTAAATTTCCATTTCTGCTATGATGGCTGTGTGCATCTGTCTTCCTCAAAGGAATGTAGAGATAGAGACAAACATGTTCTGTGGTATCTTACCAGTTCCAAGGAAAGTAGAAATACAAATAATTGCACCATTGTGCAAGTATGGTATACATGAATGGATAGACAGATGGAAGGAGAAGAGAATGCAATAAGATAGCCAGGATAATCAAAGGCAGGCTGCCAGGATAAACCAACCTTAGGAAACCTGCATGCACTAGCAGGAACAGTCTATAAGTCTATATCTTGAGCATCTATGCTATTCATCACTGCATTCTACCTAAGTTGACCTGGTTACTACAGCAATCTCAGAAATGAATTAATCAAAAACAATTGTAATCTATGGTTCTTGAGGTTGGATAGTCTAATATTTATGTTTCTAGTGCTTTCATTCAACCTGCCTTATAGATAGATATCTGCCTCTTCTTATTTAGTATATCATTACTTTTTAATTTGATAAATACTAATTATACGTACATATACATTTTCACGTTGTGGTCCAAAGTAATACCATAATGCTTACCTAGAGGGTAAATGATTAAATTGTGTTAAAAGCATATGTAACACTTCATGTATTTATTATTCTGTTGTAAAACCTTTAAATATAACTTTCATGTTTAAAAATATGTTACATACTGTGATGATATGTATATGCTTAGTCCAGGGAGTGGAGTTATTTGGAGGTTTGGCCTTGTTGGAGTAGGTGTGTCATTGTGGTCATGGGCTTTAAGACATTTGTCTTAGCTGCCTGGGAGCCAGGCTGCTGTTGGCTTCCTTTGGATAAAGATGTGGTACTATCAGCTCCTCCAGTGCAATGTCTGCCTGGATGCTGCCTTGCTCGCACCTTGATGATAATGAACTAACTTCTGAACCTGGAAGCCAGCCCCAATTAAATGTTTTCCTTATAAGAGCTGTCTCTTTAAAGCAATGGAAACCCTAACTAAGGTCTACACCATTTTTAAGTAGTCCTCGTGTTTTGTAAGCAAGAACTATTCATTCTTTCTTAACCTTACTCTCATCAGTGTAATCAGTTGTAATCAGTGCTTCTAACACTTTGATATTTTAGATTCCCCTTGAATTGCATATCACTTAGTCGTTGTATCTCTGTTTTTGGCTGATTTAGCATATTGTTTGGGTAATTACATACCGTTGAAATGTCAGAATTTCCTTCATCATAAAGGCTGAATTTTTACCATTGAAAGCCAGGACTACCAGTTCCATAGTATTAATGATGAAAACATTGAGGGAGACACCCACGGGCGATAGATGAGCTACAGACATTATTTCTACATTTAGCAACCTTACATTTAAGATATTATTAACTCATTTCACATTGTTTCTTTTATATGGAGTGAGTTAAAGGTTTAATCTCATTCTTCCTTATGTTGAAACCAAGTAAATTTAAGCATTATTTCCATAAAACCTATCTTTGGGGTTATGACAGTAATCACACTCAATCTGTAGGTCAATTGGAAATTTTGCATAATCGAACAATATTAATCCTTCTATTCCATGGCAATGGGATATCATTCTTCTAGGACTTTGCCAGTGCAAGAGTGTCTTGGAATTCAAGTGCCAAGGCATACCACAAAGTCACGGCACACAATAATCCTCACACAAATGATTTTTAGGGAGAATTGTAGAATGAGAGCCATCTCTGAACCAGAAGAAAAACAAAAGAGGTATGGGTAAAGGGTAAGGCTTTTACTGTGTCCTTGGTGCATGTTCAATAAACTAATGAAAAACTACAGTACAGCTGTCTATTTTTACCCATTAATATTGAGTCAAAGGGGTGAAGAGTGATTTTTTCAAGTCTCAAGAAACATAGGTCAAGCCAAGAACAGTATGTTTTGCCCTGACCCTTGTTTCTAAAATTCTATTTTAGGCATTATCTTAAATTAATATCTCAATGCAATCCCCATTAAAATACCAATCCAATTCTTCACAGAGTTAGACAGAACAATTTGCAAATTCATCTAGAATAATATAAAACCCAGGATAGCTAAAACTATCCTCAACAATAAAAGGACTTCTGGGGGAATCACTATCCCTGAACAATTATATAGCAATTACATACATAGTATTACAGAGCAATAGTGATAAAAATAACTGCATGGTATTGGTACAGAGACAGACAGATAGACCAGTGGAACAGAATTGAAGACCCAGAAATTAACCCACACACCTATGGTCACTTGATTTTTGACAAATGAGCCAAAACCATCCAATGGAAAAAAGAGCATTTTCAACAAATGGTGCTGGTTCAACTGGAGGTCAGCATGTAGAAGAAGGCAGATCGATCCATGCTTATCACCCTGTACAAAGCTTCAGTCCAAGTTGTTCAAGGACCTCCACATCAAACCAGATACACTCAAACTAATAGAAAGTAGGGCAGCATCTCGAACATGTGGGCACTGTAGAAAATTTCCTGAAAAAAACAATAATGGCTTATGCTCTAAGATCAAGAATCGACAAATGGGATCTTATAAAACTGCAAAGCTTCTGTAAGGCAAAGGACACTGTGGTTAGGACAAAACGGCAACCAACAGATTGGGAAAAGATCTTTACCAATCCTACAACTGATAGAGGGCTTATATTCAAAATATACAAAGAACTCAAGAAGTTAGACTGCAGGGAGAGAAATAACCCTATTAAAAAATGGGGTTCACCCAGTGAACGTGATTGTTGTGGGGAGGGCAGCAATGGGGGAAGGATGGGGAGGGGAACACCCATAAAGAAGGGGAGGGGGAGAAGGAGGGGTTAGGGGGATGTTTACCCAGAAACCGGAAAGGGAATAACATTCGAAATGTAAATAAGAACTACTCAAGTTAATAAAAAAATGGGGTTCAGAGCTAAATAAAGAATTCACAACTGAGGAATGCTGAATGGCTGAGAAACAACTAAAGAAATGTTCAACATCTTTAGTCATAAGGGAAATGCAATTCAAAACAACCATGAGATTCACCTCACACCAGTGAGAACGGCTAAGATCAAAATCTCAGGTAACAGCAAATGCTGGCGAGGATGTGGAAAAAGAGAAACACTCCTCCATTTTTTGGTGGGATTGCAGACTGGTACAACCATTCTGGAAATCAGTCTGGAGGTTCCTCAGAAAATTGGACATTGAACTACCTTAGGACCCAGCTATACCTCTTTTGGGCATATACCCAAAAGATGCCCCAACATATATTAAAGACACGTGCTCCACTATGTTGATAGCAGCCTTATTTATAATAGCCAGAAGCTGGAAAGAACCCAGATGCCCTTCAACAGAGGAATGGATACAGAAAATGTGGTACATCTACACAATGGTATACTACTCAGCTATCAAAAACAATGACTTTATGAAATTCATAGGCAAATGGATAGAACTGGAAAATATCATCCTGAGTGAGGTAACCCAATCACAGAAAAACACACATGGTATGAACTCATTGATAAGTGGCTATTAGCCCAAATGCTTGAATTACCCTAGATGCACAGAGCACATGAAACTCAAGACAGATGATCAAAATGTGAATGCTTCACTCCTTCTTTAAAAGGGGAACAAGAATACCCTCGGCAGGGAATAGAGAGGCAAAGATTAAAACAGAGACAGAAGGAACACCCATTCAGAGCCTGCCCCACATGTGGCCCATACGTATACAGCCACCCAATTAGACAAGATGGATGAAGCAAAGAAGTGCAGGCCGACAGGAGCTGGATGTAGATCTCTCCTGAGAGACACAGCCAGAATACAGCAAATACCGAGGAGAATGCCAGCAGCAAACCACTGAACTGAGAATAGATCCCCAGTTGAAGGAATCAGAGAAAGAACTGGAAGAGCTTGAAGGGTCTCGAGACCCCTTATGAACAACAATGCCAAGGAACCAGAGCTTCCAGGGACTAAGCCACTACCTAAAGACTGACCTTGGATTCTGACCTCATAGGTAGCAATGAATATCCTAGTAAGATCACCAGTGGAAGGGGAAGCCCTTGGTCCTGCTAAGACTGAAGCCCCAGTGAACGTGATTGTTGGGGGGAGGGCGGTAATTGGGGGGAGGATGGGGAGGGAAACACCCATAAAAAGGGGAGGGGGGGGGTTAGGGGGATGTTAGCCCAGAAACCGAGAAAGGGAATAACACTCGAAATGTAACCACTGATCTGAGAATGGGATCCCTGTTGAAGGAATCTTAGAAAGAACTGGAAGAGCTTGAAGGGCCTGAGATCCCGTATGAACAACAATGCCAAGCAACCAGAGCTTCCAGGACTAAGCCACTACCCAAAGACTGTAAATGGACTGACCCTGGTCTCCAGCCTCATAGGTAGCAATGAATAGCCTAGTAAGAGCACCAGTGGAAGGCGAAGCCCTTGGTCCTGCTAAGACTGAACCCCCAGCGAACAGGATTCTTGTGGGGAGGGTTGGTAGTGGGAGGAGGATGTGGAGGAGAACACACATATAGAAGGGGAGCAGGAAGGGTTAGTGGGATGTTGGCCCAGAAACAGGGAAGGGGAATAACAATCGAAATGTAAATAATGTAAATAAGAAATTCTCAAGTTAATAAAGATGGAAAAAATCTTTCTCTCTTTCTCTCTCTCTCTCTCTCTCTCTCTCTCTCTGTTAGTGTGTGTGTGTGTGTGTGTGTGTGTGTGTGTGTGTGTGTGTGTGTGTGTTATGGTCTGTGTGTGTGTGTGTGTGCGCAAATGTCTCTCTCTCCCTGTTTAATGTAAATGTATATGTTAGTGTCTATGTGGTGTGTGTGTGATGGTATGTGTATTTATGTTCAGGTGCACATTTAAGTGTGTTTGTAGTACATACAAATGTTCATATGTATATATGAAGGCCAGAAGTCAGTGTGATGTATCTTTCCCCATCAATATCTACTTTGCTTTTTGAGACACAGTCTCTCCTTGAACTTTGAGCTCTGATTCACCTATAATGACTGGTGAACAAGTTCATAGGATCCACTTGTTTCTCCTTCCTAATAATTGAATAATAGGCCTCCATTTTTTCTAATTTATTAAATTTTACTATATTTTGTCATATTATTTTTCTGCATGTATCAAAGGGATTATATACAGTATCTGTCCTTTTCTCAATTAATGTATCATGTTCATTAACTTGTGTATGATTTCTTCCTACCAGCACCAATCATGCCTGCCCATGTGAATAATTCTTTTCATTTATTGATACATTATGCTTCTTTGTGAAAGATTTTGCTTTCATTTTTATGTATCAGGACATTGTTTTGCATTATTCTTTTCTTGAGATACATTTGTTCTAATTCTCATTCTTATGTGAATACTTATCTTAATGGATCAATATTCTATTCTTAATATTTTATTTAATGTTAGCCTGTCTACATAAATATTAGTCTCCAAGTATAGTACAATTGCTTATCAGGGTGTGAATCCCAGTTCAGTAATTTGGCTGAATTTATAGCAAATATGGATTCTTCATAAATTTAACAGCAGTTCCAAAGATAATATACCTTGAGACTTACGTACACCTATACTCCAGAAATTATTTCTCATTATGACAAAAAATGTGTGGCAACAACTTGTTTCCATACAATGTCAAGTATTTGAAAGCATAAAATATTATCTCATAAAATAGCAAATATAGTTTTAAAAAAGTATGTAGCTCTTCACATTTTTCCATAAGCCCCCCCTATCTCATCTCCCTGCCCCTTCTTCTATTAAGGTGTTTCTCCTCCCAAACCACCACACCTTCCCACCTCCCTACCCTAACATTCCCTACATTGGGGGTCCACCCTTGGCAGTACCAAGGGTTTCTCCTCCTATCCATGCCCAACAAGACCATCCTTTGCTATGTATGCAACTGGAGTTTTAAGTCTGTTCATGTGTACTCTTTGGATAGTGGTTTAGTCCCTGAGATCTCTGGTTGGTTGGAGGTGTTGCTCTTATGGGGTTGCAAACTCCTTCAGCTCCTTTAATTCTGTCTCTGACTCCTCCAATGTGGACTGCATGCCCAGTTCAATGGTTTGCTGCTAGCATTCGCCTCTGAACTTGTCTCAACCTGGCTGAGCCTCTCACGAGACAGATATATCAGGCTCCTCTCAGCATGCACTTCTTGTCTTCATCAATATTGTCTAGTATTGGTGGATATGTATATATATATATATATGCATATATATGCATATATATGTATATATATAGATGGTAGATATAGAAATAGAAATAGAAATAGATAGATATAGATACAGATATAGATATAGATACAGATACAGATACAGATATAGATACAGATACAGATACAGATACAGATACAGATATAGATATAGATATAGATATAGATATATGTACTGAATCCACAGGTGTGGCAATATCTGAATGGCCATTCCTTCAGTCTCTGCTCCAAACTTTGTCTCCATATCTCCCCCTATGAATATTTTTGTTCCCCCCTTTAAAGGAGTGAAACATCCACACTTTGGTGGTCTTTCTTCTTAAGCTTCATGTGGTCTGTGGATTATACCTTGGGTAATTCAAGCTTTTGGGTTAATATCCACTTATCAGTGTGTGCATACCATGTGTGTGGGGTGTGTGTGTGTGAGTGTGTGTGTGTGTGTGTGTGTGTGTTTTGTTTTTGTTTTTTTTTTTTTTTTTTGATTGTGATTGGGTTACTTCACCCAGGAAGATATTTTATAGTTCCATCCATCGTTTTTATAGAAAAATAGCTATTTATTTAGTGAGGACAATAATTATGTTAAGCAAAATAAGGCAAATTGGAAAAGCAGGCACTCTTTTTTTTTAATTACTTTTTTTTATTAACTTAAGTATTTATTATTTACATTTCGAGTGTTATTCCCTTTCTCGGTTTCTGGGCCAACATCCCCCTAACCCCTCCCCCTCCCCTTTTTATGGGTGTTTCCCTCCCCATCCTCACCCCAATTATCGCCCTCCCCCCAACAATCACGTTCACTGGGGGTTCAGTCTTAGCAGGACCAAGGGCTTCTCCTTCCACTGCTGATCTTAATAGGATATCCATTGCTACCTATGAGGTCAGAATCCAAGGTCAGTCTTTAGGTAGTGGCTTAGTCCCTGGAAGCTCTGGTTCCTTGGCATTGTTGTTTATAAGGGGTCTCGAGACCCTTCAAGCTCTTCCAGTTCTTTCTCTGATTCCTTCAACTGGGGATCTATTCTCAGTTCAGTGGTTTGCTGCTGGCATTCTCCTCGGTATTTGCTGTATTCTGGCTGTGTCTCTCAGGAGAGATCTACATCCAGCTCCTGTCGGCCTGCACTTCTTTGCTTCATCCATCTTGTCTAATTGGGTGGCTGTATACGTATGGGCCACATGTGGGGCAGGCTCTGAATGGGTGTTCCTTCTGTCTCTGTTTTAATCTTTGCCTCTCTATTCCCTGCCGAGGGTATTCTTGTTCCCCTTTTAAAGAAGGAGTGAAGCATTCACATTTTGATCATCTGTCTTGAGTTTCATGTGCTCTGTGCATCTAGGGTAATTCAAGCATTTGGGCTAATAGCCACTTATCAATGAGTTCATACCATGTGTGTTTTTCTGTGATTGGGTTACCTCACTCAGGATGATATTTTCCAGTTCCATCCATTTGCCTGTGAATTTCATAAAGTCATTGTTTTTGATAGCTGAGTAGATACCATTGTGTAGATGTACCACATTTTCTGTATCCATTTCTCTGTTGAAGGGCATCTGGGTTCTTTCCAGCTTCTGGCTATTATAAATAAGGCTGCTATCAACATTTTGGAGCACGTGTCTTTAATATATGTTGGGGCATCTTTTGGGTATATGCCCAAAAGAGGTATAGCTGGGTCCTAAGGTAGTTCAATGTCCAATTTTCTGAGGAACCTCCAGACTGATTTCCAGAAAGGTTGTACCAGTCTGTAATCCCACCAAAAATGGAGGAGTGTTCCTCTTTCTCCACATCCTGGCCAGCATTTGTTGTCACCTGAATTTTGATCTTAGCCATTCTCACTGGTGTGAGGTGAAATCTCAGGGTTGTTTTGATTTGCATTTCCCATATGACCAAAGATGTTGAACATTTTTTTAGTTGTTTCTCAGCCATTCGGCATTTCTCAGCTGTGAATTCTTTGTTTAGGTATGAACCCCATTTTTTAATAGGGTTATTTGTCTCCCTGCGGTCTAACTTCTTGAGTTCTTTGTATATTTTGGATATAAGTTATAGATTATAAGATATATTTTGGATATCAGTTGTAGGATTGGTAAAGATCTTTTCCCAATCTGTTGGTTGCTGTTTTGTCCTAACCACAGTGTCCTTTGCCTTACAGAAGCTTTGCAGTTTTATGAGATCCCATTTGTCGATTCTTGATCTTAGAGCATAAGACATTGGTGTTTGGTTCAGGAAAATTTTTCCAGTGCCCATGTGTTCGAGATGCTGCCCCAATTTTTCTTCTATTAGTTTGAGTGTGTCTGGTTTGATGTGGAGGTCCTTGATCCACTTGGACTTAAGCTTTGCACAGGGTGATAAGCATGTATAGATTTGCATTCTTCTACATTTTGACCTCCAGTTGAACAAGCACCATTTGCTGAAAATGCTATTTTATTTCCATTTGATGGTTTTGGCTCCTTTGTAAAAAATCAAGTTCCCATAGGTATGTGGGTTCATTTCTGGGTCTTCAATTCTGTTCCATTCGTCTATCTGTCTGTCTCTGTACCAATACCATGCAGTTTTTATCACAATTGCTCTGTAATACTGCTTGAGTTCTGGGATAGTGATTCCCCCTAAATTTCTTTTATTGTTGAGAATAGTTTTAGCTATCCTGGGTTTTTTGTTATTCCAGGTGAATTTGCAGATTTTTCTGTCTAACTCTTTGAAGAATTGGATTGGTATTTTGATGTGGATTGCATTGAATCTGTATATTGCTTTTGGTAAATTGGCCATTTTTACTATATTAATCCTGCCAATCCATGAGCATGGGAGATCTTTCCATCTTCTGAGGTCTTCTTCAATTTCTTTCTTCAGAGTCTTGAAGTTCTTATTGTACAGATCTTTTACTTGCTAGGTTAAAGTCACACCGAGGTACTTTATATTATTTGGGTCTATTATGAAGGGTGTCATTTCCCTAATTTCTTTCTCGGCTTGTTTCTGTTTTGTGTAGAGGAAGGCTACTGATTTATTTGAGTTAATTTTATACCCAGCCACTTTGCTGAAGTTGTTTATCAGCTTTAGTAGTTCTCTGGTGGAACTTTTGGGATCACTTAAATATAGTATCATATCATCTGCAAATAGTGATATTTTGACTTCTTCTTTTCCAATCTGTATCCCCCTGATTTCCTTTTGTTGTCTGATTGCTCTGGCTAGAACTTCAAGAACTATATTGAATAAGTAGGGAGAGAGTAGGCAGACTTGTTTAGTCCCTGGTTTTAGTGGGATAAGCAAGGCATTCTTTAAAGCACATATTGATGTGAATCATATATTTCTAAAGTATAGTTTATGACATAACAAGTGCATGCTTTCCTTAAGATATTCTGTTTTATAAAATATGTTTTTTCAAGAATGTACAATTGAATAACTCAGTGTATGTTTGTGCATGTAAAAGAGTTCTTTGAGGCTTGATAACTATAGCTTCTATTTACATTATCTGAAAATGATTATAAATTACAAGTGTACTTCAGCCAATCTGAAATATATTTTTCAGTAGGCAAAGGTTCTTACAAACAAACATGATCTGGCTCCTGCCACACAAGGTATAAAGCAAAAGTGCTTTCTATAAAATGGACCTCTGATGTCCATAAAGGTGCCATGCATGTATGCATGCACAGACACAAATACATAATCAATAAACAAATAAATAAAATTTTAAAGGATTAAATACAAGATCTACTTTTAACCATAATTTCCTTGATTTTAAAGACATTGCTTCTTCCAACAATCATGGATTCTTATTGCTAATTTCAAGTCAATAACTTAAAGTATACAAGAATCCTTTGATAATAATCATAGGCCATGTCTACCAGAACCAGATAAGAAGACCTTCTTTTTTCTCTGCTCCCCCAAAGCCCTCCTAATTTTGCCACTAGGGAGGCAACAGAACACCAGCTGCCGCATCCACTCTCTTATATCCATGCTTCTTGTGAATCCCACAGACAATTCCCCCTTGTTCTACCCTACCATTCCCATTGATGTATTCCATGCCCCTGCTCATTCACAGGCCACATCTGCCAGAAGAACTACTAGCCTGTCCACATACCTTATCTATTCTTTATGTTCACAATCCAACCTTTAGACCTTCCCCTAGGGCTACAACAGATGATCTCACCCTAGCCTCCCATTTTCCCAGCCTCCAATTCCAACAAGCATTCCCCATCAATATGCCAATCAAGCAGGTCAGTAAAATAGGCAGCACAGAAAGAACATGCTCTCTGAAAATTTTAAGAGTTAACAGAAACAACACCTGGCTCAATAGAAATGATTATAAATTACAAGTGTACTTCAGCCAGTCTGAAATACATTTTGCAGTAGGCAAAGGTTCTTACAAACAAACATGATGATATGGCTCCTGCCACACCAGGTATAAAGCAAAAGTGCATTCTATAAAATGGACCTCTGATGTCCAAGCCCTAAAAGCTAGAAGGGAATTGGATAGATGTACTGTAAACTCTAAAAGGCCAAAGAGTCTAGGCTAGACTACTAGATACAGCAAATTTTTCAGTGACCTAAGATGTAGAAACTAAGATATTCTACGAAAAAGTCAATGTAAATAATATCTGTCTATGAATTCAGTAATACAAAAGGTGCAAACAAAAACATAAAAGACCTCCAAACCAAGGAAGTCAACAATATCCAGGAAAACTCTGGAAATAAATAATTCTACACCATTAAAAACAAAATATTGGAAGCACAAACATTGGCCATTAATATCTCTCAACATAAGTGCTCCCAATACACAAATAAAAAGACACAGACTGTGATAGTCCACTACCATAGGGCACGGTCAGGCTGTAGATATATCAAGACCTATCTACAGATATAAACATGGTTCAGGAAGGTAGAGGATACTCAGGGGTCTACCTGCTATGTGCTCCATCCATCATGGGTACCACTATGATGTGCAAGTATGTGGTTGACAGATGGGAGAGAAAGAGAAGAAGCAGAATTAGTTGAGCATTATGAAAAACCTAGACACAAGTAGGTAGAGAGGAATAACATGGTATAAGGAGCCATTCCTGACACCAGCCTGTGATGCTGCTGAGAGCCATGTCTGGGTCCATGGCCAAGTAGCAGCATTAGTCTGTGTCACTGTCCATGCTCATATCACCACTGAGGATGAATCAGACATACCTGTTCTGGACAGGCAGTTAGGACTACTTAGATTTCCTAGGGCTATGAAGAACTTACACCATTCTCACTGGATATAGCACTCAAGAAACCAGTCACCACCTCTCACCTACTCTAGCATTCAGGAGAACAGGCCCTGCACATTGACTGGGCAGCACAATGGAGCTGACCCTTGTTGCAGGGGTGAGGGTGAGCTGGCCCCAAGGGATAGAGTGCTGGAAAACTAGCCCCACCACACAGCTTCCATGATTCCCCGTGTCCTCTCACCCTTTCCCATCTGTGGCAGTCAGAAGAGCTAGCCCCCATGTCATGAGAATGGTAGAGATGATCCTGGTCCAGGTAGGGGAATAGTTCCTATACTTTGCCTTGGAAGCCCAGTAGAGCTGGCTCTGGTGACATGGGTGCAGGTGAGCCAGCCAGAGGGAATGAGAACAGAAGAATTTCCCCTACTTCCTGCTGACTGAAACATTGAGTGAGCTGGCCTGGGCAATAACTATTGGACTAGACAAGGGGACCCCAAAGGAGGAGTTAGAGAAAAGACTGGAGGAGCTGAAAGGGTTTGCAACACCATAGGAAGAACAAAAATATCAACCAACCAGATTCCACCAGAGCTTCCAGAAACTAAACCACCAACCAGTGAGTACATATGGAGGGACCCATTACTCCAGTCACATATGTAGCATGGTATGGCATTGTCCAGCATCAATAGAAGGAAAAGTCCTTGGTCCTGTGAAGTCTTGTTTCCCCAATGTAGGGGAGCCAGGGCGTTGAGGCAGAATGGGTGGGTGGGAATGGGAGCATCCTCACAGCAGTGAGAGGAGAGGAGAGGAGTATGGTAGGGGGCAAAAGCAATAACATTTAAAATGTAAATACATAAAATATCCAAGAAAAACAAATTTAAAAATTTTTATTATAGAAGAGTCCTGGTGAAGATACAATATTGATGGGATAGCATAAGCCAGAAGCCTCAAACCAGACCAGTGGCTCATTGATAAGAACATTTGCAAGTGAAATTTTGTGGACAAAAGGATATACTATGGACACACTGTGACCCACTGCTGCTTCCATGATGAGGATCAAATATTGTCTATGTTTTCTTTGTTTATTGATTTTGTTTGTTTGTTTTATATTTTCTTTTGTGCAGAAGATTGCAAGGGCTGAGCGCAGAGAAGGAATAGGAAGAAAATTGCGACTGGGGTATATGCTATGAACCTCACAAAAAATCATTAAAAGTTAAAGAAAAAGACATAAACTAACACCCCGAAATCAAGGATAGATTACGTTAGGGTAATGGGTTAGGAAAAGATATTCCCAGCAAATGGACCTGAGAAGCAGGCTCATATAGCTATTTTAATAGATAACAAAGGAAACTTTAATCTAAAACTAATAAAAAAGGTATGGAGAAGGACATATACATTACAAGAAAATCCACAAAAATGAATGTTTGATTCTTAACATATATACTCTCAATAAAAGAGCACCTACAGTTATTTTAAAAACACAATTACAGATTAAATCACATATTGACACTCACATACTGACAGTGGGAGACTTTCATATGCCAGTCTCACCAATGAATGCTCATCCAAACAAAAAGTAAATAGAGAAATGCTGGAGCTAACTGAAGTTATAAACCACCAAATGAACCTAACACATATTACAGAAAGTTCCCCCAAACACAAAAGGAAATAGCTTCCTCTCTCTTTCTCACAGAACTTTATCAAAAATTATACCACACAATTGGTCACAAATCAAGTCTCAATAAATACAAGAAAGCTGAAATATCTCTCTCCCTCCTAAAAGACCACCATGGATTAAAGCTGGACATTAACAACAAAAGACACAAAAGAAAGTTTGCAAACATGTGAAAATGAACAACTCTCTCTTGAATAAAATGTTGATCAAGACAGAAAGCATATCTAAAAACACAGATGTTGTAAAGAAAGGGATTTCTAGAATTCAGTGAAAAAATATATACAACAAATTTATGGTATTTAATGAAAGCAATGCTAAGATGAAAGTTCACAATACAAAATGCCTACCTAAAAATAATTGTATATTTCTCATACTAGCAAAATAATAACAACACACCTGAAAGCTCTTGAAAAATAAGATGCACACCCAACATGGAATATAAATCAATAAATAACCAAACCGGGGGCTGAAATCAATAAAATAAAAAAAGAGAGCTGTATAAAGAATCAGTGAAACAAAGAGATGGATTTTTGAGAAAATCAACAAGATAAACAAACCCTTATCTAAATTAACTATAAGTTACTTAGATCAAAACCTCCAAGTCCTCACACTGAAGAGATGACTCAGCTGTTAAGACCACTTGTTCCTTTAGAGGACTCAGGTTCTCTTCCTTCCAGTCACATATTAGTTCACAACCACTTACAATCGTATTATATGAAATCCAATACAATTTTCTGACCTCTATAAGCATCACTCATACATGTAATACATACACATACAAGACAACAAAATACCCAAACACAAAAAAGTAAAAACATGCATCTCAACCCCCCAAATCTGTGCCTGTGCAAATGTAATCGAATTTCTTTGGATACCAGCCAGCAAAATATTCAACTTTTAGGCTATGTTTTGAAAATGTATCTCACAGAGAGCCACAAAAGACTGATGGAGCATACACAAACCTATAATTAGTTCCCATGATATTTTCATATTCCTTTTGTATCCCACAGATATCTCTAGACCCTGTCTTCAGAGACAGAATTGAGACTAGAATTTTTCAAGTAAATGTCTAATCATCCCATCTATAAGCTCTACAACCTTCCGAAATCTATAATTTCAACAGTGGGTACACTGGGTGTCAGGAAAATTGAGTCAAATTACACATGTTATGTAGAGCACATTAAGTTATTCCTCAGTTTTCATGTTTTAAATCTAGGGTTAAGCCATCTATGTCTTCAGTTAGTGTTTACTGTAACCGTGCTTCTACATACCCACAGCAACTGAGAGCTATGGCAGAAAACAGTTCTCCCACTCACATTTCAATGAGATGTCTACAGGTACTGGAGAAGTACATAAACTGAAAGAAGACTGGAAATCTATAGACGTTGAACAGAGACAATGATAGAATTTACAGACACATGATTTGTAAAGAAAATATTCCAAGAAAAATAAGCCAGACCTTGATTCGTGAAGAAACCTGTGTCTAGTCAGACTGATAGCATAATTAGTCCTCTGCATTATGGAAAACAAAATCTTATAGCATTAGAAAATTTTTACTGTTAAAATCATTTGTCTTTCAGAAAAACATTTATTTCTGAAAATTAAATAGAAATTCAAATAAATTATTACATGTTCACATTAAAAAATAAAGCCAATCAAAGCTTTCATGGTATATTTTCAGTAATTTTCAGTACAGCTGCTTAGAGAATTTTTATAAGTAAAATAAATAAAATTGAGACAAGTTTTCATTAATATTTAAAAAAGTTACAGTTAGCTGCATAAGGTATGACATTTTAAATTATTCATTTTAGTCTGAGGACGTACTTAAAACACAATAGATTGCATGTCATAGAAGCCACCCTCCTCAGTTCACATGGAATTGAGTAGCAGCAGCAGTGTTACCCTTGTGCTTTTTAGCTACATCTCTGCTGAAATGTTAAGGCAAAGGTGTAGGACTACTACAGTCTAAAGATAATGAGCAATGGAACCCCACATGCTCACAAAGAAATTCATGCCACCCCAAAGTGACGTAAAATGTAGGTGTGAAAGTATGCCATTCAGTGTTCACCCTGCACAAGTATTGTATTGGCTATGTGTGGATCAAAGACACCCATGATTTTAATTCTTTGTAATGCTCTGAAATGAGTTAAAAGCCTGGAAATATTTTCAATGCTTTATTTTAAACATTTAAACATTGCATAGTGAGTAAATGACTGTTAGCTTTGAATCCACATTTACCACATTCTGTAGCTATTTGATTCTGTTTGTTGGTAAAAATTCCAGTGAAGCTGATATTCAAAATCATGTTACTTTTAGGGTATTATAAATAATAAAGTATGCAAAGTTGGCTGTTTATAAGAAAAAGTAGGATGAAATGGAATATTTTATTTTCCCCTTGGTAAGCAATAAGAAGCACAGCACTGACATGATTGTACTAAATAACATTTGGCAATTGTTGTTAATGTAGGACTATAAGGGAGAATGGTGGTAACCATGGTGAATCAGAGAACCTGATATCAGCTCAGATAATAATGAGCAGATTTAGTGAAAGCAATTGGTAGTAAATCTACTGGGTTTTTTTCAACACATGGCAGCTATCCATACAAGAAATTAAGTCTTAAATCTAATTATGAAGAAGATATAAATGCTGTGAAGGCCAATACCAAATGAGTCAAATAAAACACATCTATAGATTAGTTGTGGTCTTCTAAATTCCAGTTAGCAACCTCTGAATATTAAACATACTAATGATTGTTAGGGGCAAACACAGCACAGGGAGATTAAAGAGTAGTATACTAATAGCTCTTTTCATTATTTTGACCAAATGAAAAAAAGAAAGAAAACAAATTAAAAGTGGTTCGTCTCCTTGGATAAGCCTGTCTGAAAAGTCTCTCAATTATTTGTTCAGACTTGTATCTCTTAGGTGATTCTGGATCTAGAATTGACCCAACTGACCATCACAAATTGATACCCAAATACATGATTTTTAAACTAAAGCTGTCAGAAGAAAGATAAAACAGCAAAATGTTTCCAAATGAATTTATTCCTTTACTACAGCATCTTTCCATTATTTAACAAAGTATAAAAACAACAGGAATAACTTTATTTTGGAAAGGGAATGAACAAATTCTATTCAATGTACTGTTAATATTGAAATAACAAATGGATGCATTTTAGAATTGTTTATCCAAGTCTATGAATCTAAAAAGATTTTAAATGGTATTATAACACTATTTAGTTATTAAGTATCTGTTAACTTTATTTTAAAAATAGCAAATATTGTAGATACTAGCTATGTACGTTAGTTCCAAAGCCAAAAAATAAGTCAAAAGTCTTTCTCAGGTAGAAAGCATTAAATTATAAGGATATATAAAAAATATAAATTAATTAAAGATAAAATAAACACACAAAGATAAAGAAAGTATAGATAAATAAGATTTCCATTTACAAATTTGAACATTTTATTTTCTGACATTATGATATAGCATTTAAAATATGCAACTTTTCAAATAGAATTATATTTGTGTGTATATATGACATTGTCACTACTAACTTCAGATGCCATAGACCTTGATAATTCAGCCTAACTCTACCTGGCTAAAGTAGTTTTGACTAAACTACACTGCCTTGTTTGTTTGGGTTTATTTTTTCTTTGCAGGTAAACTTAAGGTAACATTTTAAACATAAAATACTGGATAAAAACTGAGCATCTGAAACATCTACTCTTTGGCCTTCCTCCTTCTTAAGCTTCATAAGGTCTGTGAGTTGTATGTTGGGTATTCAGAGATTTTTGCCTAATATCCACTTATTAGTGACTACTTAATCATGTGTGTTCTTTTGTGACTGGGTTGCCTTACTCAGGATGTTATTTTCTAGTTCAGTCCATTGGCCTGTGAATTTCATGAAGCCATTGTTTTTAATAGCTGAGTAGTATTCCATTGTGTAATGTACCACATTTTCTGTATCTATTTCTCCATTGAAGGACATCTTGGTTCTTTCCAGCTTCTTCCTATTATAAATAAGAATATTATGAACATAGTAAGCATGTGTCCTTCCTATATGTTGAAAATCTTTTGGGTGAATGTTTCAGTCTTATTTAGGAGGAAAAACAGTAATCAAGGGAGGGAGAGCGATGTAGGAGGTGAAAAGGGGTTTCAGGATAGGGCGTGGAAGGAGACTAAGATGATGTATGGAGGGTCGAAATGTGCGACAGTGGGGCAAGGGGAACTGAGGGTAACCACCAAAAGCTCCCCGATGCCAGGAAAGTAAGAGGTTCTCAGGACCCAACGAGGATGACATTAGCTGAAATACTCAACGAAGGGCAGAGAGAACCTGTAATGACCATATCCAGAGGTTAGGTATGGCCCCTTGTTGAGCAATGGGACCACCTATTTCATAAATTTTAACCCAAAATTGCTCCTGCCTAAAGGAAAGACAGTGACAAAGAGTGGAGCATAGACTGAAGAAAAGGCCATCCAGAGACTTCCCAACCTGGGGATCCATCCCATGTGAAGCCACCAAATCCAGACATTATTGCTCATGCCAAGAAGTACTTGCCGACAGAAGTCTGATGTACTGTCTTCGGAGAGGCTCTGCTAGAGCCTAATCAGTATGGAATGTGGATGATTGCAGCCAACTATCAGACTGAGCATAGGGACTGCAATGGGTTAGGGGAAAGACTGAAGGAGCTGAAGGAGTTTTCAGCCCCATAGGAAGAACAACAATATCAACCAACCATACCCCGCCCCCCGGAGCTCACAGGGTCTAAACCACCAACAATATTACAGATGGAGAGACCCATACCTCCAGCTGCATATATAGCAGAGGATGGCCTTACCTGGCATCAGTGGGAAGGGAAGCCCTTGATCCTATGAAGGCTTGATGTCCCAACATAGGGGAATACTAGGGCAGTGAGGTGGGAGTGGGTGGGTAAGTGGTTGGGGGAGCACAGTCATAGAAGCAGGGTGGAGAAATAAGGGGATTTGCAAAGGGGAAACTGGGAAGGGGGATAACATTTGAAATATAAATAAATATATGAAATCATCTGAGCATCTATATAAATACATAAATACAAATGAATGTTAGCACTAAGAAAATACACTATGTCAATGCAAATCGTCATAATACATAATATTATGTACAACCCTAAAGCTAGATTTCTAAGGTTTTGAGATTATAAATTACAGTTTGGTTACCTAATGAACTTGCATAATTATTTTTTGAATAAGTTTAGAATTTTATGGTAAGGACCATAGATAATGCCATAATTTGGGCTATTCTTCCTGATTCTGAATAATAATATTTGTTACATTATTAGCAACTAACACCTACAATCTTTTCTATCCAGGGATGGCCTTGATCTGTGCTTATCAAGACAAAAGTGATTTACTTCAATAGATATCAAATATAAACATGAAGCCTCCCACAGGAACAAAAATGAATTTACAAACTTTATACACAAAACCTGCATTCTAAAACCTGCATTCTATATAATGCATTTTCTATTTAGCTAGGTGCTAGGGATATTTTTCTCTAGCATATGATATTTAGTTCAGTTGTTTCACTAACCGTAATAGGGTAAGTCCACTCAAATTCTATTTTAGAATATATTTATATATTTGTATTATATATTAGAATAAACATAATTTAGTATAATATAATGTTCTGTCCCATAAAACTTGATATTAAGTTATGAATACAGACAAGGACAAAAAATAACGAAATAAGTGGCAATTTTCTCTATGGTTCTCATCTACATTTAAGGAGTGAGCTATACTGCTATTGAGTTTATAGGCCATCCATAAATTTCTTTGGAATTTGAGGTAACAATAAATATGTGAAACATGTATTCTAGTGTTTGTTGATGAAAAAACAACTTTGTTTTTAAACTTAGGAAAAATAAACTCAGATTCTCACTTACGATTATTTGTGAAACATGAAAATACTATACTTACACAGGATGAAAATGGCAGAACCACGTTACAGTGTGAGAAAAGAGCAGAGTGCATCCTTCTTCCCATAAAAGCAGCAGATGCAATAGCTTTGCTGGTTCCTAGTGTTCCTTTTATGAAAATAGCTCAATGCTCTATCAAGGTTAAATTATTTAAAATATATACTGAATATGCAGATTCTGTGAGGTTTTTCAAAATGTGTGTGTAAAACAGAGCTATTTAGTATGATGGAGCTTTAAAATGCCAAGATACTGTGTTGACTATAAAACCTAATACAGAGAGTAAAGAACTGAAAAGTAGTTTGATGAACTAAAATCTTGTCAAGGTTCCATACTTCTTTGTTTTCAGAGGATAATCAACCCATTGTCCACCTCTTCCAAGGTTTTATAAGTGGTTTCTTGATACTTTCACATAAATATTCTTGGTATAATACTTTCAAATACACTTAAAATGGTGTATTTTTTAATAACATGGTTTGTCATCATTTAGTTTACTATATTGGTAGAATAATGAAATACTCAGTTTTCCCAGTAGAAAAAATATATCAAAATATTTCCTTTTATAAAATACACTAATATTACTAGATTTTGCTTTAATATATTCAATTTTCCTCAACAGTGTACATATCTATGGCTGTATTAGACTAAGTAACTAGAGAAAGAGCTAGGAAACTAAAGTATGTATTCATTTATAGATAATGTATGAAGATCTATAAGTATAAGTTTATGAGCACATGAGAAACTTAAACCAGAGTTATAACAAGCATTTTCCAAAAATGCAATTACATGCAAAAAATGTGTTGAATATGGAGATGGTGTATGTCTTAGCTGTTAAAATGCCTGCTGTACATTAGTTTGACTCCCAATAAACCCCCTACACAAACACACACACACACACACACACACACACACACGCACACACACATACAATCATAGTATATTTTACTTTTTAATCCCAATTTTTGACAGACAGTAATAAATTCATCTAAGCCTGACATTTTGTCTACTCATGGTGTGATCATTAAGTTCCCAGAATGTGTCAACTGTATTTGTAGAGATAGGGACAATTCATGGTGAAGCAGTGTCACTTCCTAACTTAACATCTGTCTTCCCATTCTGATTTCTAATACCTAGCCAATAAGTAAAGGTGGAGACATCCCATGTCACATTATATCTCATGTTTTTTGGTAGGTAAACTTTCAAAATACATTTTTCTTATGTAAAGAACCTTTCTCTAACTATAGATGATTAAAATGTCTAAGCATTCATTTTTTCCCTACAGTTCTAGTGCACACAGTACAGATGACATTTGAGTTTCCCTTTCACCTACTATGTCATCTCAGAGATATGTTCTGGAACATCTTGAGATGTTCTGAGGAGACAGTTAACCTCAGAGAATTAATCGATCATGTCTCCTGAAATTTAAGCATGGAGTGGCTCATGGATACATAATAAAGGTGTTAGAAATGAAGTAAGTGTTTATAAGAATAAAGAGGTAACAACATATGAACTACTTATATGAATCAACAGGACCAACCACTTACCAACACAGTTTTTGTAGGCCTATGTAATACGCTGTCAGGCAAGGAATCTGACAGATGGGTCAACAACTACTGGACAACATAACACCTCTGAATGCTAGGGAACTCATAAGCCTGTAATATAAGGATATCCATTTCAAACCATTACTAAGGAGATTAAAGGCACCCATTTATCTATTAACAAAGGTGTTCTGGCACATCATAGACATATATCTCCAATAATAGCAAGAACTTGACACTTCCTTTTTCACTGGACCACTATAAATTTTTCACTTACTAGGTTTTATTTACCTCAATTGGTGTTTCAAGTCACTGAAGCCCAATTATGGAGGGATGGAAACAAGGGCCCTGAGCCTCAAATGCAATAAAATTTCTTTAAACTACATTATAAACACTAAAACAGCAGCAAAACACACCCACTCTGGCTACGGGCAACTAATCATCCTTGAGGATAATGAGATTTATCTACAAACCTTATCTGTCCAAACAAAGTAATGTTCGGTAAATAAGTACTGGGAATTAGCATGTACTCTGTGGAAAGAAAAGCAACTTTGATTAATATGCCTCCTTGTTCCATACATGAATCTTTCAGACATTCTGCTTTACAGTGGTATCTAATTTGTTACTCCTCTATTTTCTAGAAAATACTATTTTCAATACCTTCTTCTACTCTAAACAGTGTGGTACTTTGGATGTTGCTTGTTGGATTTTTCAAAAGGGAGTCATAGTAGGCCTTGGTGAATCCATTGAGCTGGATCCCAATTTGGTCCTGATGCTGAACCTCCTTTTCTTCAAGCTCTTCTCCATTTTTGTACCTAAAGTTCTTTCAGAGAGGAGCAATTCTGGGTCTGAGTATTTAACTTTAGAATGGCAACTCCATCCCTCACTTGATGTACTATCTTCTACTGGAGTTGAGCTCTACAAGCTCTCTCTCCCCATACTACGGCATTTTACCTAGGGTCCTCCCCTTTGAGCCCAGAGAGTGAGTCACTCCCAAGGTCTCTGGTATATTCTGCAGGGTCTCCCCACCTCCTGTCGCTTCTGTCTCTGTCCCGTAGAAAGGAGCGACACCATGACGTTCTTCTCAAAGTAGTTTATTCAGGAACCTTATAACATGCAAACAGGAATCTTTCTTTTCTTTTCTTCTCTCTTTTTCCCTTCCCAGCCCCCGAGCACACTCCCTTATATCCTCCCTCAACTCTGCCTCCTCAGTCCAGACTGCGTAATCTCAGTGCATAGGTCCATGTCACATGACCTGATCTTGCATCATGGTGTGCCTGAGCAGCTCTCACATTGGACGTGGCTAGTTTCAGGTGTGTGAGGAAGTCAGGTGCTAGTCATGAGACTTAGCTGCAGTCCCAGGCACCATCTTGGGACTGCTGCCACACCCGCTCCCCACATCCCCCCTTCTTTATGTTTTTGGCAGAGAGAATGCCTGTCTTAGGTTGCCTCCTGCAGCAATGCCCCTTACCCATCATTGGGAGACAAACAGCTTAGGTTTGATCCCTGTCTTAGGTTGGTGATATGCCCAGGGAGTCTTACCCATCATTGACTACTTCTCTAGCATGCCTAGCCACACTTGAGGAGACTGTCCCATCTCCACCGCTGCAAAGGCCTGTATCATTAAGGCTTGAGTTCTGCGCTGATGAAACTGTATACAGCACATGCACCAAAAGGCCAGGACACTAATAAGAATCATGTCCAGCAAATCTAGCCCATTCTTTCAGCCGTAAGGCAACGGCGGCAATCTAATTGCCCAGTCCTCCAGCTAAGGACATGCTCTGTGTCAGCTTGAATCATCCTTTGTGGTGTGATGCTATGATTCTGGTCCACTGCCTTGTTGCCTGTGAGTCTGGAAGCTTCAGCTGTTAGGAACCAGGGCTGGTTAGCTTTGAGGCTGTGGAGGGCTCTTCGTGCTGCAGCAGACTTTGCAATCCAGTAGCTCCGGCCGACACCTTTAAACTTCCCCTTTCCCACCACTTCCATGGTGACCATCCACTCGAGTGGAGTTGATATGGACGATGGATTGTCTCAGTTCTTGAACTAGTCCATCAAAGTGTTGAGACCAAATTCCTGTAAGATACTGAGATATATTATGGGATATCTGAGCAGCATGACTGACATTTACAAATGGTATGGAGGTGACACACAGTCCTGAATATTTCCACTCACAACCCAATTGCATTAACTCCATCATAATATCCGCTTGTTCCTGGAGCAAATTGACCCTTTGATACAGCAGCAAAATTCCCAAAAAACTGACTATTAATATTACCCTGAACATCTAAAGCTTCTGCAACACCTGCAGATAAATTACTTACAGCTGCTGCCGTCTGTACTACGGAGGTAAGGGATATGGCCATAGCAATGGCTGCGGCAGCAGAAACTGCTATAGCAGTAACAATGGCTGCAGTAATCCCAAAAACTCTCCAGATTTCCGGGTGTAAGCTATGTCCCTCTGCCCCACCCAGAGCGTACGGAAGCGAATGAGGTGGCCCCGGCGCTGATGGTTCTACCTTTAGTTTCACTTTCTCTAAGCTGTTGGCGATGCTTTCCAGATCTTCTTCCAACATTTCCCCCTCGCTAGAATTTCCTTTGGTCTCTAATTTTTTGAGAACGTTCCTCCCTAACCTGATTTAGTGCCTCATTTCCCTTTTGGAGTTCCGAGCCACACCTTTCCTCATCCCCTATGCAATTTTTCACTAATTTCCACACTGGCAGCACTCCTTTTGGTAAAACCCCCTGCTCCTTGGCAAACTTCAAATCTTTCCCTAATTTCTTCCAACTGGGCATTGTAAGATATTCTGTCACTGGAAACCATGGAGCAACCTGGTCCACTGCTTTTAAAATATTCTCTACTAATTCTTTCTTTATCCCGATTCCTTTCGCTTTTAACAAATGCTTGAGGGCTTGGCAAACTGTCTGAGCTGATGTTGAGTTCCCCATTGTGCTTGGTGCGACTTGTCCCAAAACTGGGAAACTTATAGTCTCAATCCAAGAGCTTTTCGACTTGTCCCAAACCGGGAACATTATAGTCTCAATCTGAAAGCTTTGCAACTTGTCCCAAAACCGGGAACCATATAGTCTCAATCTGAGAGCTTTGTGACTTGTCCCAAAACCAGGAACCTTATACTCTCAATCCAAGAGCTTTTCTCATCCCACTTACCTGGGAACTTACCAGCTAGCCGCCCTGACCACGATGAGTTCTGAACCAAGGAGGAGGTTCCCCGTATGGGCCACCACTTATCGCTTCTGTCTCTGTCTCGCAGAAAGGAGAGACACCAGGACATTCTTCTAAGTAGTTTATTCAGGAACCTTACAACATGCAAACAGGAATCTTTCTTTTCTTTTCTTCTCTCTCTTTCCCTTCCCAGCCCCCGAGCACACTCCCTTATATCCTCCCCCAACTCCACCTCCTCAGTCCAGATTGCATAATCTCAGTTCATAGGTCCACGGCACATGGCCTGATCTTGCGTCATGGTGTGCCTGCGCAGCTCTCACAATGGACGTGGCTAGTTTCAGGTGTGTGAGGAAGTCAGGTGCTAGTCATGACTTAGCTACAGTCCCGGGCGCCATCTTGGAACTCCCACCACACCGCTCCCCTCAACCTCCTACCCCTCAAGGTTGCCTGTTTCCATTCTTGGGCTTCCACCACCCAGTACCTGATCATGTTCCCCTCTTCCCTTCCCTGTCCCCTTTCCCACCCAAGACCCTCCCTCCCCCTCCTCTGATTGCTTACTTCTCCCTCCCAAGTATGATTTATGTGTCTTCACTTGGGCCCTTTAGCTTGTTAACCTTTTTGAGTTTTGTGGACTGTATACTGGATATTCTGTACATTCTTTGGTTAACATCATCTTCTTAGTGTATATATATCATGCATGTCCTTTTGGGTCTGAGTTACCTAAGTCAAGATGATATTTTCTAGTTCGATTCACTTGGCTGCAAATTTCAGGATTTCCTCATTCTTAATAGCTGAGTAGTACTCCATTGTGTAAATGAACCACATTTTCTGTATCAATTCTTCTGTTGTGGGACATCTGAATTGTTTTCAAGTTCTGGCTATAACAAATAAGGTTGCTATGAACATAGTGGAACACATGCCCCTGTGGTATGCTGGGGCATCTTTTGGGTATATACCAAAGAGTGGTATAACTAGGTCATCAGGTAGATCTATTTCCAATTTTCTGAGGAAACCAGATTGATTTCAGAGTGCTTGTATCAGTTTTCAGTCCCACCAGCAGTATAGGAGTGTTCCTCTTTCTCTATGTCCTTGCCAACTTGTGCTGTCACCTGAAATTTTGATCTTAGTCATTCTGATTGGTGTATGGTGGAATCAAGGGTGTTTTGAATTTGATTTCCCTGATCACTAAGGACTGAACATTTCTTTAGGTACTTCTCAGCCACTTGAGATTCCTCTGTTGTAAATTCTTGGTTTAGTTCTGTACCCCATTTTTTGATTGGGTTGCTTGTTTTTTTTTCTTTTTCTTTCCTTTCCTTTTCTTTTCTTTCTTTCTTTCTTTTTTTTTTTTTAGGTGAGCTTCTTGGGTTCCTTATATACTTTGAATATTAGCCCTCTATCGGATATGAGGTTAGTAAAGATTTCTTTCCCAAGAAAGAAGGGTAGGTTGTTAATTTATCTTATTGACTATGTTGTTTGCCTTACAGAAGCTTTCACTGGGGTTCTGTTTAGGAAATCCTCCTCACTCCCACCCCCTGTGCCAATGAGTTCAATGTTCTTTCCTACTTTCCCTTCTATTAGATTCAGTGTACCTGGTTTTATGTTGATGTCCTTGATTCAGTTGGACTTAATCTTTGTGCAAGGTGACAAATATGGATCTAGGTTCATTTTTCTACATATAGACTGCCCATTAGGTCAGCACAATTTATGGAAGATGTATTCTTTTTCTATTGTATATTTTTGGCATTTTTGTCAAAGAACAAGAGTTACTCTCTGGTTTTATGTAGAGTTGAGATATGATTTCACTGTTTCTTACTCTGAATGCTAGTTGTCATGAATCAATTCATTTTATGGACAAGAACAAAGCTGGTACCATAAGTCAAAATAAATCAAGTTTATTTTTGTCTTGATATTTTACTAGAACAAAAGATAAATAATGAAAACATGGAACAAAAAATTAAATATTCTAATTCTGATAAAATTTTACATATTTTCATTGAGTTTCACATACCTTGGTAATGTAATTTGGTTAAAACCTACCATTATGAGAGGAAGAAATTTCAATGATGTCACTGAGTTTATTTTTGTGTTAATCTACTACTGGGCCTGGAACTTGCCTTGAATAGTTGTATCATCATGTTAAGTCTCTTCTTAGATGAACTAAAGTTTTTATATTCATGTTAAATGTACTGGAGAAATCAGGAATTCATGGTATATACCTAAATATAATGAAATGATATACAGCAACCCAACAACCAACATCAAATTATATGGAGAGAAACTGAAATCAATCCCGTTAAAATCAGGGACAATGAAAAACTACCCACTCTCTCCCTAGCTATTCAATATAGTACTTGAAGTTCTAGGCTGCTGAATTAGACAAGAAAAGGAGATCACAGGGATATGAATTGGGAGAGAGGAATTCAAGATATCACTATTTGCAGATGACATGATAGTATACAAAAGCAAACCCAAAAATTCTACCATAGAGCTCCTACAGCTTAAAAACAAAAACAAAAACAAAAAAAAGAACAAAAAAAACTTCAGCAAAGTAGCTGAATATAAAATTAACTCTAATAAATCAATAGCTTTCCCTCTACTCAAAGGAAAAAAGGGCTGAGAAAGAAATTAAGGAAAAAAAAACACCCTTCACAATAGCCATTAATGATGGCCACAACATCCTGCCTTGACATCCCATCGCATCATGTCTTTCCAGGAGTCAGTTGCATCTGTTGAAATATTGGCCAAAACAGTCCTATTGAAACATTCCAGTATCATAGGCTATTTGTAAGGTTATTCCTCATTCTCTAGAACCTGGGGGTAAGGCCTTATTGTTGGAAATACAACTTACTTATGCCACTGAACACAGAAAAATCAAGATGGTCTTCAACTAGAAGCTTCTATCTACTGAAAGCACTCATGATGCTGAAAATTACTTTTCACATATTCAAAGGAGAAAAAAATCACCTGCACCAATACTCTGACCTATAACAGACACCTGACTACAGGCTGTAATGTGAAACAATGTTACAGTAAGTGTAGCAATAAAAATACCTCATAACATATATTGCTATACCCATAAATTAACGTATCACTTCACCATCATTAGAGTAGTTTCTTCTTGAAGTAGATTAACAAAGATGCCTACAACTGAACAATGAATGTATAAAGAATGAAAGACTTAAAAAATTTAGCTGTAAATAAAATAAATGTCTTTATTAATCCCTATCCTTGAACAAACAGCATCTTCTAGACAGAACAGAACTGATATACACATGAAGTCAGAGAGATATGACAGCATTCACAAGAATGGTACATATTTAAATTAGACAAAAATCCCAGTGCTGAGAAGAGGAAAGAAACTCAAAGCTTCATCTCTGTTACAGAAGTTATATGCAACTCCTACATGCTGGAAAAGTGAAAATCAGTTTATCCAATGGAATGTTACTGTGTACACCCCAGGACAAACTCCATGTCCAACACAAAACTATTTCCATGGGGATGCGGTGTGTGTGTGTGTGTGTGTGTGTGTGTGTGTGTGTGTGTGTGTGTGTGTAAGAGAGAGAGAGACGGAGACAAAGAGAAAGAGACAGAGAGGCTGAGAGACAGAGACAGTGACTTTCTTTACTTAAGTTTGTTTCCTTTGATTTTCATTTTTTTAAATTTTCATTATTCCTATATTTTTTTCAGAAAGAAAAAAAAACAAACAGTTGCAAGGCACAGGTGGGTAGCATATGGGAATACAGAGGAAGAGTTTTATCACTATATTGCATGAAAAATTTTAATAAAAATTAAAACACTAGTTTAAACATATTTATTTGCATTTCAAATGTTATTCCCTTTCCCTGTTTCCTGGACATAAGTCCCCTATCATATCCCCCTCCTCTTCTTCTATGAGTGTTCCCCTTCAAATCCACACTCTCTTCCTGCCTACCCCCCGACATTACCCTACACTGGGGTGGGGTACAGCCTTGGCAGTACCAAGGGCTTCTCCTTCCATTGGTGCCCAACAAGGCCATCCTCTGCTACATATGGAGTTGGAGCCATGGTCGGTCCATGTGTACACTTTGGATGGGAGCTTTGGTTGGTTGGTATTCTTGTTCTTATGGGATTGCAAGCCCCTTCTGACCTTTCAATCCTTTCTCTAATTCCTCCAATGGTGATCGCATTCTCAGTTCAATGTTTTGCTGCTAGCATTCGCTTCTGTATTTGGCATGCTCTGGCTGTGCCACTCTGGAGACATCTATATCCTGGCTCCTGTCAACATGAACTTCTTAGCTTCATCAATCCCCTCATATGAATATTTTTGTTCCTCTTTTAAGAAGGAGTGAGGCATCTGCACATTGGTCACCCCTCTTCTTAAGCTTCATGTGGTCTGTGAATTGCATCTTGGGTAATTCGAGCGTTTGGGCTAATATCCACTTATCAGTGAGTGTATATCAGTGTATGTTTTTCTGTGATTTGGGTTACCTCACTGAGGATATTTTTTTAGTTCAATCCATTTGCCTATGAATTTCATGAAGTCATTGTTTTTGATAGCTGAGTAGTACTCCACTGTGTAGATGTACCATATTTTCTGTACCCATTTCTCTGTTGAAGGGCATCTGGGTTGTTTCTGGCTTCTGGCTATGATAAATAAGGCTGCTATGAACATAGTGGAGCATGTGTCTTTGTTGTATATTGTATATATAGAAAAAGAGCACCTTTTCGATATATGCCCAGCAGAGTTATAGGTGGGTCTTCAGGTAGTGCAATGTCAAATTTTCTAAGGAACCTCCAAAATGATATCCAGAGTGCTTATACCAGTTTATAATCCCACCAAAAATGGAGGAGTATTCCTCTTTCTCCACATCCTAGCCAGCATCTCCTGTCACCTGAGTTTTTGTTCTTAGCCATTCTGACTGGTGTGAGGTGTAATCTCAGGGTTGTTTAATTTTCCTTTCCCTGATGACTAAGGATGATGAGCATTTTTGTAGGTACTTCTCAGCCATTCCACATTCCTTAGTTGATAATTATTTGTTTTGCTCTGTATCCCATTTTTAATAGAGTTATTTGGCTCTCTAGAGTCTAACTTCTTGAGTTCTTCGTATATTTTGGATACTAGACCTCTATCAGGTGTAGAATTGATAAAGATCTTTTCCCAATCTGCTGGTTGCCGTTTTGTTTTAATAACAAAATTTGTCCTTTGCCTTATAGAAACTTTGCAGTTTTAAGAGGTTGATTCTTCATAAATGATTACACTTGGTGATTCTTGATCATAGAGAATAAACTATTTGTGTTTTGTTCAGGAAATTTTCCCCAATGCCCATGGGATCAGACTCTTCCCTACTTTTTTTTTCTATTAGTTTGAGTGTATCTGGTTTGATGTGGAGGTCCTTGATCTACTTGAACTTAAGCTTTGTACAGGACAATAAGAATGGGTCAATTTGCAATCTTCTACATGCTGATCTCTAGTTGAACTAGCACCATTTGTTAAAAATGTTATCTTATTTTTTCATTGGACAGTTTTAGCCTCTTTGTCAAAGATCAAGTGACCATAGGTATATGGGTTCATTTCTGAGTCTTAAATTCTATTCCACTGATCTACTTGCCTTTCTCTGTACAATTTTTATCATTTTCACTCTGTAATACTGCTTAAGGTCAGGGATGGTGATTCCACCAGAATTTTTTTTCCTAAGGATAGTTTTTGATATCCTGGGTTTTTTGTTAATCCAAATGAATTTGCAAATTACTCTTTCTAGCTCTATTAAGAATTGAGTTGGAATTTTGATGGGTTTGCATCGAATCTATAGATCGCTTTTGGCAAAATGGCCATTTTTACTATACAAATCCTGCCAAACCATGAGCAAGAGAGGTCTATCCATCTTCTGAGATCTTCATTTCTTTCTTCAAAGACTTGAACTTCTTGTCATACAAAGTTTTCAGTTGCTTGTTAGAGTCACACTAAGGTATTTTATATTATTTGGGACTATTATGAAGGGAGTAATTTCCCTAATTTCTCTCTCAACATTGCTTATCCTTTGAGTATAGGAAAGCTATTGATTTGTTTGGATTAATTTTATACCCAGCCAGTTTTTTGAAGTCAGTCATCAGGCTTAGTTGTCTCGTAGAACTTTTGGGGTCACTTAAGGATTCTATCATATCATCTGCAAATAGTGACATTTTGACTTCTTACTTTTCAATTTATATCCATTTGACCTGTTTGTTGTCTGATTGCTATGTTCAGGACTTCTAGTACTACACTGAATAAGTAGGGAAAGATTGGACAGCCTTGTCTAGTCCCTGCTTTTAGCAGGATTGCTTCAGTTTTCTCTCCATTTAGTTTAATGGTAGTTACTGGTTTGCTTTATATTGCTTTTAATATGTATGGGCCTTGAATTCCTGATCTTTCCAGGACTTTTGTCATGAAGGGGTGTTGAATTTTGTCAAATGCTTTCTCAGCATCTAAAATATTATTATGTGATTTTTTTTCTTTGAGTTTGCTTATGTATTGAATTATGTTGATGGATTTCTGTATATTGAACCATCCCTATGTCCCTGGGATGAAGCCTACTTGATCATGATGGATGATAATTTTGGTGTGTTCTTTGATTCAGTTTGCAAGAATTTTATTGTGTACTTTTGCATCAATATTCATAAGGAAAATTGGTCTCAAATGTTCTTTCTTTTTTGGGTGGGGGGTTTAGGTATAAGCATAATTGTGGCTTCATAGATGGAATTAGGTAGTGCTCCTTCTGTTTCTATTTTGTGGAATAGTTTGGACAGTATTTGTATGAGGTCTTCTATGAAGGTCTGATAGAATTCTCCACTACTGCCTTCTGGTCCTGGGCTCCTTTTGGTTGGGAGACTTTTAATTACAGTTTCTACTTCTTTAGGAGTTACGGGATTGCTTAGATGGTTTATCTGCCTTGTAGTTTACTTGACCTTTTCCCCTTACTTCTTTCAATATTCTTTGTTTTGTGCATTTGGAGTTTAGACTATTGTGTAATGGGAGGAACTTCTTTTCTAGTCCAATCTATTTGTTGTTCTGTAGACTTTTTGTATGTTTATGGGCTTCTCTTTATTTTGGTTAAGAAAGTTTTCTTCTACAATTTTGTTGAAGATATTTACTGGCCCTTTAAGTTGGGATTCTTCACTCTCTTCCATACCTATTTTCCTTAGGTTTGATCAACTCATTGTGTGCTTGATTTCCTGGATGTTTTGGACTAGATCCTTTTTGTTTTTCATTATATTTGACTTTTGTTTTAATGTTTTCTATGGTATTTTCTGCCCCTGAGATTCTCTCTTCTATCTTTTGTACTCTGTTGATGATGCTTGCATCTATGACTCCTGGTCTCTTCCCTAGATTTTCTTTCTCCAGGGTTGTCACCCTTTGTGCTCTTTTATTTTTCTACTTCCATTTTTAGATCCTGGATGGTTTTTTCAATTCCTTTACCTGTTCAGTTGTGTTTTCTTGTAATTCTTTAAGGTATTTTTGTGTCTCCTCTTTAAGGGCTTCTATTTGTTTACTTGTGTTGTCCTGCATTTCTTAAAGGGAATTATTTATGTCCTTCTTAAAGTCCTCCATAATCATCAGAAAATGTGATTTTAAATTCCAATCTTGCTTTTCTGGTGTGTTTGGAGATCCAGTATTTGTTTTGGTGGGAGAACTGGGCTCTGATGATGCCAAGTAGTCCTGGTTTTTGTTGCTTGTGTTCCTATGTTTGCCTCTCAGCATCAAGTTGTCTCTGATTCTAGCTTGCCTTGCTCTCTGTGACAGTTGCTTGACCCTCCTGTATGCCAGTATGTCAGCTCTCCTATAGACGTGTTTTCTTTCAGCTGGATTTGGGGAAAGAGAGCTAGCTGTTCCTGGGTTTGTGTGACCTGAAGCCTCCATGCAGGTTGCTTGTCACAGAAAAGTTGGTCTTACCTCTGCTCTCAGGTGTGTATGTTCTCCTGGTTACTGGCTTTCAGCTCTTGGTACAGCTAGAAACCAGAATTGTCTTGTCCCAGAGGATTTCTGCCTCTCTATGTCCTGAGACCACAAGTCACGTCACTTGGCATAGAAGAATTGGTGTTACCACTGCTCTCAGATGTGTAGGCAGTTTTGCTTCTGAGTGTTACTAGATCCCTGTGCCCAGAGGGCACAGATGGCACTAGGCACTTTCCTTTTGGGTCAGGTATGTGGGCAGAAAGTAGTTGTCTCCTCTGTGTTCTCACTTTGTCTGCACTTCTGAGGGTTCAGCTCTCTTCCACATAGGAGCTGTGGGGCCAGTTTAGTTCAGTTCCAGGTACAGGCAGAAACCAGAAGGTTCTTGCAGCTGGCTGCTCCTCTATTCTTGTATCCAGAGGCACGGTGCAGTTTCTTTTGGGGCCAGGAATGTGAGCAGAAGTGAACATAAATGGCAGTTTCTCCTGAGGTCTCAGGATTGTCTGAATTCTGGGAGTTCAGCTCTCCCCCCCATGGAATTTGGATGCATGGAGCTGTGGGCTAGTTTGAACTTTAAAAATAAGTAAATAATAACTGAGGTGACAACATACTTACTTTGATCACAACGTTTCTTAAAGAGTCATGTATAAATGCTTATGATGCTAATATAGTATTATTTTGAGCTGATGGTATATTTAAGATGTAAAGTCCAGAAGAAGTTACATCAATGGTAGGAATACATTGAAAAGGGATATCAGTACTCTGGTCTCATATCAATTCTATTTCCTGGAAACAACAGGACAAAAGTCCCTCTAGAATGTACTTCCTCTGTTTTATAATGCCTGACCATAGGCCCCAAATCTAGGGACTCAGAGAAAATGGACTAAATTCTCCAAAAGCAGTATCCAAATTGAGCCTTTGCTCTTTAGAAAGTTTATTATTTTTGATATTTTTGTTACAATGATAAAAGACTAGTCATAATTTCTTTTTGTTCCAAGATAGCTGAACAGTAAATTCCTTACCCTGATGCTAATTAAAAAACAATGACATAAAAGATTGTCAAGATAACATGACCACTAGACATCACCCTCTCTTTATTCCTTAGTCCTTAAGAACATTCATTCTGGAAGTATATATCTTAGGTAATAATGAAGGTATAGAAATTGATGTGTGTGAAGTCAAATATCCCAATATCCCTTCCAATAAATCTCCAGAAACCAGGAGAAAATTATGGCAAATACTTTCATAAGGAATAAAGACTCGAAATGTCTGGATTTCTTGCCTGAAGAGACTTCAAAATTGTTGTTTTGCCTGCATATTTTATTGTATTCTATGGTTGTGGTGTCAAAGTGGTACTCCAGTTGACACTCACAATTTTATTATTAAAATTCTGTATTAACCTAATTTTATTCTGAATTTTAAAAGAAATAAAACTGCATTATTCTGATGTACTTGTTAAAAATTTAGAAGTTGAATTCTTAGTAAGTACACAGAAAAGTCAGTAGCCTAATGAAAAACAGACAGTATTCTCTACTGAGAATTATTTAAATGGAAAATATTTAAAATAATAAATACTAAAATTAGTAACACAAATACATAAAAATATGTTGAGACACAAAGGAGTAAAATTGTAAAACAATGACTTTATTCCCCAATGTAGAAAAGGAAACTGAGTCATTAAACTTGATTGAGAATTGCCCATGAGATAAATGCCACCAGACCAAAGCTAGCATCTTTGAGAGCCAACTGTGGCCAAAGTCATATTCAGAGACATGACTGTAGGAACAGAAATTGCTCTGATTTTTAATAGTGTTCTGTTAACTGATGCCAGCCAGAAAATGGAGGGCAAAGAGTTCCTGGTGATGTAGTCTTAGTGGTCAGCCATTCAGGTCCTAGAGCAAGAAAAAAAGTCAGAGAAAGAACCAGAGGGCACAGGGAAAACAAGAGTGTCAAAGTTCAGTGGGACACATTGGACCATATATAACAAGCTGCCAGTTTAAATCATTTAAGCCATTTATTAGGGGGAAAGCTGAGTGTAGAAAATTTCAGGCAGTTTAACTTCTTTGTAATACCAAGGCACTAGTTATTCTTCTTCACAGCTCTCCATGCTTTCTGTCATGATTACAGAAGACCTACATTTCCAAACACCTTGTCATGCAGGGGAATTCATTGCCTAAAGGATGCGTTAAAAAACCAGAGAGCTTTCTCTTCATAGTACTTTTTCTTCTGCTGAATCTGGTCACTTTTCCTATAAGATCTGTTTCTGTCAGCAAAATATGGGTCATGTTATTACCACTAATCTTATAACTGGTAAGATAAAATGAATGTATCATTATTATCTTATGCTAATTGCTCATAGCCTGGATCAAATACATTATCATTAAGAATAATTCCTCCTCCTTAGGAAAGGACAGCATTCTTCACTTCTTTCAACTGACATCTCTGGTTTTACCTTTTTATTGTAATTTCAATTCAACCAACCAAGTTCTAGTCCTACCACGAGGCCTATTGGCTTTAGCAATCACTGAATCTCTTCATACTTATTAACACTCATGGTATAATTTGAGAATTTCATTGACAATTTCATCATGATTATGACAGGATATAAAGACGTATGGCAGACTATTTTACCAAATAGTAGAGATTTAACTCAAGAAGTAATTTTTATTAAAAAAATAGTGTTGGCAATAGTATGAAAATTGTTGAAAAGGAAGTATCAAAATGCCAGTTTTAGTCATTATTTTTTGTGTCTTGCAATGTAATCTACAAGAGTCTCATAAATTTCAATCACTGTGCTTGAAATTTGATCATTAACTTTACAAGTACTTGAATGAATGGACTAAACATATTTTGGATTTTAATGCCAACATATCTTGAACTTAAAAAAAATTAGAGTTTTCCCCTATTTCACTTGATGACTACTAATAAACTAATGTCCCATGCCAGTTTCAGGAAGTATTCACTTATCTAGTCACTTGACACCAGATGGTTGTCTTTTAGGATAAACACCACACTTTACACTAAAATAGACAGATTCCTATATTTTAAAATTCTATACTCATAGTTCCTATTATCTCTCCACATATCTCTTTAATTCTACACATTCATGGCTGTCAAGTTTAAACCTCTTATTTCACACACAAAGATATCATTTTAATATATTTGTCCTGTATGAAAGTTAACCTTAGCAGAATTTTAAAAATTGACTTGTGTAGGTACATTTTGCATTTATAAAATATTAGCCCAAAAGTTTACAATAACCATGATTCCACTCACAAACCATATGAAGATGAACAAGAAAGAAGACCCACATAGAAGGGACAAAATTATCATGGGAGACAGAGGGAGGGAGGGACCTGAATGGAAGAGGTGAGGGGAAGGAAAAAGGGTGGAGAGGATCAGGTATGGAAAGAGACAAGAGAAAAGCCCAAAGAGTCGGGAGAATGAATAGACGTATGCAGCAGCGTGAGGAAAGGAACTCTGAAGGGGGAAACCCTAGAAAGTATCATACACCAGGGATGTGGGGGACTTCCAGGAACCAGTGGGAATAACATTAGTCAAAATGCCTAACAGAAGGGATATATAACTTGAAGAGACCACTTCCACTAGATATGGCCCCCAGTTGAGGGATTGGGCCATCCTTTTATCCCAAAAATTTTAGCCCAGAATTGTTCCTATTAAAGGAAATACAGGAACAAAAAATAAAGCAGAGACTAAAGGAAAGGCCATCCAGAGACTGCCCTGTCTTGGGATGCATTCCATGCTCAGATAACAAAACCTGACACTATTGATGATACCAAGATGTACTTGCAGACTGACGTGGGTGTCTTCCTGACAGGTTCTAACAGCACCAAATGGAGACAGATGCAGATATTTACATCCACCTATTGGACTGAGCCAGCAGACCCTTGTGGAAGAGTTAGGGGAAGGAATGGAGGAACTGTAGGGGATTGCAATTGCATAGGAAGAAAACAGTATTAATTAACTGGACACATCAGAGTGCCCAGTGCCTGAACCACCAATCAAAGAGCATACATGGTCTGATCCTGTGTCCCCTACTACATATATAGCAGAGGACTGTCTTATCTGGCTTCAGTTGGAAGGAATGTACTTGGTCCTGTGGAGGCTTGATGCCCCCAGAAAAGGGGGATGCTAGAGGGGTGAGGCTGGAGTGAGTGGGTGGGTGGGGGAGCACCCTCTTAGAGGCAAAGTAATGGGAAAATAGAGTAGGGACCTCAGGGAGGGGGATTTGGAAGAGGGGCATTTGAAGTGTAAATAAATAAAATAATTAATAGAAATTTTTTTTCAAAAGATTAAGCAAATTCAACTTATCTCAACTATATGTTCTTATACTGTCCTTGGTTAGTTCACCTCCATTTCTGTAAAACTCCAAATAGTTTGAACTATTATTACATGGTCACATATCAATATTGATGAAAGAAAGATATGCCTTCCTATAGAAGTTCTTAAGACAATAGCCCAAAAGTTACTCTATTGAAATTAAAGCTGGCCCTGATTTTCATATGTAGTGTGTTTCAATTGAAGAAGTATTTAGGTGGTTGTATTAACTTCCCATCAGAAATCTATTCCTTAAAATGATGAAAATTCTTTTTTCTTTCCTTTTTTTATTGGATAGTTTATGTGTTGCCACTTTGAACGTTATCTCCTTTCCTGGTTCACCTCTCTCCCATCTCCTTTCCACATGCTTCAATAAGGATGCTCCTCTTCTGACCAACTCCCAAACAATGCCACCCTCTGCTACGTATGCAGCGGGAGCCATGGGTTGCTCCATGTGCCCTGTGTGGTTGGTTGTTTGGTCCCTGGGAGCTCTGTGGGTCTGGTTAGTTGATATTGTCATTCTTCCTATGAGGTTGCAAATCCCCTCAGCTCCTTCAGTGCTTTCTCTAACTCCTCCATTGATGTCCCTGTGCTTACTCTGAGGGCAAGCATCCTCATCTGTATAGTCAAGGCTCTGTCAGCCTCTCAGGAGACATCCATATCAGGGTCCTGTCAGCAAGCACTTCTTGGCATCCATAATAGAGTTTGGTGTCTGTACATGAGATAGATCCCCAGGTGTGGCAATCTCTGAATGGAACTTCCTTCAATCACTGTTCTACTCATTGTCCCTGCATTTCCTTTAGAGAAGAGCAATTCTGGTTAAATTTTTGAGAAGGGTGAGTGGTCCTGTCCTTCATCTAGGGGCCTTGTCTAACCTCTAGGTATGTTATCTACAGGTTCTCCCTCCCCTTTCTTGGGCTAATCCCATCCCTGTTGGGTCCTGGGAGCCTCTTTCCTGGCATCTGGAACTTGCTGGTTGCTACACTCAGTTCCCCATTACCCATTATTACACCCCTCTTTTCAAATTCCTGACCCTCTATAGATGATCCCTGTCTCCTCTCATATTTGATCCTACCCCCTCTTCCCCCTTCCTCCTCTCTTCCTCCCAAGGTAGTCCCACATTCTACCTCCTGTAGTATTTTGTTCCCCCTTCTAAAGACTGAAGCATCTGAACATTGATTTTCCTTCTTCTTGAGTTTCATGTGGTCTGTGGATTGTATCTTGGGTACTCTGAGCGTTTGGGCTAATATCCACTTATCAGTGAGTATATACCATGTGTTCTTTTGTGATTATGTTACCTCACTCAGGATGATATTTTCTAGTTCAACGCATTTGCCAAAACATTTCATGAAGTCATTGAAACAATCAAGGCTCCATAATTTCTGTTTCCAAAATAAGCCCAAAAATTTGGGTACTACTTTTGTGGAATATGAGATGAATAGATTATAAACGTCTAGGAAATCTATTCATTACATGTACTTGTGAGATATTGTAAACAATCATCTAAATATATAGCCTATGTAATCTTCAAATGATAAACAATTTTAAAAGATTAGAACTATTTTTATCACCAAATCAAAGCATATTTAAAAGATTCTATACATTGCAACTTTGCATTAAACAACTGTAATGCTTGCTTGAAAGGTATATTTTTTAGATATTTCTCAACTAAGTTTCATAAATTTCTATAATCATCTAGACAATTTAAAAGAATAAAGCTTACAATTAGCATTAATTCAGTTGGCTTTGCTTAAAAGAACTCTTCTTTTCACAATAATTAAATATTAGAGTGATATTCATATATGATCTGTTGTACATCTTTTAGTGAGGCAGGAAGATACTCCTAAACCATTACCCATGGAAGAAGGACCAGATTACAGATATTTTTATAGTTCTAATCTCTACTGTTTTATTTAAGATACTTCACATTGCTAAATCACAATGTACTTTTTAAACCTGTTGAAAGCAAACTCTAGGTGCAGGGTAGATCTCCTGCCTTCCAGATCTTGATTATGTGAAGGATCCACAAAAACCCCTGGCCTGGATCAGGTTGTACCCTTAGTCTGTTATGGATAATGAAAAACAGCAAGAAGCTAAGGATGTTAAGGACATTGTATCCTTTACAACAGACAGTGCTGATCCTTCTGTCTTGGTTAAGAAAAAATAAGCTTCAGTAAAAACAGGAAGCTAGAAGCTCATGAAGACAGAGCCTCTCAATCAGCACTGAAGCATCACTTCCTTTGCTTTGCTGAACTCATAAGCAGCACCCTCCACTCCACCCACCCCCTGCCTTTTGATGAGGTTACCTTTGTTTATTTTCATTCAAATAAGTGTCAAAATAACTGCTGCTAGCTGTTGTAAGTGCCACATTTGATCATTTCTTTCTATCTCCTGTTTCTATTTACTGCTTACTAATTGTCCTTTTACTTTTGCTACATGCTGAACACATGCACTCATTTGAAACAGAAAATACATAGATCATCCTCTATGATCCATTCTCTTCAGTAAGGAAACAATTAGAAGTCAAAAATGTAAGATTAGAATACAGGCACTTGACTTCACTAAAAATGTTCTATATTACTGAAGATAATTATTATAATTATGTCATTCACATGCTATTCTGTCTCATTTTGACTTTTGTTGATGTGTGTATATACTTGTATGTGCATGTAACTGTGTGATGCATATGTAAATGTATTCATAGGTGCATTAAGCTGCATATGTGTAAGTGTTAAGTGACCATGTGGAAGCCAGAGACATCTTCCTGATATCTCTCCATCTTTTCTTCAATGAAACAGGGTCTTTCAGCTATACCACTACAGGGCATATACCCAAAAGGTGTTCCAACATATAACAAGGACACATGCTCCACTAGGTTCATAGCAGCCTTATTTATAATAGCCAGAAGCTGGAAAGAATCCAGAGGTCCTTCAACAGAGCAATGAATACAGAAAATGTGATACATTTACACAGGGGAGTACTATTCAGCTATTAAAAACAATGACTTCATGAAATTCTTAGGCAAATGGATGGAAGTAGAAAATATCACCCTGACTGAGGTAATGCAATCAAAAAAATCACACGTGGTATGCACTCACTGAAAAGTGGATATTAGCCCGAAAACTCAGATTACCCCAGATACAATCCACAGATCACATGAAGCTCAAGAAGGTGCAAAACCAAAGTGTGATGCTTCAATCCTTCTTAGAAGGGGAAACAAAAATATTCATAGGAGGAGATATGGAGACAATGGCCATTCAAAGCCTGCCCTACCTGAGGATCCAACCCATATACATATAGCCACCACACCCAGACAATATTGCTGATGCCAAGGGGTGCATGCTTACAGGAGCCTGATACAGTTGTCTCCTGCGAGGTTTTGCCAGAGCGTGACAAATACTGAGGCGAATGCTCACAACCAACCTTTGAACTAAGAACAAGGTTACCATTGGAGGAGTTAGAGAAAGGATTGAAGGAGCTCAAGGGATTTGCAAGTTCTTAAGAACAACAATACCAACCAACCAGAGCTCCCAGGGACTAAACCACAATCCAAAGAGTACACATGGACAGACTCATGGCATCAGCTGCATATGTAACAGAAGATGGTCTTATGGGGCATCAATGGGAAGAGAAGCCCTTGATCTAGCCAAGACTGGAACCCCAGTGTGGACGAATATAGGGTGGGGAGGCAGGCAGGGGTGGGCGGTTGAGTGGGGGAAAGGGGATAACATTTGAAATGTAGATAAAAATTATCCAATAAAAAAGAAAACAGGGTCTTTATGAACAAATTTTATTTATTTGACTAGTCTGACAGGCTACTGAACATAAATAATACGCTACAGGAATGTGTATATGTGGATATGTGTTCGTGTTTTTTCGGGATATCTTTAAACATAAAGAGATATCCTATTTTATCACACATTTTCCTACATCTAATAACTGTGTGCTTTCTTTCTTAAACAATTTATATATATGCATATATACCTATTTATGCATATATTACTATACATACACATCATATATATACATACACATATATGTAATATGCATATATACATAACATAAATACATACATAAAAATACTTTCTCCAGACCTTGTAGGAGTTATACATGAATACAGATAGGACCAGCATTTTAGACAGGTGCTTACAATTAAACTTTTGTCTTCATGATTGCCTGGCAAGCACTTTAATCCATTAAATAATTTTCTCAGGAACATATATGCATGTATGTTAATGTTTCTTTTTTCAAGAAGTGAATATATCCATTCAGGAATGGAAATTTTTCTGTCCAACTATAGGTGAATTAGAACTTTCTTACAATGTTCTACAAACAAATCTTTTAACAGACAAAGAGAATTGAAAACTGTGGGTACCCTTGCATTTGGGGCATAGATGTTCAGGATAGAGAATTCGTTTAGGTAGATTTTTCTTTTGATGAGTATGAAGTGTCCTTCCTCATTCTTTTTAATAACCGTTGGTTGGAAGTATATTTTATTGGCTATTAGAATGGCTACTCCAGTTTATTTCTTGGTATATTTGCTTAGAATTTTTTTCCATACTTTTATTCTGAGTTAGGGTCTGACTTTGTCACTGAAGTGTATTTCCTATATGCAGCAAAATGCTGTCTACTGTTTACATATCCAGTCTGTTAGCCTATGTTTGTTTAATTGGGGAATTGAGTCCACTGATGTTGAAAGATATTAAGAACCTGTTATATTATTTTTTATTAACTTGAGTATTTCTTATTTACATTTCGATTGTTATTCCCTTTCCTGGTTTCTGGGCCAACATCCCCTAACCTCTCCCCCTCCCCTTCTTTATGGGCGTTCCTCTCCCCATCCTCCCCCCATTGCCGCCCTCCCCCCAACAATCACGTTCACTGGGGGTTCAGTCTTAGCAGGACCCAGGGCTTCCCCTTACACTGGTGATCTTACTAGGATATTCAATGCTACCTATGAGGTCAGAGTCCAGGGTCAGTCCATGTATAGTCTTTAGGTAGTGGCTTAGTCCCTGGAAGCTCTGGTTGCTTGGCATTGTTGTTCATATGGGGTCTCGAGCCCCTTCAAGCTCTTCCAGTTCTTTCTCTGATTCCTTCGATGGGGCTCCCGCTCTCAGTTCAGTGGTCTACTGCTGGCATTCACCTCTGTATTTTCTGCATTCTGGCTGTGTCTCTCAGGAGAGATCCACATCCGGCTCCCATCTGCCTGCACTTCCCTGCTTCATCCATCCTGTCCAATTGGGTGGCTGTATATGTATGTGGCCACATGTGGGGCAGAGCCTGTTATATTATCAGAGGTAGAATTATCTCCTTCTCTAAGGATCTTAGTAATGGTTCTACTAATTCCTTCCATTAATTGCATAAATCCCACATACAAAATAAAAGATGACCAATTATAAATTCAACTATTTATGTATTAATTTCACTCAAAAACTCTTTACAGGAATATCAAAAATTTTGTTTATACAGATGCCTGAGTAATATAAATCTGCCTATTTGACATATAACATTAACTATCACATTATAGTTTTCCCAAACCACTCTCAAATTCAGTAATACATTTTGAAGTTTCATTGACTGGTAGAAACCTGTTATGATTCATATTTGCAATTATTACCATATAATCACTATGAAAATATGAAAAGGAAACATTTCACAGGACATAATCTTAGAGTCTTTTCACAATGTGTAACCCTTTTGGTATTAATATGTGACTCTGATATTGACAATACAGGAATTAACCTGGGGTTCAGACTTTTCATTAGAACTTCGTTAGGTAGATATAATTGGATGATTAAATTGTCCATGTAATTGTGCTCAATCTCTTCACTTCGACTCAGATCTCAGATGGGCATTGCTATCTATCAACTGAAAGGTTTTGGCTTAGAAGACACACAGACACACACACACACACACACACACAGAGAGAGAGAGAGAGAGAGAGAGAGAGAGAGAGAGAGAGAGAGAGAAGCAATAGCAAAAACAAAGCACAACTTTCTTAATAATAGTCGTTCTTACTGTCAGCAGCTCTTAGTGCCTCGAGTTACCAGTCCTGTGCCTTGAGTAACAAAGCCTTTAGACTATTAAGACTGTTTGGATTTTTGACTGTTTCCCAAGTATCCAGATTTAGACACTAACTTCTAGTGGGAGTAGAGGCCATTAGCCATTAGACTTCTATACTTTTACAGCTACATGCCATAGTTCACCTGCTAACTATCTTCCAGTTATCAGCTCATACTGCTGGTTAGGGTTAGCACCCGAAGTCACAAGTATTGTCAGCTCTGTTCTTACCATCTTGTCTGGTCTACTCAAGACCCAAATCACTGTGAGCAAAACTATAACCATTAGGAGGGCTCTATTAGCACTTAGACTGTGATATATTTGCTAAATGTATAAATGAGATGAATAAGAGTATGGGTGAAGGTACTACTGCTTATATTGAAAGGAACAGGAAATGAAAATCAGGAACCCAACCTGGAACATGCACAGTATACCTGTGTGGGAAAACGTGCTCTTTGATGACCCCCTAAATTCCACACTTGATCTGCAGATACACTTGGGTGAATTCATCTAGGATTATTGTAATACACGTTACTGTGGAAAAAGCAAAAATCTTGTAGAGAAAGCTGAGGATGCCTTAAAAACAACTGAATTCATTTTTTCTTGTGTAACAATGCTATGTTTGAGCAGCCATTGCAGAAAAAAATAAAGTAGAATGAATCTCAAATTTTGGTCTTTTCTTTCTTTCTTTCTTTTCTTTTCTTTTTTCTTTCTTTTTAAATGTTTCCATCTGGTCTCATCAGTATTTCATAATATAAGGATATTTCCAAAAGTATTGTGATCAATGTATAATGTCAGGCTTAAGTCTTAAAGATTGACAGATAGCTGTTGGCACAAAGCCTTTGTGAATTAAGACAAAATTCTTAGTAAATGTGCTTTCACCTTTATCCACACTCAACACATTCTAATCAGCTCTATTCCTTATCCTCTGCAGCTACACTAATGTGCCCTTCCTCTGTGGCTTCCTTTTGTTCTTACAGCATAATAGCATGCCTAACTTCATTCCATTTCCATAGCCCGATTTTGAGTTATGTTTCTCCTTGACTCTCCACGTAAGCCACTGTACTAAACTAAACCTTTTACCACAAGAACTGCATAATGGCTGATTCTTGGACGTAAATTACTCTTCTCCATCCTCTTGTCCTAATTGACTAGTAATTAATAACTCTCATTTCTTAGCACTTACTGGAGAAGTAGTTTTTAATCATATAATTAAAGTTTTCTTTCCCATGGGTTTCTTGCATGTGTCAAGAGGAAATCCTGCTCACTTTTTACTCTTCATTATACCATAGTCCAAACATAGCATATAAAAAACAATAAATGTAAATAAATAAATAAATATTTTTGCCATGGTGAATTGTTTTGTTCAGACTTCTTCATCACAGTCTCAGGAGAGATGTTTGATGAATAATTCATTCTTCGTCACACATCATCCATACATATTTGTGACCCACCAATGTATAAGGATTTTTGTGCTGAAAATAGGACATATCAAGTGTAACATTGTTGATAGGGATGTATTCACGGCCCGTATGTAATGTAATGAAAATATACATTGTTTTCCATTATAAATAAGATTGATGTCAGTCTTCCACTATTTCAGTTACTAGTAACTCTAAGCTGAAAAGTTTCATTTAAATACCTAGAAATGAAAATATTACCATCTTTAAAATCTGATCTGTTTTTTTTTTTCTTGGAACCAAAGAGGTCACAAAGTTCACATCACCACTAAAACTGCCAAAATTAATCCACACAGGATTTGGGTAATGAGTCATGCTGATCACAACGTTCATTCTCTCATTATTTGTTTGCATACACCCTGGTGTGTGACCTCAGAAAACACGCGCAGAGACCGCAGAGACGGGGAATCCAGGAAGTGGTTGAGTATTTGCTTCTTTCATTCCAACACAGATGTTTGGAAGCACTCAAGAGACAATGCATTGTGATAATACTAAGCCAAGTTTATGTTTGTGCTTATCTTCAAATGTCACTAACTGGTTTGAAGCCATGATTCTTTTACCCATAATTATAATTACTGCACTGGGTTATATTGGGACTTGCTATATTTCTAAAAAGGTAGGGAATTTTTATTCTTGGAATTAGTGGGTTATTCCATTTTTTTGTAGAAGCAACAGTATGTATCATAAAGATTATAAATCAATTCTTTTCTGGTGGAAGTTAATGGTTTGCTGCTTCTTTCCAAGGGAAAAAGATAAAGTCAAACATTGGAATGGAATAAACCACTAATATTGGCACAAGATTAAAAGTTCAAAATGCCCAGGTTGGGTGTGAGCATACTGAAAATCAGACTGAGAAACTATGCAGTGAATTCTTCAGCAGATAGAAACATAACTGGATTATCCAGACTACCCATTTCCCAGGGACCTAAAGTTGTAAATACTGACTTATGGCCCACGTGTTCTATATCTAGACTCTCTGAAAAGATTTTAGCCAGCAAAATTAAATGAGAACAGATAATAATAATAAAATTTAGAACTGCCTAATAAACCTAATATAGATAGCTACGTATTTAGAATGACTGAAATGTATCCTTTTAAGTCTGCGTCATATGAATCTTCTATGTTTGGACCTATGTCATATATATATTTCAAATATTATATATAGCATAGAAAATACAAAATATCAAAAACTATAGATAGGATCTGCAAGAAAGATAAACTTATAAAAAATGATAATTTGATGTATTCTTATGTCTGGTACACTATATGTTCACAGTTTTTATTGACTCAAAGAAAGAAATATTTAAAAATAGGCAGAGGAAGAATTAAAGCTTTTCCCAAAAATGTAGCCATCATCTTTATTATCCCTTTTCTTCTAGTTTTCTATGTGTAAGTAATAATGACACTGAATTTTTAAAAAAAATCCAAAACTTCATGGAATGATAATGAACACAAAATAAGAAAAATTAAAGAGTGTTTGTTTGTTAACAGGATACATGGCAAAGAACCTGTTCATAACTTAGATAACTACTGTCTTATATTTTGCTTTTTCTTTATAGGGATTAGATCTAAAATGCTGGAAATGAAATTTCCAGGTGTCTCTGATCTTCTGGGTTTCCAACATGGTTTTCCTGTTTATATATCAATTATAAAGCTCATATTTTATCTTGCATTCTTCTTCTAACAAGTGAACTACTCCAAAGGAGAACAAATAATATTTGAATATGAATATAATATTTATTTGCACTTTCATAAGCTCATCATTATTTTTGTTTTGTTTATAGTCAGTTATACTAATATCTTCCTCTTATTTTGTTTTTATAGAATTTAATTAGAGTAAAAGCACTTTTTGAACACACAAAAAAGCTCTGTGCTCTAAACCTTCATGAAAACAAAAATTAAAACCAGCAAGATCAAATCTTTTCATCACTCCAGACCCTTACTGTGGAACTTCCTTGCCATGCTCAATGTTTAGATGGAGTTGTCCAGTTACCTCACATCTCATTTCATAAATTAGATCCCAGGCATTCTTTTTTCTTTTTTTTTTTTTAGCTCTTACAAAGAACAACATTTATTGGACCTAGCTTACAGATTCAGAGGTTCAGTCCATTATCATCAAGGCAGGAAGAAAAGAAAATACCCAATAAAAAAGAAAGAAAGAAAGAAAGGAAGGAAGGAAGGAAGGAAGGAAGGAAGGAAGGAAGGAAGGAAGAAGCCTGAGCGAGCCATGGAGAGACCTTGCCAGTAAATATCACTCCTCCACAGCCCCAACTTCAGTTTTTGCCTTCCGAGTCCTGTTTTGAGCTCCTGACTTGACTTGCCTTAGTCATAGGCTCTTAAGTTGAAAACTGATATAATCCCTTTCCTCCTCAATTTGTTTTAGGTTGTGATATTTTACCACAACAATAGTGTGGTGATAGTTTAAATATGCTCAGCCCATGGAAAGTGACACTATTAGGAGATGGGGCCTTGTTGGAGGAAGTGAGTCACCATAGTGGTTGGCTTAATGATTCTATACTCAAGCTCCACCCAGTGCAGAAGAACCAATATTCTCCTTCCAATCAAGATGAGGAATTCTCCGCTCCTTCTCCAGCATCATGTCTGCATGAACACTGATCCTGAGCATTCTGATGTTTACCTTTTCATTTTGTTGTCAGGTACTTTTTGCCCTAAGAGGGAGTTCATGTAAGATCCCCAAGCAGGTTCAAACCTTAAAGGAAAATCAAAGACCAGAAAGGTTGGGAAGAGAATAAGAAGAAGAACACAGTTCTTGTAGCAAAGATACTTTCCCCACAAAATAAAGCTTTTCCCAAAGAATGACATTTGTCCAAACTTCAAAAGTTGGGAAAATTTATTTTTGATAAATCTATTTTGTAAGCTTCCTTGTTAAACTTTTTCTCTTGCAGTATAAGACGTTTTATTGATTATTTTATTTCTTTTTTTTCATCTTTATTAAATTGGGTATTTCTTATTTACATTTCGATTGTTATTCCATTTCCTGCTTTCCTGGGCCAACAGCCCCCTAACCCTTCCCACTCCCCTTCTATATGTGTGTTCCCCTCCCCATCCCCCTCCCACTTCCAACCCTCCCCCCCCAAGAATCCCGTTCACTGGGGGTTCAGTCTTAGCAGGACTAAGGGCTTCGCCTTCCACTGGTGCTCTTACTAGGCTAGTCACTGCTACCTATGAGGTTGGAGCACAGGGTAAGTCCATGTATAGTCTTTGGGTAGTGGCTTAGTCCCTGGAAGCTCTGTTTGGTTGGCATTGTTGTTCATATGGGGTCTCAAACCCCTTCAAGCTCTTTCAATCCTTTCTAAGATTCCTTCAATGGGGGTCCCGTTCTCAGTTCAGTGGTATAATGATGCCATTCGCCTATGTCTTTGCTGTATTCTGGCAGTGTCTCTCAGGAGAGATCTACATAAGGTCCTGTCAGCCTGCACTTCTTTGGTTCATCCATCTTATCTAGTTAGGTGGCTATATATGTATGGGCCATATATGGGGCAGGCTCTGAATGGGAGTTCCTTCTGCATCAATTCTAAACTGCCTCTCTATTTCCTCCCAAGGGTATTCTTGTTCCCCTTTTAAAGAAGGAGTGAAGCATTAGCATTTTGGTCATCCGTCTTGAGTTTCATGTGTTCTAGGCATCTAGGGTAATTCAAGCATTTGGATTAATAGCCACTTATCAATGAGTGCATACCATGGGTGTTTTTCTAGGATTGGGTTACCTCACTCAGGATATTTTCCAGTTCCATCCATTTGCCTATGAATTTCATAAAGTCATTGTTTTTGATAGCTGACTAATATTCCATTGTGTAGATGTACAACATTTTCTGTATCCATTCCTCTGTTGAAGGGCATCCGGGTTCTTTCCAGCTTCTGGCTATTACAAACAACACTGCTATGAACATAGTGGAGCATGTGTCTTTGTTATATGCTGGGGCATCTTTTGGGTATGTGCCAAAGAGAGGTATAGCTGGGTCCTCAGGTAGTTCAATGTCCAATTTCTGAGGAACCTCCAGACTGATTTACAGAAAGGTTGTAACAGTCTGCAATCCCACCAATAATGGAGGAGTGTTCCTCTTTTTCCACATCCTTGCCAGCCTTTGCTGTCACTTGAGGTTTTGACCTTAGCCATTCTCACAGGTGTGAGGTGGAATCTCAGGGTTGTTTTGATTTGCATTTCCCTTATGACTAAAGATGCTGAACATTTCTTTAGGTGTTTCTCAGCCATTCGGTATTTCTCAGCTGTGAATTCTTTGTTTAGTTCTGAACCCCATTTTTTAAGGGTTATTTGTCTCCCTGAGGTCTAACTTCTTGATTTCTTTCTATATTTTGGATATAAGCCCTCTATCTGTTGTAGGATTGGTAAAGATCTTTTCCCAATCTGTTGGTTGCCGTTTTGTCCTAACCACAGTGTCCTTTGCCTTACAGAAGATTTGCAGTTATATGAGATCCCATTTGTCGATTCTTGATCTTGGAACATAAGCCATTGGTGTTTTCTTCAGGAAATTTTCTCCAGTGCCCATGTCTTCGAGATGCTTCCCCACTTTCTCTTCATTAGTTTGAGTGTATCTGGTTTGATGTGGAAGTCCTTGAACAACTTGGACTGAAGCTTTGTACAGGGTGATAAGCATGGATCGATCTGCCTTCTTCTACATGCTGACCTCCAGTTGAACCAGCACCATTTGCTGAAAATGCTATCTTTTTTTCCATTGGATGGTTTTGGCTCCTTTGTCAAAAATCAAGTGCCCATAGGTGTATGGGTTCACTTCTGGGTCTTCAATTCTATTCCACTGCTCTATCTGTCTGTCTCTGTACCAACACCATGCAGTTTTTATTACTATTTCTCTGTAATACTGCTTGAGTTCAGGGATAGTGATTCCCCCAGAAGTCCTTTTATTGTTGAGGATAGTTTTAGCTATTCTGGGTTTCTTGTTATTCTAGATGAATTTGCAAATTGTTCTGTCTAACTCTCTGAAGAATTGTATTGGTATTTTGATGGGGATTGCATTGAATCTGTAGATCACTTTTGGTAAAATGGTCATTTTTTCTATATTAATCTTGCCAATCCATGAGCATGGGAGACCTTTTCATCTTCTGAGATCTTCTTCAATTTCTTTCTTCAGATGCTTGAAGTTCTTATCATCCAGATCTTTCACTTGTTTGGTTAAAGTCACACCGAGGTATTTTATATTATTTGTGACTATTATGAAGGGTGTCATTTCCCTAATTTCTTTCTCAGCTTGTTTCTCTTTTGTGTAAAGGAAGGACACTGATTTGTTTGAGGTAATTTTATATCCAGCCACTTTGCCGAAGGTGTTTATCAGGTTTAGTAGTTCTCTGGTGGAACTTTTGGAATTACTTAAATATACTATCATATCATCTGCAAATAGTGATATTTTGACTTCTTCTTTTCCTATCTGTATCCCCTTTGATCTCCTTTTGTTGTCTGATTGCTCTGGCTAGAACTTCAAGAACTATATTGAATAAGTAGGGAGAGAGTGGGCAGCCTTTTTTAATCCCTGATTTTAGTGGGATTGCTTCAAGTTTCTCTCCATTTAGTTTAATGTTAGCTACTGGTTTGTTTTATATGGCTTTTACTATGTTTAAGTATGGGCCTTGAATTCCTATTCTTTCCAAAACTTTTATCATGAAGGGGTGTTGAATTTCGTCAAATGCTTTCTCAGCATCGAATGAAATAAACTTTTGAAATGTTTTCTTCCCCACCTCTGCAGTTGGCTCTGAATCATTTTGTAGATTAAGGAAGAAAAGGTATTTGTCCAACATATTAGAAATTTAGAGATCTTAGAGGTATACATCAGACTAAAGATTCCCAGAAATTACTTCGCAGAGTAATTGCTTCCTTTTTACCATGTGGCTTTCTAAATCAGCTTTATTGAACCAATTGAGGCAGGATTTCAATCCTTTCTCACTGATCAGAATTTTATTTATGTATCCTTCTTGCACTGTATTATGCTTCCTATTTACATAGCACAGCTATGTCCCTCAATGTTAAGGAAGTTTATTTGTTCATACTAAAAGCACATTACTTTGTTCTGTAACAAAAAAAGAGGTAAAAATCAAGGGACACTCACTTATCTGTTATACTGTCAGTCTATTGTAACTTGAATATTGATTCCAGGGAGACTGCGGCATTCCCTAGGTGAGCATGTCAAGTCTGCTGATGGAGAGCTCTGTGCTTAATTGAATATGATGCCTGTACAGGGAAGTGGTGAGGGATGTCATTGATGTATGTTTTGTCACCCACTGTGTGTTCAGTAGAAGGTAATGATGTTCCTTCGTGTGCTGACCAAACTCTTTGTGCATGTCTTATTACTTCAGATTTTTTTCTCATACATATTTGGGAGCAATGCATTTATCTATTGAAGAGATGATTATGCATTAAAAACTTGAAGCATGATATATCAGATTGGGATAGTCATAAGTGATTTGACACATGAGTAATAATTTTAATTTGGCCACTAACCTTGCAGTGTGGCTTTGCTCAACTGTAATATGGGAGTAATGATCATCCTTCCTGCCCTTAATTTACTTTTTTGCAGTGTTACAAAGATTAATTTATGTTACTAAATGGCTCTTTAAATGGAAAGTGCAATGTAAATGTTAGTTTGTAAAGCAAAGCCCTTGCTGAAGAGAACTGGCTTTGTCTCTGATTAACATTGAAAATGCTGTATGAGAAATTCAATTTTGTTTAGCCAATATCAGAGATATACTTTTAGTCATTTTAAAGGGAAAATGAAATACAGTTCTCAGTAACTTAACACAAATAAAACAAAAAGTATTACCTCCATTAATTTAACAAATATACTATGTAGATCACCACATTTGTTGTTTATAGGTTCCCAGTAGGAAGAAAAAGCCCACTGGCCTTCAACCTAACAAATTGTGTTGTATTGCACCAGTAAGTTACACAAATTAGCCTGAAACCACTTCAACTTAATGTATGCAAAAATATTCCAAGGTAACATTTTGTAGTCTGAGCCCCTCAACTTTCCATTTTGCTCAGATACACGTTTAAATGATTGGTCACTAAGGTCTCTGCTATTTCCTTCCTGCCAAAATTATAGTTCAAAGATGCACATAAATATGAATAATAACAGGAGTGGTAATTTTTCCATGTGTTGGAAACTGACTAAGCATTAACATTGCCATGCTGTGAAGTTATAGAATGGAAGTTGTAAGGCTGCAACATCCATACTTCCTGTCCTAAGCTCCTTCTCCAGAGAGGATGGACATTAGTTATGGCAGCTGCCATCTTTGCTAGTTTTGTTAATATGCATATCCCTCTGCTAGCTTTTCTGATGCCTCTCTGTTGGTTCACTCTTCTTCAGTCATTTTAAATAGATTCTTCTCCAGTGAGTGAATTCTAAGCATTTTAATATTGTATTTAAATGCCATCTATACCAAGAATTGATCCACTTACATGACTAAAATGTCAAACTCAAAATCAAAATAAGTGAATGGCACCCTATGGTCTATCAGAACAGAAACTGTGATAATGAAATCACAGAGTAAGAACTTTTCTTGAAAAGCAAGAACATGTTTGTGTGCAGTTAAGACTGTTATAAGAGTTTCCAAGGGAACTGATGACTAAATTTAATTCCAAATATTAGGAAAACATGAAAAGAAGAGATGAAAAAATAGGAGGAAAAGGTTGAATTAGGAAGACCTTTCAAATAGAGAAAATAATTTGTTCCTTCTTTTGCCTTTCCAATCAGTTCTAAAATCATGGAGCTCAGAGCCAATTCCCTTGAGTGAGTGCCCAACAATCTCATATTTCACGGACCCCTGTTTTGTGCCGTTATATGACCTCTGTGATGTATAAGCCATGACTATGAACATATTCTCAATATTGTTCTATTTCCCCTCTCATAATTCCCCATGGCTTCCTTTTTCCTTTACTTCCACCTGAAAATGTTATTGTCACACTAAAATACTATACACCTCATAGTAGAACTTTTGATAGTCTGCCATTTTGCAATCTTCCCCAGATTTATTTGTGCGCTTATTTTAACTTTCAAAGATTCAAAATGTTCTCCTGAGAATATTAGAAGAGAAAGAAGAAATAGCAAATGTGTCTTACTTATATTCTTTCCTTCTCTAAGTTGAAAGGGTGTAATTTATGTGCTTGGAATCTGAGTAGTGTTAATTCTAATTTGGTATAAGTTTCTCAGCTTCATTTTTTTAACAAAACAGAAAACATTCTTAGGGCAACAGAAACTTTATCTTGATTTTAGTGTACTGTTAGTTTCATAAACATGGGAAGAAAATCCAGACCTCATGAACACCACCTAGATGCCCATTAACTGATGAATAGATAATGAAAATGTGATACATAGACAAAATAAAATTGTAATAATCTACAAAATACAACATTTATAAGTTAATTGATAGAATTGGAAGAAAATTATACTGAATCTCATACTTTAACTGAGCTTTTAATTCCTTTTATACATTTAATTAGAACAACTGGAGAAGCCAGGAAACTAGAGCAGTGACTGCCAAGTTGCCTTAAGGAATTAGAAACAGTAGAATAATATTTAGATGAATATAAATAAATAAATTTTGATAGTGGGTAAGTTCAAGCAGATAGGGGGTTGAGGAGATATGAAAACCAAAATGATCAGAATGGAGAAGTCATCAAACTGGTCTACAAACAAACAAACCCTACACAAATTGTAGTTGTCTAAATGAGCAATATTCCCAATCTGTTCATGTGTTTAAATACATGGTCACTAGTTTGTAGAAGTGTTTGGAAAAATGATTGGAATTTTTAATAGGTAGAGACTTATTGGAGGAAATATGTGCCTTAATTTTTGAAAGTTCTTTTTGAAATAAACAGAGGTCAATTCAGAGATTCCAGGGTCAAAATGTTTAGACTAAATACTGATTGAGTATTCATTCCTAAACAGATCAAATACAGCAACCCATCCTAAATCTCAGAAAACATTGCAGAAGAGGAATCAGAAAGGTTATTCAAAGCAGAATTTAAAAAGAAGAAATGTGAAAAACTATCTTCCTGGTATAATGCAGCTATTTCAAGCATGATCTCACAATACCTGCAGCTGCCTGCACTAGACTTGGACAATTCTGAGTGTCAAAAATTAACTATGAACAGGATAGGGGACTATTGGGCTACTGAATATTTAGTGTTAAACTATTAGCAACTGATATATTCTAGTAGGGAAATAGTCAATATACTACCTTTAATACAGCATTCAGGAGGTGGAAACAGGAGGGATTGAAGTTCAAAATACAACAATTTATAGAGTAAATTATGGACAGTTTATAAATTTACAATTGAGTAAACTATTTTTATTGGATATTTTATTTATTTACATTTCAAATGTTATTCCCTTTCCCGGTTTCCCCTCTGGAAACCCCCTATCCTCCCTCTGCTTCTATGAGGGTGCTCCCCCACCCAACCACCCACTCCTGCCTCTCCACCCTGCTATTTCCCTACACTGGGGCATCAAGCTTTCCCAGGACCAAGGGCATCTCCTACCGTTGATGTCCAATAAGGCCATACTCTGCAACATATGTGGTTGGAGTCATGGGTTGCTCCATGTTTACTCTTTGGTTGGTGATTTAGTCCCCGGGAGCTCTGGGGGATCTGGTTGGTTTATATTACTGTTCTTCCTATGGGGTTGCAATTGTATGTGAGCATCCGTCTCTCTCTGTATTTGTCAGATTTTGGCAGACCATCTCAGGAGACAGTTGTATTGAGCTCCTGTAAGCAAGCACTTCTTGGCATCTGCAATAGTGTCTGGATTTGGTGTCTGTATATGGGATGGATCCCCAGGTGGGGAAGTCTCTTGATGGCCTTTCCTTCAGTCTCTGCTCCACACTTTGTATCCATATTTCCTCCAGTGAGTATTTTGTTCCCCCTTCTAAGAAGAACTGAAACATCCACACTTTGTTCTTCCTTCTTCTTGAGTTTCATGTGGTCTGTGAATTGTATCTTGGTTATTCCAAGCTCTTTAGCTAATAACCACTTATCGATGAGGTCATACCATATGTGTTCTTTTGTGAACCTGGGTTACCTCACTCAGGATGATATTTCCTAATTCCATCCATTTGCCTAAGAATTCCATGAAGTCATTGTTTTTTAATAGTTCAGTAGTCCTACATTATGTAAATGTACCACATTTTCTGTATCCTTTCTCCCATCAAAGGATATCTGGGTTCTTTTTAGCTTCTGGCTATTATAAATAAGGCTGCTGTGAACATAGTGGAACATGTGTCCTTGTTATATTTTGAAGCATCTTTTTGGTATATGCCCAGGAGTGGTATTAAACTATTAACATCTTTACATTATTCAATTTCATCAGCCAGGTATCTGCTAGAAAATGAGGCTTCTTGTGTGATTATTCTCAACTTTCTTTCAAATGTAGGAGTTTAGACCTTACAGCTTTTAACTTCAGTAAGCAGTTTGTGCTTTAATTTCAAATTATAATGTGTCTATGTAATATTTCCTCTTATACTTTTCTTATATAATTAGAGGCTATTTTCCATATGCAAGTATCTGTACTGATATTCTCTGTTCCAGAATGTTTTTACTACTCTCTCAGCTCTAGAACTAGAGGCAGATAGCACAGACCACATGAATTTTAAGCAATATAAGGCTCTTAATGCAGACTTTTAGAGAGTGGAAATCTATATAAAGAGGCCACATGTAATTAAGAACTTCATGTACCATGGAAGCAAATGTGTGTACATAGTGATATGGGAGTAGCAAGAGAACACATGAGAGAGCATACTCTTATATCAAGCTACCGCCACAATAACCATTCTGACTTATGGCTCATACCTGATTCCTCCTCAGTTCACACTATTAAATATCCTCAAAGGTATAGTAGGCAGCATTCTCTAGAATCACAGAACATATAAAATGTCTCTATACATTAATATAATTTATTAAAACGACTTACTGTCTGGAGTTCAACTAACACAACAATGGGAACTTTTGAATGGAAAGTCCAAGAATCTAGTAGATGCTCAGTCCCACAAGGCTATGTACTTCAGCTAGTGTTCTTTATAAACTAAAATCCTGAAAAAATAGATTCCAATAGATGTTCTGGCAAGTAAGTGCAAGCAGGCAAAGAAGAACTAACCCTTCCTTTTCCATTTTCCATTTTCCAGTAGGCCTCCAGAAGGCCCAGATTAAAGATGTGTACACCACGCCTACACCTAAGCATTTCTTGACTTGGAACTTGTTCTGTCTCAGGCCTTGAACTTGGAGATGTGCTTGCTTCTGTCTCTTGGGATTAAAAGTGTGTAATACCTTGCCTGAACCTAAATTTTTCATGGCCACTCTACCTCAAGATTCAAATCAAAAGTGTGGATCTTCCACCCTCAATATCTGGATCACATGTATGCCCTCCATTTCTGGAATGTAGTTCATTTCAGTTATTGTCAAGGGGACGATGAGGACCAGCTGTGACAAAAGAGGGATTTCAAACACTAGGTTACATAAACATTCCTCATAAAAATCAGTGATTCACTAACCACACCAAAACAGCACGTACATAAACAGGAAACCAATAGGAGGTGACAAAATAAAAGGAAAATGGAGAGGAGTTGAACCTGGATACATAATACCCTAAACAGAAGAATGAAACTATCAAAAAATAAAATTAATCATTTAAAACCATATCTTACCTTTGCTAGATTACTTCCATTGTCTCCTAACTAAAAGACAAAAACAAAAAAAACAAAAACAAAACAAGTAAAAGTTTCTGAATCATGCTCTGGTGCAGAACCATCTACCAACTTGAACTGTGTATGAGAAACAAGTGTGTTTTGTATTGAACAATTACATTCAGAGTTTGTTTTTATGCACCACTACTTAAAAACTTAGTGTTTTTATACATATCTTCTTCACTCCTATTGATCTTGTTGGATATCTGATTCTCAACCTGTCGGTTGTGACCCGTTTGTAAATTGAATAACCCTTTCACATAGGAACAGCTAAGATTATGGGAAAACAAATTTGCATTATGATTCATCACTGTTGCAAAATTGCAGTTGTGAATTAGCAACAAAGATAATTATATGATTGGGAGGGTCACTGCAAGATGGGGAACTATATTAAAGGGTCACATAAATAGGAAGGTTGAGAATATCTGGGTTGGTTTTATCCACCTCCCTCCTTTTCTCCAATTGGAATTGTGGGTATATCTCAGAAGAGTGAATGTAAGGAGGACATCATGAACTTGCTCTATCTTTCATGTGTGTAGTCAAATGTAAGATGTGTTCTCAGTCTCATGAATTTTTATGTTTAGCATGTTCTTTCTTACTGGGGTAACTAAGGTATACTCTTTCCCAAATTTCAGCATCTCTCCTTCATTGTAGCTTTCTCCTAGCATCTTCTCATCTCACTGAGAAAATGAAGTCAAGAGAGATGTCACATCCCCCCTTCTACCATATTAATCAACCTATGGTATCTTTGCCCAAATTTCTCTCCTTTTTTTGTTGGTATAACCTTGCCCTAAATTGTCAGACTGACAACCTCAGATTTTTATTGAAGATCATTCATAGTAGATCTTTGACCTTTCCCCTTCTACTTAATGAAATATGTATGTGTGTGTGTGTATATATATATATATATATATATATATATATAAAATATATGAACCCATTTATTATATAATAGGTTTACATTTGCTTTTAAGTCATACATACAGGTTATTTCACAAATTAAAATGAGATTTTAGTCTTTAATTTCCCTTCATATACCACTCCAATCATCTATAAAACTGAAAACACTTCCATTTCTTATTCTATTATTTCTTGAATTATCACTATGTTTTAAAATCATCATCATCATCATCATCATCATCATCATCATCATCATCATTTAATCTTCCTTCACGGTCCAGTCATTATTCCTCTCCTAGTCTGCCCTCCAACTATTCCTCATCCCACTTCTCCTCCCCTATTTCCAAGAGGATGTCCCCACCCTACCCCAGCCACTAGACCAGACCTCCCGACTCCCTGGGGCCTGAATTCTCTTTCAAGTTTTAGGTATGTCTTTTCCACTGAGGCCAGACCAGGCAGTCCTCTGCTGTAAGTGTGTCATAACTCTTGTACCAGCTAGCATATGCTGCCTGGTTGATGGTTCAGTGTCTGAGAGCTCTTAGGTGTCCTGGCCAGATAGAAGTGCTAGTCTTCCTATGCAGTTATCCTGCTTCTCAGCTTATTTCAGCCTTTTCCTAGTTAAACCACAGTGGTCCCTGACCTCAGTCCATTGGAAATAAGTATCTAAGTCTTTCTCAGTTAACTACTTATTGGGCCTCTCAGAGGACAGCCATGGTAGTCTCCTGTCTCATACCTCCCAAGGTTGTCTATTTCATTCTTTCTGCTGGCCCTCAGGGCTTCACTCCTGTTCCCCCATACCTGATCATGTTCCTCTTTTCCCTTCCCTGTCCCCAATCTCACCCATGTCCTCCCTCCCTCACCCCTGTTATTGCATTCTTCACCCTCCCAAATGGAATTGAGACATCCTTACTTGGGCCCTTCAGCTTGTTAATCTTCATGTCCTTTTGGCTCTGAGCTACCTTACTCAGGATGATATTTTCTAGTGCATTCCATTTGCCTGCAAAATTAATGGAGTCCTCATTCTTAATAGTTGAGTAGTATCCCATTATGTAAATGAACCACATTTTTAGCATCAATTCTTCCTCTGTTGTGGCACATCTGAGCTGTTTTCAGTTTCTGACTTTCACAAATAAGGACTCTATGAAAATAGTGGAACATGGGCCCCTGTCACATGGTGGGCATCTTTTAGGTATATGCCTAAGAGTGGTATAGATGGGTCTTCAGCTATTTCCAAGTTTCTCAGGAAACTACAGATTGATTTCCAAGCTTGTTGTATGTCACTGATATTTTTAATTGTACTCCTATCAATGTCACTTTAAGGATTCCCAACAGCTTCCAATTTGGTAAATCTAGTGATCAATTCTAATTTTTTAGTCTATCATCTGTACATAATCACTTCAATATTCTTTAATAATTTCTTCACAAGGTATTACTCTTTTTATTTTTAGTGCTCATTCTCTTTATCTTCCTATTCTGTATTGTTATATCTAATTATTAATGTATACCAAATATCTTTAGATATCTGTGATTTCCCTGCATTGTTAGGTGACATTACCTACCCTAACAATGTTAATCACTATTTGATGTGATAAAGACACACAAACATGTGTCTATAACTAAGTTCTGTCTCCTAAACTAATAATTAGGTTGTGTTTTCTTTGAATATATGACATCTGAAAGCCAAAATATAAGAGATATACAATATAATCCAATCTTGGTTATGTAGCCTTGCTCACAAATACTCCTTCCAATGCCAATAACTGATGCATGTATCTTATTATATAAGCATTTTTTAACTTTTTGCTGTATCAAAAGCCTATAAGATATTATAAAATTTTCCATGCTTTACCCATACTACTATTACCTGTGGCCTGAGATGCTATTGTCTTTCCTCTGAAGAAATTTCATAACAGCCTCCTTCAATCCTGTTATTACTCTTATAGCATCCACTAATACTATTAAAACATATCAGAAAATGATCTTCTCTAGTTTACAACTTATCTGTGTCTTTCTATTGTACACAGATTGAAAGTCTAACTCCATAAAAACTCTCTATATCTAACTCTATTTGACATTACTTCTTTTTTTTTTATGACTTTAAAACAAATGTTTATTACTATTTAATGGGACCAAACGAGCAACACAAAGCATTGAAAATGTTACTGGCTTACAAAACAGCCAACTTGTTACCTTGTTGGTCACATTTGTTTATTCACAAGGATCTATTCACACATCTAAATAAGATAAAAATCCAATACAGGTTCATAATGATTATAAAAGTAAACATTTTTAAACGGGACAGCGTAGAATAAATTGTACCTTTTTAACAAGTATCACATTTACATTAATAGAGTGTACTACACATAACACATGGCATTGTGGAAACAAGTGATTGGTCAGTGTTTATTGAGGAAGAGGCTGACGGCTAATGTTGATTTTATGCTCGATTAGTGCTTTCCAGACTAGAAACACCTTTTTTCTAATGTGTTTTTATTACAGAAGCTGGGAAAAGTCATATTTCATAAAAATAGCATAGGGTTTGTATTACCTCCTCAGCAAATGAAAGGCAGGACTTGGAAAGAAACAAACAGGACTGACAAAATCCTTTCCCTAATTTGAACAAAGAATTCATGCATTATGCAAAGTGTCAAGAATAGTAAAGCCAACACAAGAGGCTATTGGGATATCTTGGATGTTTGGGACCAGCTCCATTTTTATTCTTGTGCTTTTATGACAATACCTTTTGATGCATTTATACTCCCAAATCAGTTTCTTTGATCATTATCCACATGCAATATATTTATTCAAAGTTGCACTTAGTACAAGGAGTCTTATGTTAATCAATTGTCAATAAAAAGTAATGTTCATTTTCATCTCAATGATTCATTTTTATTATATGTTTTTCAAATACTGTTAATGATGAACCAGAGGTGAGGGCACAATGAGGGGAATATATTGATGGAGACTGTTTTACAGCAGGCAATTGTTTTGCTGGAGGTAAGTTCAAGCTGTAGTTCATTTTGTTTTGTTTTTTTAGGAAGAAATTGAGAATGATACACAGGCCAGCTGGCTGTAACCACTAAAATTCTATAAGCATCTACTCTTTTTTCTTATAATTCAAGATCAGCATCACCTGTTGAGGTATAGTCTCTATGGGAGTCTTCATGTTTGTAGAGTTTTAAAGGTAAGGAAATTAATAAAGTACCTCTCATATATTACACATAAGACATCATCAGAAAAGAAGAATGTGCTAAATGTAACCCGAGCACAAAGACTAGACTGTGTTTTATGCATGGTCTTTGGAATCAGGCCATAGGGCTGATGTTGCCTGGGCTTCCAGTTTTGATCAAAATCACATGGTATCTAGGTAAACAAAAGAATCATATACGCTATAAAATTTTACCACACACACACTCAGACACACACACACACACACACACACACTGCACACATGTACACTTGCCCCTAACTATTCAAATCAAGTCACAGAATTGTTCATTATCTCATTTGCTAGATATTAAAGCAAGAGAATAATCTATTGTAGAGTATTATAAAGAATAAGTTATATAATACAGTCATTTTTCTAAGTTTCATTCTTAGAAGATAAAACTAGGTCCTTTAAAAATGATCTCTTGGTCCACTTAAAGGAGTCCTAAAGTATAGGCAATCACCTTCGCGTTTGATGCACAGTGCTGGGGAGTTCATTAGCAGAGATGATTTCAGTGAAAGCACAAGAGTATTCAGTCTGATATTACCTACTACACATTTGACTTTTTTGTTGTTATGTTTTTTTTTTTAAATGGGGCCTTGCTATGTAGCTTGGAACTTAGTGGGTAGTTCAAGCAAGCCTTGAGTTCACAGGCATGCCTGTCCCTCAGCCTCCTGAGTGTTGGGATTGTAGGTGTGAATCACTGCGGCCAACACTGATACTTGATCTAAGTGACTACTTTATGGCTCCTTTATCTGCTAAGCCTCTTACCTCTATATTGTTTCAATTTTCTCACTTTAGCTGAAACCACTAATTGCCCAACTCAATAGCAGGAATAGGGGTTGAAGACAAATAAATATACAAAGTAGAAAAAGTGAACATTTAAAAAGCATATAAAATAAAACCAATACTAAATTTTTATCACCAGTATGAAGCAGTCTTTTCACATTTATCAGTTAAATTCAAGACAGCCAAAAAAAAAAAAAAGAAATTACTAACTTAATAACTGGTGAGGGGAATACAGATACTTATGAAAAGATAGGTTGTGACCTGTGTGGTTTTCCCATTACTGTTTCAAATATGCACTCATATACTGAAGTGTAGTGAACCAACAATTTCTTCACATTAAATCGCAGGTACTAAAAATAACCAAATTTTGACTTGGCTTAGGATGTCTGCTAAACATATGCACTCCAAATCCAGCTTAGTGTCTTTCAGCTTTCAAGAATTCACTAAAAGAGGCTCCAAATTATAAAAGCCAATGGGTTGTGTCTCCATTGTATTTACAGAACTCAATGAAAAATGGAATGAACACCTCTCAGACTCTGCAAACACCAGCATTTCAGGAGTGTTTCCTATCATATAAATCTTAGGGAAGGATGACAGAAACTACCATGTCTGAAAATATCTTGAGACACTTGGCTGGATAATCATTTTAGCTGTCATGCTACCTGTCTGTAATCTCAGTACTTGGCAGGCTGAGGTAGGAAGGTTTTAAGCTCAAGGCTAGCCTAGACTACATAGTAGTACCTGTCTTGAGAAAAAAAATTCAATTCTCAAATATATAAAATAATAAGTGAAACTGAAATGAGTTTGTTTCTTTATGTTGGCACCCTGAAGTTCTCAAGCAATGGTTAGGAATATGTGGGCCAGCACCACTGTAGTAAAATAGTGAACAAGCAATCCCTTACTTCTTGAATTTTCTTTACTACTGTTATTAACTCAAAGACAGTGTAATGCTGGGCAACTTAGACCTGATACCAATACACATGCGCCAGTAGCACATGGTACTGGAGAACAAAAAAGACTATGTGTTGTCATTATGCCTTTGTAAGAGTTAGATGAAAACTCAAAAAATATATTTAACTCTTAAAGCATATCCTGTACAATGTAACTAGTTCCTCTAAGAACATTCTAACCATTCCCGCAGAATAATTCCTCACACTACAGTTGGGAATTTAACCTGAATGTTTTTCTTCATCAAATGGCTTCCCCAATATAAAACATGACTCAATTTCTTGCAAATATCTTGAGAAAGCCTCCGAAAGATGCATTTCATAATCTTATTATATAAGAGCCCTGTGCACTTACCTCATGATTATTTTTAAACTGTATTACATTTATTTGGTGTGTGTGTGTGTGTGTGTGTGTGTGTGTGTGTGTGTGTGTGTGTGTGTACGCTCATGATGCCAAAGCATTTCAGAGAAGGAGTAGTAAGAGTCCTCTCTCCTTCTACCTTATAGGGCACAGGGATCAATTTCAGGTTATCCAGCTTGATTTCAAAGAACGTTACTCACTAAGCCACCTCACCCACCTGCCTTTCTCAATTTAATAACACTATGGGATCTAACATTTCTTCTCTTCAACATTGCGCTTCAGAGTCCTGATAAAAGCAAAACAACAGCATGCTCTCCTCATACATTTTCTCACACACAAATATTCATTGAATGGAATAAATAATTCCAAAAATATTATTAACATGTTAGTAATAGTATTATTAAACATAGTGAGGAGCAATGACTCTATCAAGGGATACATGTCAAAATTAATTTCAACTACTGCCTTTTTGAAACGATGTTTAAATCTTTTACTCTTGGGTAGGAGAAAATTCTGACATTGTTCCCTTGATGGTTCTAATATACATATCTCTCCCAATTTATGAAACTTTTGAACTCCCACTAGCTCCAAATGGTAAACTGTCTTTGTAGAGTTTTATATTCTGTAAAGTTCTACTTCTGACATCAATTACTAGACAAGATGAGTAATAACACCGAAGTTAATAGAAAAGTTCAGGGCAAACACTTAATGCATTATGAGTCATCTGGGAGGATGTAGGTAAATGATGGATAGACTCCAAATCCTGACAAACTGCTCTATGACAAACCTCTGAATGCAGAGAAGCCAGAAAAAACTCCAAGGCTTATGAAGTGCTTTTAGAAAGCAAGAATTGAAGCTTGAGAAAACAGATCTATGTAAGCATAGTTATATGATTCTGGTGGTTTGAATATGCTTGGATAATGGGAACTATAGTGCTTGGCACCATTAGGAGATTTGGCCTTTTTGGAGTAGGTGTGGCCTTGTTGGAGAAAAGGAGTCATTAAGGGGCAGGTGTACTGGCTGGTTCTGTGTGTAAACTTGACACAAGCCAGAGTAATCACAGAGAAAGGAGCCTCCCTTGAGGAAATGCCTCCGTGAGATTATGCTGTAAGGCATTTTTCTCCATTAGTGATCAAGGGCAGGAGGGCCTTCTTTGGGTGGTGCCATCCATGATCTGGTAGTCCTGAATTTTATAAGAAAGAAAGCTGAGCAAGCCAGGGGAAGCAAGCCAGTAAGTAACATTCCTCCATGACCTCTGCGTCAGCTCTTGCTTCCCACCCTGCCTGAATACAAGTCCTGACTTCCTTTGGTGGTAAACAGCAATGTGGAAGTGTAAACTGAATAAACCATTTCTTCTCCAACTTGCTTCATGGTCATGATATTTTGTGCAGGAATAGAAACCCTGACTAAGACAGTGAGCTTTGAGGCCCTATACTTCACCCAAGTTCCCCATAGCAAAGGAGAGTTTCCTCCTGGAAACTGTATTCTGCCTGGACACTTCCATGCTTCTTGTCTTGATGATAATAGACTGAACCTCTGAACCTATAAGAAAGTCCCAATTAAATGTTGTCCTTATAAGAGTTGCTTTGGTCATGATGTCTCTTTACAGCAATGGAAACTCTATGATAAAAGTCAAACCAATCACAATTCTTGGATAGTAAGTATATACTGTCACTTCTCGGTTAATTTTCAACGTAAAGTCCCACTTCACTATTAGTAATAAACTAATCTTACCCTTTGCTTATTTATTGGTTATATCTACATACTCTCCAACAATGTAGAAAGTAAAATTTACAGAATTTATATAAGGGCATTACATAGCAGAGCATTTGGGGATGCTGAGGTAAATCAACTAAATTGTTTAGCTCAGAGTTCTGTAGGCTGAAAAGCAATGTGCCCACCTCCTCTCAATTAATAGTTGATGAGGACATTATTGTGGCAGGTCTTACAGAAGGAAGAAGTCTTACCTCAAAGCAGAAAGTCAGAGGGGAATTCAGGAACCTGGCTCACGTTGAGAATAATTCCTTCTTGAGAGAGCTCAAGGTCCATGGAAGCTACTTCGGAGTCTTGTGACAGCAGATTTCTCAGTGTCTCATTAGTACTTGACCTCATGTCTTGAAGAATCCTTTACTATTCACATCACTACAAAAGGCAAGAAACCTTCAACATGTGAATTAGTGAAGAAAAATTCACCCAATTCCAGCACAAATTATTTGGGGTAGAGTTTCATGAGGTAGAAATTAGCTTCCTGCGTGGTGACTACTCAGCTTTTCTCTCAAATGCAAGATTTTATAACCTACTTTCTTTCATCCCCAAGCACACAACATTTTCATGCTTTGATTTAAAAGAACTGATGTGTCTTCATATAACCATTTCCTCTTCCTATCCATTATTATTATTAAACAAATAATTTTTTACATATGCAGCAACTTAAACAGACACGCTGTGTTTCCTGAATGTTTATATTACTAAGTTTTCATTTTCTAGAACTAGAGAAAGATAGCACAGACAGTATAAACTATATGCAATAAGTTATTCAGCTCATGGTTTTAGAGACTAGGAACTCTAGTAGAAGAAGTTCACATATGATGAAGAAGTTCATGCTTCATCACAACAGTTTGGAAGTACACACAGGCAAAAAAAGTGAGAAGAACACAGAAGAAATCTTGTTATTATATCAAGGAGCATCCACACTAAATAAAATGATTCTCAGTTATGGTTCATCTGATTCTCCTTAAGATGCCACTTCTCAATATTTTCAAAGGTCAATTGAATTTAAACTGGGTTTCAAAGGGAACATTCACATTCCAGCACACTTTTTCTGGAGGTGGTATTTGTTCCCTGGATTCTGTTACTTCCTGAGACTATATGGATCTCTGTCTTCTATACATCATGAAATCATACACTCTCAGGGATCATATCACCTGAGATCTTACATACACACAGCCTATAAAGTTTATGAAGTTTTTGATTAGTCACCAAACCTTTCCAAATTATAACACCAGAAAATTTCACACAAGTTGAAGAGGCAGAACCTTTTGCTAGAAAGTTTCTGAGCTATGTGTATTAACACAAAGGTAACATGGGAAAATAATTTCTACCTTCAAGTCATGTAAATGGAAACCATTCAAACAAGAAGGTCAAAGCCATAGCCTCTTCCTACACACAGAGGACACAGCAAACCAGGTTTTATGGGTAATTTAGAAATTTAGCCTGATATAGAAGGCTGGTATTCTGAATGCATATGGAGACTTAGGATCAATTGTTTCTGTTTTTAAAAAGATTTCATGCAAGTGGTTGATCTTGCCATAAATAATGGTAATTTATTGGTTTGTCTCATGGAAATTTTTTTTTATTAACTTGAGTATTTCTTATATACATTTCGAGTGTTATTTCCTTTCCCGGTTTCCAGACAAACATACCCCTCCCCCCTCCCCTTCTTTATGGGCGTTCCCCTCCCCCTCCTCCCCCCCCTTGCCGCCCTCCCCCCAACAATCTAGTTCACTGGGGGTTCAGTCTTAGCAGGACCTAGGGCTTCCCCTTCCACTGGTGCTCTTACTAGGATATTTATTGCTACCTATGAGGTCAGAGTCCAGGGTCAGTCCATGTTATAGTCTTTAGGTAGTGGCTTAGTCCCTGGAAGCTCTGGTTGCTTGGCATTGTTGTACCCATGGGGTCTCGAGTCCCTTCAAGCTCTTCAAGTTCTTTCCCTGATTCCTTCAACGGGGGTCCTGTTCTCAATTCAGTGGTTTGCTGCTGGCATACGCCTCTGTGTTTGCTGTATTCTGGCTGTGTCTCTCGGGAGAGATCTACATCCGGCTCCTGTTGGTCTGCACTTCTTTGCTTCATCCATCTTGTCTAATTGGATGACTGTATATGCATGGGCCACATGTGGGGCAGGCTCTGAATGGGTGTTCCTTCTGTGTCTGTTTTAATCTTTGCCTCTCTATTCCCTGCCAAGGGTATTCCTGTTCCCCTTTTAAAGAAGGAGTGAAGCATTCACATTTTGATCATCCGTCTTGAGTTTCATTTGTTCTAGGCATCAAGGGTAATTCAAGCATTTGGGCTAATAGCCACTTATCAATGAGTGCATACCATGTGTGTTTTCCTGTGATTGGGTTACATCACTCAGGATGATATTTTCCAGTTCTGACCATTTGCCTACGAATTTCATAAAGTCATTGTTTTTGTTAGCTGAGTAATATTCCATTGTGTAGATGTACCACATTTTCTGTATCCATTCCTCTGTTGAAGGGCATCTGGGTTCTTTCCAGCTTCTGGCTATTATAAATAAGGCTGCGATGAACATAGTGGAGCACGTGTCTTTTTTATATGTTGGGGCATCTTTTGGGTATATGCCCAAGAGAGGTATAGCTGGATCCTCAGGCAGTTCAATGTCCAGTTTTCTGAGGAACCTCCAGACTAATTTCCAGAATGGTTGTACAAGTCTCCAATCCCACCAACAATGGAGGAGTGTTCCTCTTTCTCCACATCCTCGCCAGCATCTGCTGTCACCTGAGTTTTTGATCTTAGCCATTCTCACTGGTGTGAGGTGAAATCTTAGGGTTGTTTTGATTTGCATTTCCCTTATGACTAAAGATGTTGAACATTTCTTTAGGTGTTTCTCAGCCATTCGGCATTCCTCAGCTGAGAATTCTTTGTTTAGCTCTGAACCCCATTTTTTAATAGGGTTATTTGTCTCCCTGAGGTCTAACTTCTTGAGTTCTTTGTATATTTTGGATATAAGGCCTCTATCTGTTGTAGGATTGGTAAAGATCTTTTCCCAATCTGTTGGTTGCCATTTTGTCCTAACCACAGTGTCCTTTGCCTTACAGAAGCTTTGCAGTTTTATGAGATCCCATTTGTCGATTCTTGATCTTAGAGCATAAGACATTGGTGTTTGGTTCAGGAAATTTTTTCCAGTGCCCATGTGTTCCGGATGCTTCCCTAATTTTTCTTCTATTAGTTTGAGTGTATCTGGTTTGATGTGGAGGTCCTTGATCCACTTGGACTTAAGCTTTGTACAGAGTGATAAGCATGGATCGATCTGCATTCTTCTACAGGTTGACCTTCATGGAAATTTTTACGATAAGGTGTCCCAAAACAATGGATAGTCTTTAGAGACTTTGGCAAAAATCAGAAAGATCTGGCTTTGAAGGATAAGCAAGGAGCCACCGTGATGAGTAGCAAGGTTAACACCTAGACCCGGTTATAGTTCCACTATAAACTGAGGAATGAGAAGAGCTATTACTTCTCTCAGAAAATTCTCAAAATAAAAAGAAATTCATGTGACTGAATCATATGGCACCTCACAGTGCTATATGAAAGCTTGTATCATGGCTGATTCTCACATGCTAAAGTTGCAGCACCACGATAACCATGACGGTGTACTTTAAAATATGCAAAACTGAGGAAGCCCCATCATTTTTTATTATAATGAAAGAAACAAAAAATCATAACAATGAACAGAAGAAACAATTCTAGAGAGAACCAGCAGCTTGAAACTATTGTTAGTGAAAATATTTGATGTGAATTGTCAAGTTGACAGAATCTTAAACTAGCAAGGAGACAGACCTGGACATACTTGTGGGAGATTATTTTGATTACATTAAATGACTGAGGAGCCCTGCCCACTGTGGCTGCCCCAATTCAGACTGGAATTATAGACTATAAAATCAGATTGAACTTAACATTGGTATGGATTTATCCTTCTATTTTATCGACTTATGATGCAATGTGACCAGCTAAATTGTTGTTAATACCATGAATTTCCAAACAGAATGGAGGAGTCCTTCAATAGTGAGGTAAATAACTTCTGCTATAAGGCATTTTTGCCAAAGTATTTTACCAAAACAAAAATAAAGTAGCAAGCAAACAAACAGAATGAATATATATCACTTCTATGATCATATCCCAGATGGAAAGATCAAATTAATTAGTAAGGACACAGGCTATGGACTTGAGTGGAGGATAACTCAAGGATTAGAGAGCTTGTGGTTAATTTTAGTGGTGAATATGTAGGAACTCCTCATCATAACAGAATTGTAGAAACTAACTGGAAAAAAATGGAATAGAGTGGTTGAGGCTGACTTAGTAATGATTTATGTGATCCACACCACTATATACGCCACGCAATGATGGGTCACACCTTTATTAAGCACTCAGAATGAAGAAGCAGGCGGGTTATAAGTTCAATGTCATTCTCAGTTATGAAATCAAATAAAAAGAAATAGACAAAGAAAGCAAGAAACCAAGCAAGAAAGAAAAAAAGAAAGAAACACACACACACACACACACACACACACACACACACAAAACATAGAACCTACAAGGTACATACTTGTTCCTCTGGAGATCATTACTATATGATTATTCTCAACTGTCATTTGTTTTAGGGGTTGTTATTATAGATTTTTTTTCATTTATGCTCAACTTAGGAAAATGACATTAGGAAGGGGACAGAATCTCTCTATGTGAAATTTTACAAGCCCCATTAACTCTATGTTTTTATATGATAATATACCTCCTGCTTTTACAGGCTCCTTGAATACCAAGGATTATGAGTGACTGTTCACAAGAACTGTTAATTACAATGTCTAATCAGATAATCCCTTAACAACTATTTGTGTTTTTTAAAAAATATTAAATGCAGTAAATTATAGTTAAAAATATCACTTCTATCATCTTTTCACCTAAACATTGTGTCTGGGAAAATTTCTGATTCTACTCAACTGTTTTTAATTTCACTCTGAAAAATATAAAAAGCAAATTCAAAACTATACTTTCTCCCATCTCAGCAGTTTATTTAGGATTTTGATATCAACATCCTGAGTGCTGTTTTTATAATGCGACTCCAAAGAGACAGGATTCTACACAAGATCCATCTGCAAATAGCTGGCTTCACTTCCATGCTAGATGAATTCATTTATATCCACCTAGATTACAGAGTAAAAACATTTATTCCTCTTCTAACATCTATCTTTGGATACATGGCCTTATCTCCAGTCCAGGACTGTTATACCAGTTCTTTTTAAGATAGGAAGGGATGGTAGCCACTTTAGTAAAAAAAAAAAAATGGGTTCTCCTACTAGTAGCCATAACATCAAACTAAAAGCTGCTTGACAATGACTGAAACATTAAAATGACTGATGTGCAGTCATTTGGCCTGCCTGCCATCCTCATACCTTATTGATAATAACAGCACCTTGGGATATGAGCATGTAATGAACACCAGTATGTCAATAACTATTAAGTGTCAAGGAATAGAAACCAGATAAAAATAAAAGTTTCTTAGAGTAGTAGGGGTTTAAATTCCAGTCTTGCCAAAATATCAGGAAAACCAACATCTTCAATCACCAGGGAATTTTTATGAGGTATTCTCTCTTATTTTATGAACTCTTCTTCTATGTCCCAGTATGATCTTCACCCACAATTTGAAGTGATGGAAACAGACAATAAGAACAAGTTGAAGAATGTGAAAAACAAACTGTTTTTAAAAGAAGTGAAAATAAAAACAATTTTATCAATCATGAATATTCATGTTGATCAGAAAAATGTCTAAAGTCAAGCAGTAATAAGTATTATGTTTTGCTCAGCATTCCCCGATAGAAAAAAAAATCAATGGACACACATTTTTTAAAAATTCAAGAGATAATTGTTCTGATTTTCATGATTACATGTAAAATTAGCTTTAAAATTTTATGCTCTAAGAGTTTTGACATTTAAAAAAATCTTTTACAAACTAAGGTATTTCCTGCATCATTTAAGTTACCCTGTGTGTTCAGTGAATGTCATAACGCCATTGAGTACCCTAAGGAGACATGCAATTTCTTCCTTTTACTGCAGGGTCTTAATACATTGAGTGCCTCGGAAACATCAGATAGAGCCTAGAGATCTGGCAAATACAACGTGCCTCTAGTCCTTGGCTCTAGTCCTCACAGTGGGTCATAAATGTTAATATTGTACCATTAAGAAAATGACTTTCAATTAGTACACTATTTCTCCTCTTACTTTGTATAAGTCCCATCGCTCAAAAATTTCCATTTATAATATGTGTCCTTTTAGTTAAACATGTTTTTAACCATTAATACCTGAATATACCATTTTTAATATTGCTTTCATTATATGACATAACCAAGTATGGTGCTAGGCAATGAGCTATGACTTTTGGAAAATAGCACAGTTTATAATAGATTACTTTAGAAACACTTTTGCAAAACAAATAGAATAGTTATCTGAAAGCTTCTTCTCAAATCCTATATTGGAATTTTTAATCAACAACCCCAAAAGGAAGAATATGATGCACCTGTTATATAATTACTTAGCAGAGAAAGGCAGATAGATATATGGAAAGAGAGAGACAGGAAAGAAATGGCTATCTGGGATACCTGGTTACACATATCTGAATCGCTAATGAAAGTTTTCATTTTTAATTATTCATTATATCCAATTTTCATTAAAATACCTCTTTGGTAAAGAAACCTTAATCACTGAGTAATATAACTTCTGAATAACTACATTTTAAAAATAATAATTAATTACTGGTATTGTGGTTGTTTTCTACAGTTTTCAGATGCAGTACTAAACTTACAAATTTAAAAGGAACATTTTATGATAAACAGTAACAGTCAGCAATCATTTAATTTAATATAGAATGGGAATTTTGGATTGCACACAAATTGAGTATACATGCCAACTAAAGTTTATCCTAATTAAAATGAGAATGTATATATTAAAACAAGTGAATCAGATTTTAAGTATATGTATATGTATTAAATGTAGACCCCGTGAATTCTATTAACTGTTGATATTTTATGATACATAGATGTATATATTGAATATATATAATTTAATACCTTTCCTTGTATGTGTAAGAAGGATTTTAATCTTTAGATCACATGCCACTGACCAACCAGTGAAAGGACCAATTACATATGCAATTTAGCTTATCATTCATTGTTAAGTTAATATTACCCTATGTTGTTTTACACATACAACATAGGGGATATGCTATTGAATAAGAGAATGGTAGACAAACATATGGCTGTGACATAATTTATTTATTATATGCTGCCTAAACTTTTCAGTGGTGTTTTATTATTCTATACAATACTACAATGAATGTCCTTATTTATAAATTATGATACATATCTCTGAATTCTCTTTAGATTAGAGTATCATACATGAATTAATGAATCAAAGAGTATATGGTAATTTAAGGATAACAAGTACATAGCTAAAAGTTATTACTAGCAAAAAAGAAAACAAACAGAAACAATTTCCATAAAAATGCTCAACAATGAGAAAGAGGAAAAAGTTTATTGTTACTGAAATGAACCTTTGTTCGATATAGGGGAAGAAATCAATTGTAGTTTAAGTTTCACTGAAACATTATAATTTTATTACATTTACTTTCCATAATAGCTCTTCTTTTGTTTATTTATGTCACTGTGTACTTTTCAGTTAGAGCATTCATTTAATTTTTCCATTTAATTGGGTAAGTTTAGACTATGTTTACTAAAGTGGTAACTTATAGAGCTAAAGAGAATTGAAATTCTTTTCAATGTAATAAAATTAAAACATCAGAATGTTGAATAAGATCATTCTATGTCCTTTCCTTTCCTTTTTGAAGTTTAAATTATTGTTATTTTAATTGTGTTTATGTGAATAATTGAACACATATTCATTGTGTTCATTTATATGGAGGAGATATTTGATTCCTGGAAGTTGGAGTTGGTAAGAACAGAAATCAAGTGCACTGTAAGTGCAATATGCACTCATATGATCTTTTCAGCTCCCATATTGTACATGGTCTCATCCCAGGACATATATATATATATATACATATATATATATATATATATATATATATATATATATATATATGCATGCATGCATTTGGGTGTGTGTATACATATGTATTTATATGCGTGTGTATACACATTTCACATCAGCGTATTCTCATTACATTTCTTTTCATTTTCATTTATTCTAATTTATATACTTTTGTTACACCACAGTCTTATATTCTACTGGTCAGCATTATTTTCAAAGTGATGTGACCTACAGTCACCAGGAAAGAATAATGCTCAATGAAAATTTATATAATCAAGTTAGCCTGTATGCAAGCATGTGTCCTAATTGTACCTTCGAAAGAAAGATTGATCACACAAATCTGATACTTTGTCTCAATTCATATGGATCCAAGGGTGACATCAATCCATTCATAGTTCATTTTATTATGTTGACATCATTGAATGTCTTGAAGATCACCCTCTTATCTCTCAGTAATATTGGAGTCAGAAATTAGAGACAATCAGAGAAATTTGTTAGATTTTTTTGAACACACTGTATATTCCTAGCCTTATTATAATATGTAATCTCTTGGGCATGTTTGTATATAATAGATAACAATCAAGGTTTCTTTTCTTATGTCCTTACTGTGATATGAAGAAAAGGTAAGGAAAATTTTAACAGTAGAAAATTGGTTTTCAGACTGTGTAATTGTTTCATTGGCCTTCTCCAAGAACAATTAGCAGCTGGACACATAAATATTTAATTAAAGGTGCATAAACAGAGCACTCTGAAGTGTTCCAAAAGTTCTAATTCTAAGGCCCATATCAGTATTCAGTTGTCAATGTCTAAATATTAATATTTGTACTATATATTCAATTATGAATCCTAGTGAATATAACACATGCTTCTTCCCAATGATTTACTGAAACCATATTATCTGTTAAATCAAATAATTAATGCTAAACTATGTACTTGAACTGTTGATTGAAAACCATGGGTCATTTTACTATATGTTCATTGTTACTTTGGAGTAATTACTATTATTACAATATAAATATTTAATTTCATAGCTCTTAAATTGGTCCATTTGTGAACTTTTATTTTATTAATATAATTATTTTATATAACTTTTTCTGTTTTCAGTGCTTGTAAGAACTTATTAATTTTCCTCATTAGCTTTCTTTATTGAAATATTTTTAGGGCATGCTATGACTAGCTTAGTAGATGTTTAAGTTTAAGTGTGACTGCTTAGGTTATATAATTTTTATGTTCATAGAATTAACAAGAAACTTTCTCTTGTTCTACACAGGGATCTTGGCTTCTGAGTACAGAATTTTTAGGACTTTTTTTTCTTTTAAAGCTGCTGATGTTGCTCTATTGATTTCTGACCTTCAATTATCAGGAGGGAAAACACTAACACAAAATTAATTACATCCTTTGAAGAGAACTTGTCTTTTCTACTCCTTCTTGGAGTGTCTATTTTCACTAAATTTAACTGGAGCTCTGTGACATTTTGATCTGGTACTTCAAATCTTTTCACTGGGTAGAAAATGGCTCTGAGTATGTATTTGATAACAACTGGCCTACCATGAGTTCTGCCATTTTCATTCTAATTCCAAGTATCAGGGTATTAGTTTGTTGGAAATATTTATCACAGATTTTTAATTTGTTTAGTTTAAATTTGTTATGTGACAATTTATTCTTACATTTTATTTGATTTTTGTGAGCCCTTCTGCTTTCAGGTTACTCCTATCACCATTGTCTCCTTAAAATTTTCTTTCTAGAATTCATATTCTTTGTTTTCTTTTGTGATGCACTGTACTAACCAGGGTCTTCTGTGTGACCCTTTCTTTGGAACAATCCAATGGAGTATGGCTCTTTTCAGAACACTAGAAAAAAAAGTCTGTCCTTCCCTCCCAAATCAATAAGTAAATAATACTTCAGCAGAGATGAGTATTATTATTTACGCCACTCTCCAACCATGACTGACTATTAGCAATGGCTACTATTGTGCAAATCCTTTAGCTATGAGAATTGTAATTATATTAGCTGGGTCTTGTCCAGAAGAGGGGATTTTACAATCTTGCCATCATCTCTCTCTTACATTTTTTGCACTATAGGGAAATGCCAAGCAGCAGGGTGGGTGGGTGGGAGATCACCCACATAGAAGCAGGGAGAGGGGTTATGGGATAGGGAGATAAAAGAGGGGGAATCCAGGAAATGAGATAAAAGTTGAAATGTAAATAAAGAAAATATCCCTAAGCCACTATACATGGACTGAACCTGAGCTCCAACCTCATAGGTAGCAATGAATAGACTAGTAAGAGCACCAGTGGAAGGGGAAGCCCTTGGTCCTGCTAAGACTGAACCCCAGTGAACGTGATTGTTGGAGGGAGGGTGGTAATGGGGTGAGGATGGGGAGGAGAAGCCCGTTTAGAACAGGAGGGAGAGGGGTTAGGGGGATGTTGGCCTGGAAACTGGGAAGGGGAATAACAATCAAAATGTAAATAAGAAATACTCTGGTTAATAAAGATAAAAAAAAGAAAGAAAGAAAATATCCAATAAAAATAGACCAAAAGTAACCATTATATATGAGTCTGTATAAGTATTTAGAGGGCAGCTTGGAACTTGAGTCAATTTAGATAAACAAGACTAGTGAGCCTCATCACACAGCCTAAGACCTCTGTCATGAGACTTTAAAGAAATTTAGGGTTCCAAGTATGAATTCTGTCTTGAGGATACAATTAAAAATGAATCAGAAGCACTTTGTTACTCTACTCTCATAATACCTATACCACTCTTGTAACAGTGGGCACAGTTCACATGGATGATTGGTATTGTCGTTCATAGGGTTCTCAGTCTATAATACATCTTTTCTCTCCCAGTACTTTGCATTGTACCTTTTAGCACAGTGGAACTAACCAGTAGAGAGGAAGCTTTCAGCCCATCCCCAGCTTGAGTTCTTTGGATCTTGCTACCAAGGTATGTAGTGGCTTCAAAACTAAGGTGTTGACCCCATGAGCAAACTTGAGTCTCGGGAACACAGGTAAGACCAACTTTTCTGCTGCAAGAGACCTGCCTGGTGAACTCAGGACACACTGAGGCAAAATTCCTCTAGGACCGGGCACTTCCGCTGTTTACCGGGAGTCCCAAACCCGTGGATCCCGGCCCGCAGCAGCTCCCTCTTCCCAAACCCCATGGGAGAGAGGCCTCACCGCCTGGTCAGGAGGACACTCCTGAGGCTGCAGAGCAGAAGAGACCATCAACACTGCCCACCACTGCCCAAATCCCTGGCCCAAGAGGAAACTGTATACGGCCTCTGGGTTCCCATGGGGGAGGGCCCAGGAGTGGCAGACCCCTGCGCCTGAGACACCTATGGAACCTGAAGGGACAGACCAGATAAACAGTTCTCTACACCCAAATCCCGTGGGAGGGAGAGCTAAACCTTCAGAGAGGCAGACACGCCTGGGAAACAGAAGAGACTGCACTCTGCACACATCTCTGACGCCAGAGGAAAACACCCCACGAGCAAACTTGAGCCTCGGGACCACGGGTAAGACCAACTTTTCTGCTGCAAGTGACCTGCCTGGTGAACTGAAGACACAGGCCCACAGGAACAGCTGAAAACCTATAGAGAGGAAAAACTACACGCCCGAAAGCAGAACACTCTGTCCCCATAACTGGCTGAAAGAAAACAGGAAAACAGATCTACAGCACTCCTGACACACAGGCTTATAAGACAGTCTAGCCACTGTCAGAAATAGCAGAAGAAAGTAACACTAGAGATAATCTGATGGCGAGAGGCAAGCTCAGGAACCCAAGCAACAGAAACCAAGACTACGTGGCATCATCGGAGCCCAATTCTCCCACCAAAGCAAACACAGAATATCCAAACACAGCAGAACAGCAAGATCTAGTTTCAAAATCAATTTGATCATGACGCTGGAGGACTTCAAGAAAGACGTGAAGAACTCCCTTAGAGAACAAGTAGAAGCCTACAGAGAGGAATCGCAAAAATCCCTGAAAGAATTCCAGGAAAACACAAACAAACAGTTGAAGGAATTAAAAATGGAAATAGAAGCAATCAAGAAAGAACACATGGAAACAACCCTGGATATAGAAAACCAAAAGAAGAGACAAGGAGCTGTAGATACAAACTTCTCCAGCAAGTTGTATTCTTACAAGAGATGGAAGAGAGAATCTCAGGAGCAGAAGATTCCATAGAAATCATTGACTCAACTGTCAAAGATAATGTAAAGCAGAAAAAGCTACTGGTCCAAAACATGCAGGAAATCCAGGACTCAATGAGAAAATCAAACCTAAGGATAATAGGTATAGAAGAGAATGAAGACTCCCAGCTCAAAGGACCAGTAAATATCTTCAAGAAAATCATAGAAGAAAACTTCCCTAACCTAAAAAAAGAGATACACATAGGCATACAAGATGCCTACAGAACTCCAAATAGATTGGACCAGAAAAGAAACACCTCCCGCAACATAATAGTCAAAACACCAAACGCACAAAATAAGGAAAGAATATTAAAAGCAGTAAGGGAAAAAGGACAAGTAACATATAAAGGCAGACCTATCAGAATCACACCAGACTTTTCGACAGAAACTATGAAAGCCAGAAAATCCTGGACAGATGTCATACAGACCCTAAGAGAACACAAATGCCAGCCCAGGTTAATATATCCTGCAAAACTCTCAATTAACATAGATTGAGAAACCAAGATATGCCATGAAAAACCAAATTTACACAATATCTTTCTACAAATCCAGCACTACAAAGGATAATAAATGGTAAAGCCCAACATAAGGAGGCAAGCTATACCATAGAAGAAGCAAGAAACTAATCATCTTGGCAACAAAACAAAGAGAAGAAAAGCACATAAACATAACATCATATCCAAATGTGAATATAACAGGAAGCAATAACCACTATTCCTTAATATCTCTCAACATCAATGGTCTCAACTCCCCAATAAAAATACATAGATTAACAAACTGGATACCCAACGAGGACCCTGCATTCTGCTGCCTACAGGAAACACACCTCAGAGACAAAGACAGACACTACCTCTGAGTGAAAGGCTGGAAAACAACTTTCCAAGGAAATGGTCAGATGAAGCAAGCTGGAGTAGACATTCTAGTATCAAATAAAATCAATTTTCAACTAAAATTCATCAAAAAAGATAAGGAAGGACACTTCATATTTATCAAAGGAAAAATCCACCAAGATGAACTCTCAATCGTAAATATCTATGCCCCAAATACAAGGAAACCTACATACATAAAAGAAACCTTACTAAAGCTCAAAACACACATTGCACTCACACAATAATAGTAGGAGATTTCAACACCCCACTCTCATCAATGGACAGATCATAGAAACAGAAATTAAACAGAGACGTAGACAGACTAAGAGAAGTCATGAGCCAAATGGACTTAACAGATATTTCTAGAACATTCTATCCTAAAGCAAAAGGATATACCTTCTTCTCAGCTCCTCATGGTACTTTCTCCAAAATTGACCATATAATTGGTCAAAAAACAGGCCTCAAGAGGTGCAGAAAGATAGGAATAATCCCATGTGTGCTATCGGACCACCACGGCCTAAAACTGGTCTTCAATAACAATCAAGGAAGAATGCACACAAATACGTGGAAAATGAACAATGCTCTACTCAATGATAACCTGGTCAAGGAAGAAATAAAGAAAGAAATTAAAGACTTTTTAGAATTTAATGAAAATGAAGGTACAACATACCCAACTTATGGGACACAATGAAAGCTGTGCTAAGAGGAAAACTCATAGCCCTGAGTGCCTGCAGAAAGAAACAGGAAAGAGCATATGACAGCAGCTTGACAGCACACCTAAAAGCTCTAGAACAAAAAGAAGCAAATACACCCAGGAGGAGTAGAAGCCAGGAAATAATCAAACTCAGAGCTGAAATCAAGCAAGTAGAAACAAAAAGGACCATAGAAAGAATCAACAGATCCAAAAGTTGGTTCTTTGAGAAAATCAACAAGATAGATAAACCCTTAGCCAGACTAACAAGAGGACACAGAGAGTGTGTCCAAATTAACAAAATCAGAAATGAAAAGGGAGACATAACAACAGATTCAGAGGAAATTCAAAAAATCATCAGATCTTACTATAAAAGCCTATATTCAACAAAACTTGAAAATCTGCAGGAAATGGACAATTTGCTAGACAGATACCAGGTACCGAAGTTAAATCAGGAACAGATAAACCAGTTAACAACCCCATAACTCCTAAGGAAATAGAAGCAGTCATTAAAGGTCTCCCAACCAAAAAGAGCCCAGGTTCAGACGGGTTTAGTGCAGAATTCTATCAGACCGTCATAGTAGACCTCATACCAATATTATCCAAACTATTCCACAAAATTGAAACAGATGGAGCACTACCAAATTCCTTCTATGAAGCCACAATTATTCTTAAACCTAAACCACACAAAGACCCAACAAAGAAAGAGAACTTCAGACCAATTTCCCTTATGAATATTGATGCAAAAATACTCAATAAAATTCTGGTAAACCAAATCCAAGAGCACATCAAAACAATCATCCACCATGATCAAGTAGGCTTCATCCCAGGCATGCAGGGATGGTTTAATATACGCAAAACCATCAACGTGATCCATTATATAGACAAACTGAAAGAACAGAACCACATGATCATTTCGTTAGATGCTGAGAAAGCATTTGACAAAATTCAACACCCCTTCATGATAAAAGTCCTGGAAAGAATAGGAATTCAAGGCCCATAAACATAGTAAAAGCCATATACAGCAAACCAGTTGCTACCTTAAACTAAATGGAGAGAAACTTAAAGCAATCCCACTAAAATCAGGGACTAGACAAGGCTGCCCACTCGCTCCCTACTTAGTCAATATAGTTCTTGAAGATCTAGCCAGAGCAATCAGACAACAAAAGGAGGTCAAGGGGATACAGAGTGGAAAAGAAGAAATCAAAATATCACTATTTGAAGATGATATGATAGTAATTTAAGTGATCCCAAAAGTTCCACTAGAGAAGTACTAAAGATGATAAACAACTTCAGCAAAGTGGCTAGGTATAAAATTAACTCAAATAAATCAATAGCCTTCCTCTACACAAAACAGAAACAAGCCGAGAAAGAAATTAGGGAAATGACACCCTTCATAATAGACCCAAATAATATAAAGTACCTCGGTGTGACTTTAACCAAGCAAGTAAAAGATCTGTACAATAAGAACGTCAAGACTCTGAAGAAAGAAATTGAAGAAGACCTCAGAAGATGGAAAGATCTCCCATGCTCATGGATTGGCAGGATTAATATAGTAAAAATGGCCATTTTACCAAAAGCGATCTACAGATTCAATGCAGTTCCCATCAAAATGCCAATCCAATTCTTCAAAGAGTTAGACAGAACAATTTGCAAATTCATCTGGAATAACAAAAAACCCAGGATAGCTAAAACTATCCTCAACAATAAAAGGACTTCAGGGGGAATCACTATCCCTGAACTCAAGCAGTATTACAGAGCAATAGTGATAAAAACTGCATGGTATTGGTACAGAGACAGACAGATAGACCAATGGAACAGAATTGAAGACCCAGAAATGAACCCACACACATATGGGCACTTGATTTTTGACAAAGGAGCCAATAAAATCAAATGGAAAAAAGATAGCATTTTCAGCAAATGGTGCTGGTTCAACTGGAGGTGAACATGAAGAAGAATGCAGATCGATCCACGCTTATCACCCTGTACAAAGCTTAAGTCCAAGTGGATCAAGGACCTCCACATCAAACCAGATACACTCAAACTAATACAAGAAAACCTAGGGAAGCATCTGGAACACATGGGTACTGGAAAAAATTTCCTGAACCAAACACCAATGGCTTATGCTCTAAGATCAAGAATCGACAAATGGTATCTCATAAAACTGCAAAGCTTCTGTAAGACAAAGGACACTGTGGTTAGGACAAAACGGCAACCAACAGATTGGGAAAAGATCTTTACCAATCCTACAACAGATAGAGGCCTTATATCCAAAATATACAAAGAACTCAAGAAGTTAGACCGCAAGGAGACAAATAACCCTATTAAAAATGGGGTTCAGAGCTAAACAAAGAATTCACAGCTGAGGAATGCCGAATGGCTGAGAAACACCTAAAGAAATGTTCAACATCTTTAGTCATAAGGGAAATGCAAATCAAAACAACCCTGAGATTTCACCTCACACCAGTGAGAATGGCTAAGATCAAAAACTCAGGTGACAGCAGATGCTGGGGAGGATGTGGAGACAGAGGAATACTCCTCCATGTTTGGTGGGATTGCAGACTTGTACAACCATTCTGGAAATCAGTCTGGAGGTTCCTCAGAAAATTGGACATTGAACTGCCTGAGGATCCAGCTCTACTTCTCTTGGGCATAAACCCAAAAGATGCCCCAACATATAAAAAAGACACGTGCTCCACTATGTTCATCGCATCTTTATTTATAATAGCCAGAAGCTGGAAAGAACCCAGATGCCCTTCAACAGAGGAATGGATACAGAAAATGTGGTACATCCACACAATGGAATATTATTCAGCTATCAAAAACAATGACTTTATGAAATTCGTAGGCAAATGGTTGGAACTGGAAAATATCATCCTGAGTGAGGCAACTCAATCACAGAAAAACACACATGGTATGCACTCATTGATAAGTGGCTATTAGCCCAAATACTTGAATTACCCTAGATGTCTAGAACAAATGAAACTCAAGACAGATGATGAAAATGTGAATGCTTTACTCCTTCTTTAAAAGGGGACCAAGGATACCCTTTTGAGGGAATAGAGAGGCAAAGTTTAGAACAGAGACAGAAGGAACACCCATTCAGAGCCTGCCTCTCATGTGGCCCATACATATACAGCCATCCAATTAGACAAGATGGATGAAGCAAAGAAGTACAGGCTGACAGGAGCCCGATGTAGATTGCTCCTGAGAGACACAGCCAGAATACATCAAACACAGAGGCGAATGCCAGCAGCAAACCACTGAACTGAGATTAGGACCCCCGTTGAAGGAATCAGAGAAAGAACATGAAGAGCTTGAAGGGGCTCGAGACCCCATAGGTACAACAATGCCAAGCAACCAGAGCTTCCAGGGACTAAGCCACTACCTAAAGATTATACATGGACTGACCTCATAGGTAGCAATGAATATCCTAGTAAGAGCACCAGTGGAAGGGGAAGCCCTGGGTCCTGCTAAGACTGAACCCCCAGTGAACTAGATTGTTGGGGGGAGGGCAGCAATGGGGGGAGGGTCGGGAGGGTAATGCCCATAAAGAAGGGGAGGGGGGAGGGGTATGTTTGTCCGGAAACCGGGAAAGGAAATAACACTCAAAATGTATATAAGAAATACTCAAGTTAATAAAAAAAAAAAAAACTAAGGTGTTACTCTCTCCAAATTGTAAAGGAATTTTAATCCAAGAAGATGACTGCACTGACAAGGGATCACTTCTGAAGAGCTAGGTTTGTGAGATCCAGCTGGAATGTCGACACCGCATACCTTTAATGCCTCTAGCTGGAATACAAACACACCCTTAGAACAATCTTTATTCCTAACAATGAAGGGTATGGTCAGTTTGTAGAACGAAGCAGCCATATTTGAAAGTGACATCTAGTTGAGGGGCATAGAAAGTGATGAATTAGGGATCTGACTAATTAGTTAGAGATAGAACAAACCCAACAGTCAGAAAATAGAGCAGCACAGGGAGAGTCAGTCAGTGAGTGCAGTGCAATGGAGGTTAGTTTCTTCCTTAGTTTGCTCATTGAGCTAAGATCCATTGAATTCAAGCAGTTCAGTTCAGAGGCAGATTGCAACCAGAGAGCAAAAGGGAGCCACAGGATTGGAATAGATAGCCAGAATTACTTGGAGGTAATGCAGAGTAATTTAATCAGAAGCTGAAAAGAAGTCAGATTAAATCAGCCAGCTTGGAGAAGAGTTTGAGCCAGAACAGCTGAGTTGACCTAGCCTGCCAGAGTTTAGAAGAAACAAGAAAAGCTAAGCTTGTTCAGCAGTAAGCCTCTGAGACTACAATTACATCACTACGTTTACACCAAAAAATATTTCGTTATGAAAATTCCATTCATATAATGTTGTTACTGTTATTTTTTTTCAAATACATTGTGGCAAAATAGGAAAGTTTTTTTGGTTCTTATCTCCAGTTATCTTTGGTAACTGAAGGTACAGGTATAAAACAGGTGAGTAGCAGGACCTGACAAGGTAACACTGAAGATACAGCACTCACGTAATCTTGGAATTGACCAGTGCACTGCTTCCTACTCAGTTCTACCTCCTAGACACACCCTGTAGTACAGTATCACTGAGTAGAGTGTCTCCTTCAGTTCTGTGAGTTGTCATAACTAATAACATGCTGAATTACAGTATACACAAATATTTATATCCTGGAGTAAAACTCCTTAATAACAGAAGAAAAAGAAAAGAAAAGAAAAGAAAATTGAAAAAACTCAGTAGGCAAAAATCTCAAAAGTCTCAAGATGGCAGGGGCTCTGCATATGCTTGCCCAGGTAATGAACTTCAGCTGCCAAGAATCTGGTTTTGCATCAGGGGTGATGTCCAGCCACATTTTGTTCTTGATTGCTGTCTTAATTTGATTCAGTTACTATGGTAAAAGTCATGAGCAAAAGCAGTTTCAGGGAGGAAGGTTATTTGGCTCACAGATTACAGTCATCCCAGAAGGAAGCTGGGGCAGGAGCTCAAGGTAGGAGCCAACAGACAGAAATCCAAGCAAAGACTATAGAGAGTTGCTGCTTGTTGCAGGCTCTCACATGCCTGCCTTCCAGCTCACCTTCAGCTGTCTTTCTGATACACCGTCCCACCTGTCTAGGGCTGGGCCTCCGACATAATTGATAGTCAAGAAAATGTTCCACAACATGCTGACCCGCCAATCTGACAGAGGCCGTTCTTGAGTAAAGATTCCCTTTGCCAGGTATGTCAAGTGGACAGCCAGAAACAGCCACCATCATTGCCTGTTTAGCTTTATTGGAGTTTTACTTGAAGCAGAGCAGCCCGGATTTCAGATACTAACCCTTTTGTTTTACCCTGCACCAACTCAGAAAACCTGGGAACAGCTCAAGGTTTTATTTTGTTAAATTTCTTCTTGTTTTCATTTTCAGCTTTCCCTTCTTTTGAAAAGTTCTCAGTGAGAACTTTTCCTCGGGAAGGAGACCCTCCAACCCAATGACCAGACGGAGACCACAGGATGCAATCAGCAAGAGGATTTGGTTTATTGTCAGGATACACAGGCACCTGTGGGCGCTTCAGTCAACTCGGGGGACTGGCACGCCCAGCGGAACCAAGGATGGGCTTTTTATAGGGTTCTGGGGAGCAGAAGCAAGCATACAGAAGCAGATGCATGATTACAGGGATATAATTGGTGGATTCTAATGTGGCAAGGGTTCAGCCCGGGGGCAAGTTCCCTAGCTGCCTTCCTGGAACATAAGGGCTGACTCGGTCCCCCACCAGGGTGTGGGACCTCTCCCGGGGCTTTCCACATTCTTCTTTCTCATTGTCAGGCACTCAACCGCAGTCATCCTGTCGCCAGGCTCTCAACCACACACATCCTGCTCGGCAGCCGCTGTGTACTCAGTGTTCTTTCCCTGAAACAGTCATCTTAAGTACAGCCTTGCAAAATGGCGTTACTGCTGCTAAGCTGGGGTCTTTCACTTTTGCATTGGATTAATTGTGTGTTACACTTTAGATTTAATTTGAAATGTGGGGGAAGAGAGGACCTAGTTAAGAGGTCTCTTGGGTCCACAGCAACTCTCCTATCAACTACTGCAGAGTTAGATGATCAGGAATTTGCTCCTCTACAATTCTTTCTGGAATCTTTAAACACAAGACAGGGTCTTCATGGTGTCTTTAACTAAAGCCCCATGGAGCATTTATAGTGGAAGCCACCTATTCTGAATGCTTGATCCTGCACCTGAGAACATATATGGCCTTGTCTTCTCCAGTGCCACTGAGCCCTTCTGTGTCAGAGGCAGGCTGGCCATTTAGGGACAGTAAAAACCTAATTGCTGCTCATTCAAGGATAACAAAAGGATGCATTCAATGAGGAAGGAATCATGTCTCACCAGTAAATGTTGGGATATAGGAACAAGCCTTCCTTGTCTTTTGAGCCACCTAATATTCTACTACCCAAACCTACCCCATACTGACTATAAAGGATCTGTAATGTACAGTAAAGAAACAAGGAAAGCCAGAAATTTCATTAGTTTGAATTCCAAGTCAATGAATTATATTTTTTCTCCAAGGTAAATGTATTCTCATGTTGGTAATTAATGTTTCCTTATAACAACAACAACAACAACAACAAAAACAACAAAATCAGTTTTAGGATGATCTTGAAATTCACAAGATTCATAGGCACCCTCTTGAAATTATGTGAACAGTGACAGCCAGTTAGTTGGATGAAGTTACTGACTTGTGCTTTATTCAATAGATTCATTTTTCATGAGTCATCACTCCACACTGAAACGGGTTTTTCAGTGATGCAAATGTTGTTTAGTAAACTCTGCCCCAGCAAGTAACCCCTCACTGATATTTCTGTAATATAATAGCAACAACAGTAGAAAGAAACCAAAATAAAAATTCTGTGATTTGCATATGTCTATGGTGGGGTCATTAGTTTGGTCTGTCATAGGTTCTCTAGCTGGGGTGAATAGATCTTGTTCATATTCCCCAGAAAATGTCAAACATCACCACCAAATCTGAGGAGGACCTAAGGAATTCAAATTTTTAGCCAAGTCAAAAAAAGTATAAGTGCCTGGAATTCTGCTGCTGTGTATAGTGTTTGAAACAAAGGAGGTGACCTTGCTGCACTGAACAGTAAATCAGTGAGGTCTGGGCTGATGCTGGAAATTAAATTTAATTAAAAAGTACCCAGCCCATAGCTTTAAATCCTAGAAAACCTCTATGTTGAAATCCTATGCCATTGCTGTCAGAAATGCTATAGGCAGAGAGATAGTTTCTATTTTAAAACATTGCCATAAGGGTTTAAACAAAATATTTTCTGACCTTAAGTATCTTTTTTAAAAAAATAGTACTTGTATTATTACTATTAATAAAATCATATAATGTAGTCGGTTTCCCCCTTCTTTTAGTAAATCCACTACATATTGATTATTAATTCATTTGTCTCCAGGTATAAGGGTTTTGATTGTCCTAAGGTGATATCACACATAGGTATTTTATTCAGATTTAATTTCTCTTTGTTTATATATTCGGTTGATTAATTGGAGTTTTAGTTCTCTGTTTTTCAGTTCGTCCAAGAAGTTGTTAAACTTTGTGTCTTATCACCCTTACCCCTTGTAGTGTTGAGGTGGCTGAGATGAGTGTGTCTACCCATCCTGCTGAATTACATACTATAGCCAGTAGTAACTGAAGGTCATTTACTTTGCCATTAATTTTGAATCATGAATTAATATTTGTACTGACTTTAGCATGACCTAGTTGTTGCCTAGACCAAATCCATTAAAAAACAATTCTGGAAAGGAATACTCTATCCTTGGCACTAAGAAAGCATACAAATTAACCTTTGCTTGTCTGTATTAAATGGTTTGGCAAACTTTCAAGTAATCTGGAAATGGCATTTAGTCATAATCTCCTGGAAATTTGTTTTGAGGTTTTCCTAGTAAAGAAAAGATAATGTGAGCAAAACATGAGAATTTGGGATAAACATTAGATCATTAAAGAATTATAAAAATATTTTTTCTGGTCAAGCATCCAGAACTTTATTAAAAAATCCACTGGATTACCACAATTCCATAATTTTCAGCTTTTCTAAATAATGAGTTTTAGACTTTCCCTAAAGGAACCTAATTATCATTTTATTATGCTAACTTACTTATTTGCATTTCTAACTAAACCTCAGAATTATAAAGTACTATTATCAAATATTTACTGTTTTTAAATGCCATTTTTAATCTGAAAGTCATTTTTAATTTGAAAGAGCTGAGTATACTATAGATGGAAATGTCAAATAGCATAAATAGTGACATATTATTACAAAATTATTCCTTAATGTTGGGTTTAGTAAAATTATTTATATGCCAGGATGCCAGAAACTACTTCTAAAGTGGTCAAAATTTTCCAAATAAATATAATAAATGAAATATCTTTGCATATATCATGGCAAAAATTTATTGTTGAGAAATTGGCTCATACTGTCCTAGAGGTTGACTAATATACATTGTAAGACTGCAGCTTGGAGATAAAAACGAAGAAGCAGAAGTTGGTGCTGAGAAACTGAGACCTTGCTATGATAAACTTGAGCACTGGATACTTAGCCACTGGAAACTATTTCATACTGAAGTGTGAAAAAGGCTGGAACTTCGAAGCTAGAAAAACCCTGAAATCCTGGAATCAGAGCTTAGTAGGATATTTTTGGAGGAAGCTTGGAGAGCAAGAATGCTGAGAATAGAATGTAGACACTGGAGAACAAGGAATCAGTTAGGGGCTATTTCCATGAGAATTCTTGCAAAGATTATTACTCCATTCCTGCTCATTCTATGAAAAACTGAATGAAGATGCACTTGAAGGAAACAGCAGAGAATGTTTCAAGACTGAAGAGCATACAGATTGATGCTAAGAAGGCAGCTGCAATTGTTAGAGATCAAGCTGAAGAGACACCTCCTGCAATGCACTGAGCCAAAGGAAAGGTAGCCTGAGAGCTATACTCTACCCACTTGAGCTTCATTTTGTGAAGATCTAAATTTATCTAAAGAAGGAAAGCATAAAGCCTAAAGGGTTCCTTTGAACTTACAAGTATAATCTCTGTGGCAGTAGCTGTAGTAACATGAAAGACAGAGGATTGAAGTGGGTTATGGAGTCTTGCCTCATAGTTGCAAAAAACAACTGAGACCAGATACTGTGTGCCAGAGCCATGGATAATGCAAGGGGGTCTTAAAACATACAAGTAGATTTCTGAAGGACATAAGAGGAAAAATTGGGAAGGGAGATATTACGCCAGTTCACTATTTATGTGTTTACATTATAATTAAAGTCGAGTGACTGAGGAAAAAAATTCAGAGCTTTTGGTCTGGCTTGAGTATGAAGGGCTATTGTATAGGTGGTCACCACGGCAAAGTCCCAAGCTATCCAAGGAGCTACTGGCAATTGTTAGCTGATGGGAGAAGGAAAATAAGTTTTCTTTAAGAACACATATGCAGTAGCTCATAAGGTAACCATGATTTCATTGCAGGGTATACACCAAAGAATATATGGGTAACACAAATTAGGCTTGATGAGTTGAAAAAGGAAGAAGAAAGGTAAAAAAGGATAAAGTTGGGTGGCTACAAAAGGACGGGAAGAACAAGGAAGGCTTGGCACAGGGGTAAATGTGATGAAAATATTACAGGACTATATATCAAATGACTATTAAAAATTAAAAGAAAAAAGCTTTTTATAAAACTGGGTTCATGTTCAAATCCATCAAAAAGCAATGTATATAAGCAGTCATGGGTTCCTTAGCTCTTCAGAGTGTTAATTTCTCATCTGTAAAAGCAGTTTTACAGAGCAATAGTGATAAAAACTGCATGGTATTGGTACAGAGACAGACAGATAGACCAGTGGATTAGAATGAAAGAACCAGACACGAACCCACACACCTATGGTCACTTGATTTTTGACAAAGGAGCCAAAACCATCCAATGGAAAAAAGATAGCATTTTCAGCAAATGGTGCTGGTTCAACTGGAAGTCAACATGTAGAAGAATGCAGATCGACCTATGGTTTTCACTCTGTACAAAGCTTAAGCCCAAGTAGATCAAGGACCTCCACATCAAACCAGATACACTCAAAGTAATAGAAGAAAAAGTGGGGAAACATCTCGAACGCATGGACACTGGAGAAAATTTCCGTAACAAAACACCACTGGCTTATGCTCTAAGATCAAGAATCAACAAATGGGATCTCACAAAACTGCAAAGCTTCAGTAAGGCAAAAGACACTGTGGTTAGGACAAAACAGCAACCAACAGATTGGGAAAAGATCTTTATCAATCCTACAACAGATAGAGGCCTTATATCCAAAGTATACAAAGAACTCAAGAAATTAGACTGCAGGGAGACAAAAACCCTATTAAAAAGTGGGGTTCAGAGCTAAACAAAGAATTCACAGCTGAGGAATGCCGAATGGCTGAGAAACACCTAAAGAAATGTTCAACATCTTTAGTCATAAGGGAAATGCAAATCAAAACAAACCTGAGATTTCACCACAAACCAGTCGTAATGGCTAAGTTCAAAAACCCAGGTGACAGCAAATGCTAGCGATGATGTGGAGAAAAAGGAACACTCCTCCATTGTTGGTGGGATTGCAGACTGGTACAACCATTCTGGAAATCAGTCTGGAGGTTCCTCAGAAAATTGGACATTGAACTACCTGAGGACCCAGCTATACCTCTCTTGGGCATATACCCAAAAGATGCCCCAACATATAACAAAGACACATGCTCCACTATGTTCATAGCAGCCTTATTTATAATAGCCAGAAGCTGGAAAGAACCCAGATGCCCTTCAACAGAGGAATGGATACAGAAAATGTGGTACATCTACACAATGGAATATTACTCAGCTATAAAAAACAATGGCTTTATGAAATTCATAGGCAAATGGATGGAACTGGAAAATATCATCCTGAGTGAGGTAACCCAATCCCAGAAAAACACACATGGTATGCATTCATTGATAAGTGGCTATTAGCCCAAATGCTTGAATTGCCCTAGATGCACAGAACACATGAAACTCAAGAGGGATGACCAAAATGCGAATGCTTCACTCCTTCTTTAAAAGGGGAACAAGAATACCCTTGGCAGAGAATAGGGAGGCAAATTTTAGAACAGAGGCAGAAGGAATACCCATTCAGAGCTTGCCCACATGTGGCCCATATATATACAGCCACCAAACTAGATAAGATGGATGAAGCAAAGAAGTGCAGGCGGACAGGAACCGGATGTAGATCTCTCCTGAGAGACACAGCCAGAATACAGCAAATACATAGGCAAATGCCATCATTAAACCAGTGAACTGAGAATGGGACCCCCGTTGAAGGAGTCTTAGAAAGGATTGAAAGAGCTTGAAGTGGCTTGAGTCCCCATATGAACAACAATGCCAACCAACTAGAGTTTCCAGGGACTAAGCCACTACCCAAAGACTATTCATGGATTGACCCTGGGCTCCAACCTCATAGGTAGCAATAAATAGCCTAGTAAGAGCACCAGTGGAAGGGAAAGCCCTTGGTCCTGCCTAGACTGAACCCCCAGTGAACCGTGATTGCTGGGGGGAGGGCGGTAATGGGGGGAGGATGGGGAGGGGAACACCCATAGAGAAGGGGAGGGGGAGGGGTTAGGGGAATGTTGGCCCGGAAACCGGGAATGGGAATAACAATCAAAATGTAAATAAGAAATACCCATGTTAATAAAGATGAAAATTTAAAAAAAGCAGGAATGTGTGCTTCCCATGGTTAAAATTTCATAACATACTGCATTTAATTGAGCTCTGCTCATATGCATGACTCCTGGAAAGTTCAGTATATGATTGTTTGTTTGATGATTATAATATACATTAATAGTTAAGAATGATTTTTCATGGTGATCTATGAAATATAAACAATTGTAAAAGAAAATATTCAAGGACACATTCACCTATTATAATACTAAGTAAGTATGGAAATTATAAACCAGTTAAAATTTTTAAATTTAATACAAGTATTATTTTATATCAAATCTAGGCTGTTATAAAAACAAACATAGGCTAACAATTGTTTCTAAGTTTCAATGCCTCAGGAAATTTTATCTAAGACTTCGCTCTCCAATGTCATCTTCGGCTGAATTTAGAGAGAACATTTCATAAATTTTCTTCCTGAACTTGACTAGTAAATGGTTAAATAGTACCTAAGTCCCAAAACATGGAAACTTATGAGCAAGATTCTAAACCTCCTTGAAATCAAGTTAAAGCTGTATATATTTTTATTTCACATCATTAAGAGTTTAGATTTCCATTTAATTTAAATTGTCAATTTGGAAGAATATGAATGTGTGTCTATAGAAATGAAGATTAATTCTGTTACAATAATAAATTACTGAAAGTCAAATCCCAACCAACAAAACAAAAACAGGCATCTTTAGCATGCAAAATTGAGTCTAAATACACATTTAAAAGGGAAAAGATTAATATGTCCTATGTGATATTTTAAGCCTTTACAAAAAGTTTCACAATATAGAAAGCAAACATAGTGAAAACTGGCCTCTTATCTCTAGAAAACACATTTGTTAGGCTGAGAAACAAGACATAAATTATGTATAAAATCACTGCAATGAAAAAAAAATACAGCTGTTACTTGAAAATGTCACACAGTTGTAAATAAATTATAGTTAACCCATGATTTGCTTATTTATCTCAGGGATTTGTTTGTGAGGTATTTGAATGCCTGGCAGATAAATAAAATTTAACAACATGAGAAAACAAAGAAAAGAAATTAAAACAGTCGAATGTGTCTTGACATCTAAGCCAGTTGGAACATAAAGCTTACACACAGAGAGGAAGCAGAGCTAGTAAGGGGAAAAGAAGAGAAGAGGGGAGAAAGAAGAAATATGCAGAATGAAACCAGTTTAAAACTGAGCCTTATAGGCTGCTCTACCAACCTATTCCCCATCCCCTTACCTCCAAAAAGAAAGTAGAAATTATTTTTTTATTTTATGTTTATCTGATAGAACAAAGCATCTAGTGAGGAAACCTAAATAAAGCAAGTGACATCAGAAAATAAAAGATTCTTCCTGCAAAGAGAATATGAGGGTGTATTCTGGAGTCGAGTCCAAGTGACTATAACTCGAACACAGATTGAGGCTATTCTAAATTCCTTGTTGCCACATGAAAAGAGTTCAATGAAGTTTTTATAGTAACAGAACAATAATTTATAATTTATGATTATATATCAGACCTCTTTCCTAATACATCAGTGAAACCACCTGGTAAGTATTTGGGAAAGGAGGTAACCCATACAGAGGTCCTTAGATGCTTTCTCACATTATGTTTAACTTTTTTGCTTGGTGGAGGCTTGAGGTGTGATGGTTATATTACAATAAAATCTATTCATCTGCAAAATGTTAGGTTTTGCATAGAAGTGGAAAATAAGTGGCTAGTTAGCAGCTAAGATAACCAAGGATAATTTGCGTCTGGATTTGTCACAATTTGAGGGCTCCCCAATCATTGTGATCCTCATTAGGTAATCAGTCTTGCAGAATGTTCAATTTTCTTAAAAGTATCTGTTTTCCTGGGAATATCAGTTAACATTACTCAATGTGAAAAGAATTTGAAATTGGTATTAAGGCATCTAAAATCAAGTAAAGCATGAGATATTGCTATCTGAAATCCTGGATAAGTTCTAATTCCTGTACCTGGCAGTGTCATTTCCAAAGGAAACTCCACTTCTCCAAATCCTGGAGCCTGTTTTTATCTGCCAAAGGAGCTATTTGGCTATCACTCTTAGAATGGACAAATGGCTGTATGTCGCATCTATCATCATACTAATGCATGTCACCCTTCCAATTCTTTCTGGATCACAAGTCCCTATTACAGAATCCATGCTAGAACATCCTGTCTCTACCCAGCTCTTCTCAACTGTATCTCCTACTCTAAACTTTAACAATTTATGGGCTTTCTCCTCTGCTCCTTCTCCTAACATCTCACTGTCCTGATATCCCTGGAATTTAGGCTGTGCACTCTCTTGGCCTTCTCTCTCTCGGTAATCTCTTTCTCTTCCTTTCATGATCCTCCCACCTCTCCTCCCATAGCCAAGTATACTCTGCTGAGCAAGGTCAGTCTACTACTTTCTTTCTCTTCTTATAGTTTCTTCCAGATGCCCCTGCTTGTATGCTCCCTCATATCTACAATAAAAACTTAAGCCTCAAATATACCTTGGAGTGTTCGTGTTGTTCAGTTTATTCAGGCAGGCATCTAGATGTGCACCAAAACAATAGTAGATGATAGATATTTTTTTTCCTCTGTAATGTCACACATCCATATGATGTCTGTTTTTGCTTTTGCTGTTTTGTTCTGTTTCTTTAAATCAGAAAAAAAATTAGTAGTCAGTATGTTTACTGACATTCTCACTATGTCCCTAAATTTTGCTTTCCTGTAGACCCTTGGCATCCTTCTGCCTTTGAATAGAGGGAGATTTCCATGTCCTAACGAAAGTATGGGAATGTAGAGAGCTGCATGTCAGCAATTATAAGAAAATATACAAATATAAGACATTTACTTTCCTTATTGAAAACAAAGAAAGAGATTTTCCATTCCTGCCCACTGCAACAACTCCCAGCCTTTGCTTAGGAAAGTGCTGAGGTCAAAGCTGTGTTTTCATATCTATCATTCAAAAAAAATACAACAACAACAACAGCAAAGTCCTTCCCTTGATTTCTCTATCTTCTACACATCTTCAGCTCCTGAGAACACTTTGCAAACAAGTTACAGGTCCTTCAAGCCCTCTTCTCATGGTGATTGTGCTAAGAAAATTAGTATTTTTCCTACCTTCACCACTAAGAATTGTACTAATTTAATATGACAACTGTGAAAAACATTTGCTGCCATGTAAGTAGAATTGTTACAGTTCTAAATATCTAACAGGTACTTTTCACAGTTTCTTTATATTTGTGCATTTTTCCAAGGCAAACCAGGCATCAGCAGAATTTCAAGCAGAGTCCCCTTACATGGAACAAACTAGTGTGAATTTATTATTTTGACTCTGGACTGATACAGTTGCTCAGTACCTTCAACAACGATACTTACAGTACTTACAGCGGGTTTCTACAAATTTCCTAGGAAGATGAATAGCATACGAAAGTAACGTTGAAGGAAAGTAATGTTAGAAAGAAAATTTCAATTGGAAAATCATATTCCTACTGTTCCTAACAATTTAGAAACTAAAAATTTCTAAGACCACTAAAATAAAAATTGAATCTCCTTTAAAAAATAAAAAAAAATACCTAGCATTAGTGTTAGGATATATGTACAAAAAGTTTGAAGAGCTCTAAGCATATTTAAAAGTAAACAACTTCAAGTTTAAACTTTGAACAATGTAAGCATGTTTGGTGTGACAACATATAAAGTAGAACCTCTTTGGTCTTGCTCAATTCATACAAATATTATGTTATTAAAGGTATATCACAAAGAAGATCTATTAAATGACCACTGACATAATTCTTCACTGAAAGTTCATGTTCCTATGATCTATAAACCAGACTGGAATTCTTTTACCAGTAAAAGTTTTCTACTACCTTTGATTCCATGCTTACTTGTTTAGAAAATACACTGAGAAGGAAAGACTGTGCAAGACATGAGGAAACAAGGTCCTCAGTCTACAGTGGGCAGAGGATTACTTGAAACTGTAGAACACAGAACTCAAAACTTTAGTATTGTGTTTTCTTCTAGTAAATCATAATTCTTGATGGGCTGGGTGAAATGTGTGATGGAGATGTATAAACTAGAGTGAAAGTATGCCAGGTCATCACAGGATCCCCATCTTGACAGTGTGACAGTAATTGAAAAGTACATGAGACTCAGAGAAGAATTATAATTCCAGGGAGGGAGGGTATGGAGGTAGAACGAGATGAAACTGGAAGAAAAAAAAAACAAAGTTCTCCATTCTTAATCTTAGAAGATAATGACTATGACCTGATTCTCACTGACTAAGGTCATCAAGCAGTATGAATAGTTGAAGGCCTGCTATAAGTCCCATAAAAATAAAGTGACAGTCAAAAGTGGGGAAAAGAAGTGTTTTCATAGTTCCCCTAGGATTGTTACTTTGGGAATATAACTTCTGTTAGGACTCATTTACTTTTATCTTTAATGTGTGTCATTTGAAAACTGACATTCAGATTTACTTGATAAAGGTAAATTGTATTTCATTCTGACAGTCATAACATTAATATTTCAAGAAGTGCTTTCCAACTATTGATCAGGTTTCATTGGAAGAGAAGTTACACTTTCTGTATATATGCCTACATTTTAGAGGGACATTATTATCTGTGTTTTACATTTTCAGTTTTTCCTATCACTTTGTCTAGAAATCTTTGAACAGCTAACATAGTTTTTCCTTTTAAAGTGATTCTACTTTTTATGTTGTATCAGCAAGCATGCTAAGAAAATTTTAATAAAAGATGAGCATTCCTGTTTTTAATCTTCCATGGCATTGAACAGAAATAGAAACTTTAGACCAAAGGATAAAGCTGATAGATACTTTGTTATCTTGGTAAAAATGGAGTTAAGGACTTCATGGGGGGATGGGGCACAATAATCCTGCATCAAAAATTCTTGTTTCTTTCTTTTCTTTTCTTTTCTTTTTTTTTTTTTTTTGAGAAAGTACATCTGGAGAAGTTAAGGATCTGATAATAATCAAAACCCATTTTATGAAGCTTAAAACTCCCAACAAATAGAAACGAGAAACAATAACAAGAGAAATAAATTTTTCCTCTCTTGATGTTGTCCAAAATGCTTTTGTTTACTTCATTGATTTGATTTGATTTTGTTTTTCTGTAAAGCAAAAAAAAATTATTTCTGGCTTAGCTAAGTCACAGAAAAATCACAATATTTGTTGTTGTTTGTTTGTTTTCTTTTGATTTGTTTTTTCTTATTCTGATCATCTATGGAAGAAATTAACTGACATTATTTACCATATGGGATGATAATAAGTATAAATTTAAAAACAAGCACAAAGTAGTTTTTTTTTTTCGGAGCTGGGTACTGAACCCAAGGCATTGCGCATGCTAGGCAAGCGCTCTATCACTGAGCTAAATCCCCAAACCCCCACAAAGTGTTTTTGTAAACAGAAATTCATGTGGATGCTATAAGGAGATCATTTCTTAGTAAAATGAAGATTTAGATACTGCTTGCTCTTCTCAGAGAGTAATGATCTTGTTGCAGTACCAGAAATCCCATAGAACTCATGATCAAGCAAAATAACACTATAATTTTTTGTATTGTTTGATTTCATACCTGAATTCCTCTTAGAATATCTCTTACCAATGGGAAATTGCTCTATCAAAACAAGCATCTTCCTTTTATTCCAGTGAAAGTCATAATTACTGACAACCGTCCCCCCCACAAATATATTCATTCAGAGCCATATCAGAATTCTTTGACCCAAATCACAGGAAACAATCACTTACCAATAAATTAGTATTTACACCCAGAAAAATGTTATTTACCACCCTGTTCTACAGGTGATATATATTTATTCTCCCAGTCATGATGTATGTGCTACAAGAGAGGCCTTCTGAGGACAAAGCATTTGCTCTGGGAGTTTGCTTTCTTAATGAAAACTAGAATTTGCACTGTTTTAATAGGTTATTTTCCTCTAGTAATAGAAAGTGATTAGTGAGGTAAAGTTGGGAACAGTGAGCATGAGCACATCACACATCATAATGATTTCCTCTTGCTTAGATCATCTATAGAGAGGATTTATAGGCATAATATAGCAGAAAAAGAAAACCATAGAGATGGACAATAAAAATAGTTCTAGGATGTCTTTTTCAGTGGGTCCTTTGCTTTAAGAACTATAAGGTGCAGGTTACTTATAACCTGTAAGTCTTGAAAAGTAAATGTTTAGACCTATGAGTCAGTGAATAGTTAAAGAGTAGATGAATAATATTTTGAAAATATGCTCATCACTCAAAGGGAAATTCTCTATTTTGTAAGATTTCTCTTTTTTTCTTTTTTTTGGGGGGTAGGGGATTTATTCAGCTTACATTTTCACATTGTTGTTCATCATCAACGGAAGTCAGGACTGGAACTCAAACAGGTCAGGTAGCAGGAGCTGATGCAGAGGCCATTGAGGGATGTTACTTACTGGCTTGCTTCCCCTGGCTTGCTCAGCTTGCTTTCTTATAGAACCCAGGACTACCAGCCACAATGGGCCCTCTCTTACAGCTGGATCTCATAGAGGCATTTCCTCAAAGGAAACTCATTTCTCTGTGACAACTCCAACTTGTTTCAAGTTAACACACAAAACTATTTGGTGCAAGGTCAGTTTATGAACATTTTCTCAGGTCAGACTGGGAGTACTCCCTCAGATCACGTTAGGAGCACTCCGGTTACATTAAGAGCACTCCATCGGATCACATTGGGAGCACTCCCTTAGGTCAAACATGGAGCTCAGATTAGAGAAACTTCCTAGAGTCAGATTGGGAGCAGTCCTTTAGTACTTTCTATGGTCAGAGTCGAATAGAACTAGATGGTGTTTAAACTTCACAGGCTTAGGACACTGGGAAGCATCTTATCCACTGACCCTGTAACCTTGGTGTTCTTCAGTATCTTCCAGAATTGCTGGACTGCAGATAGGGTTGAATACTGCTTCACTGCTGACATTCAGAACATTTTCAATACAGTGATAGAAGTAAACATCTCTGGTGGTAAAAATGTGTGTATGGGGGGGTTGTGTATGTCTGCATGTGTGTGCACTTGTACACAATTATGTCATAAAAGAAATTTTACCTTGAACCCTTTCCATTCAAATAAAAATATGGGATGTTTGTTTATTTAACAATAGCAATACAAGGAGGAGTATACTGGGAATGAAAACACAAAGAACTCAAACGGAAATCAAACATTTTAAAACACTGAAAAGTGGCAGGTGACACCATCTGCACAGCAGAATTTCCAAGGGACATAAATGCTTTGGGTTTTCACATCGCTGCCTGTACACTAAGACACAGTAGAGATAGACTCAGGCAATCATGGACAAGGTTCAGTCTGAAGGGCTGTTTGGAGTAGGAATGGTCTGTTCTGCCAAGACTCTCATTATGACCCTGAAATGTGCCCTTTTGTGAGGGGCCAGATTTCAGAGTCTGTCCTTTCAGCTTCTATGCTGATTTAGATAGCAGATGCATTAAAAACAGCAAACAATGTGGTATTTAGAATCATTTGTCACATGGCTTCAAGGCAAAAAGAAGGAGGTGGAGGAGGAAGAGGAAAGAAAGAGAGAAAGAAAGAAAGAGAGAAAGAAAGAAAGAAAGAAAGAAAGAAAGAAAGAAAGAAAGAAAGAAAAAAAGAAAGAAAGAAAGAAAGAATTGATTTTTGGCCAGAGCAAGAATTCCTTAAGTGTTACTAGGCCTTATATTTCTAAATGTAAAACTCTAGGCCAGACATTGCCAGGTGCCAAGGACGTTTGCTGTTGTCTAAGCTTAGAGTGAAGAGGACCACTGTGCCGTTGTGACTGCTTGTAGTCCACGTGGCCTTTGACAGTTACAGCAGAAGCCGAGCCTGATGATATTATTGTTTTCCATGTTCACTTAGTGCTGGTTCTGTCTACAGGACTTTGTTTCCTTCCACTCTTAACTTTCCTGTGAACTGCTAAATATGTCTAACTATATCACGGGAGTCCTGTGAGAGCTATGTCAGGAGTACTCTTGGTCTTATTTCATAACCAATTAATTTCAGAAGTGTATAAGTGGGGCTCATATTCATAGATTGTCCATAAGAAGGGATGTGTTATATGTTTGAATAATAGTTCACCTCTAAACAAGTGGCAGAAACCATCTATTTTGTTGTGGTTCAATCACCTATTTTGATGTATATATCATAAATTGTGTAGGGCTTTCTTTTTTCTTTTTTGATTTTTTTTATTAACTTGAGTATTTCTTATATACCATTCAAGTGTTATTCCCTTTCCCGGTTTCCGGGCAAACATCCCCCTCCCCCCTCCCTTTCCTTATGGGTGTTCCCCTCCCAATCCTCCCCCCATTGCCGCCCTCCCCCCATAGTCTAGTTCACTGTGTAGGGCTTTCAAATTTGAGTGAACATGCATTAGGTTTGCTTGTGGATTTCAGCAGTTGTCTGAGTGGGTTTGTAGTACAGTCCCAATACAAGTTTATAACCCTGAGCCCATGAAAGGCCCCTTCTCCCATTTCAGGGAGGTCCTTCCCGTGTTATTTCAGGACCTTTATTTATAGATTTTCTCTCAGGGTACCTGGGCAACATGCATGATATTTTCCAACTGATACTGAGCTAGACCTAGAAAATATTCAGACTATAATGTTCTAATATTAGTGTTTTAAGTACTCACAGAAACTACTAATGTTCAAAGAAGGATGCATATACTTAAAAAACATGTCTGTGGGATGATGTCACAGGTGAGACAGGTACAAGATAGAATGAGGCCTGTCATTAGATGAGAAAGAAGGATGGCCAGGAGAAAAGTTTGAAGGAAGAGGGGAGGAAGGAGAGAAGTCGTGGCAGGACAATATGGAAACTGAAGTTAAGATTCCATGCTGTACCTTTATACGTTGTTATGAATGTTCTTAAAGGATGGGTGCGTGTTGGGCTTTGTACGATTAGGTGGACAATTATATCTTATCAATTGGATCAAAGTTTATTGTGTTGTGCCTTTCATGTGCGTATTTAAGTGTAAGGGAGTTTGGGGCAGCAAGCCTGGGCCACGACGAAATTTGAATGTGTGCTTCTGGCAAGATATCCAGCAGATACCTTGGGGCACTGCAGTGACAGACTTAGTGGGGGATAAAAGACAACATTTTATTTTTTATAATTTTAAAACAACAGATGTCCATGTGTGAATCATCTACTAAAAGCATTGAAGGATATTTTACACAGACATTCATGAAAGAGATTATTTGGCTCTGTCTATACACACTCAACAACTGAAACATCAGTAAATATGAGACTTTGTATCATGTCATGGGATCCTCTAATGAGATGCTGTGTGAAATATTCTTGACCCCTTCCAAACTCAACTTAAATCTAATTAAGTCTATAGAGCTAACTACCAATACACAAACCTTGTCAGTGACAGATAAGATAAATGGAATCATTGGATATAATAATCCTAATTTGAGATAGACAAAGATAAATGCACCAATATATCCAAAAAATCAATAAGGTAATAATGCAACACAGCAAGCAACATATGAACCTTATTTGGCTCCTGATACTAGCATATTTATGCTAACAAAATAGTTTTAAGATACATGATTCCATAAAAGATGGATGGATATTAATGCTATTAAGAAATGTATGACAATGTATTGCTTTTCAAAGCTTCTTAACCGTTGAGTCCACACTTAATAATTTTGAGGGAAATGACATGCTACTCAGCATTTTATATAAAATATATTAAGGAAGTTAGGAGGGTGTGGTCTATAAAATAAGTCTGACAAAATGTTTATAATTTTGAGACTGGATGACTTATGTGTATAGAGATTTTGGATGTAGCAAATACATATATTTCTAAATCACTATTTACAGCAAAGGAAATGGGGTTGTTGTTGCTCAGGTAAGATTTTAAAAATTTATATAGTGCTGGAGGAGAAATGCCATCAACAATCCCACTCAACTGTGGAAAATGCAGATAGCTTGTTGTGGGTTGCTTCTCCTCTTTGGAAGCTTTCATAGTACCTCTGTTAGTCCTCAAGGAGGTGCCATCTTCTGGGCAGTTCTAGCTCAATGTTCTCTATGTTTGAAATTGACTATTTAACAGAGATTCAGAAAGATTGTAAGGACCAGATAATCATGGAATTTGCTATGAGATTGTATCTCCTAGGACTTTCAGAAGCTGTAAGTCTATAGTAATAAAAACAGCAAGGTATTGACAAAAAAGAACAATAAAAATATCAGACATGGAATCAGATAGAAGATTCAGACATAAATCCCCACATATATCCTCTGCTGGCTAGTCTTGTATCAATTTGACATACAAACTAGGGTTATCTGAAAGAAGGGAACCTCAACTGAGAAAATGTCTCTCTGAGATTAGCCTGTAATTAGTGATAGATATATATGACCCAGCCCATTGTGGATGGTGCCATCCCTGGACTGGTGGTCCTGGGTTCTATAAGAAGGCAGGCTGAGCAAGCCATGTTAAGCAGGCCAATAAGCAGCATCCCTCCTTGGACACTGCACCAACTCCTGCCTCCAGGATCCTGCCCTGTTTTAGCTTTTGTCCTGACTTCCTTTGGTGATTAACAGCAATGTGAAACTGTAAGCCAAATGAACCCTTTCCTCCCCAATTTGTTTTTTGGTTATGGTATTTTGTTATAGTCATAGAAACACTAAGAGAAGTGAATATATGATTTTTTATAAAGAAGCCAAAAATATATGCTGTAAGATATGCTGTGTTCACATTCAAAGACCTTTAGGTCTGTGTTATTCAGCTAGTACACACTTTTGATCCCTCTGTTTGGGATCCTTTGATACACACCTTTACTCAAACAGTGATCTCTAATTGAGAGGCAAAGTGAGAATTCAGACAAAGATTTGACAGAATGAGTCAGTGATAGGATAAACCTAAATCTTAGGAGAAACTCAGTCAGTTCTGTTCAGTTTGTCAGTGAGTTGAGAGTTGAGTCATCTGGGAGACAATGCAGTGAGTTAAGTGCTGTGGAGATCAGTGCAGGTCAGTGGAGGCAAATGAAACCAGAGAATAAGAAGGATCCAGAAGATTAGACCAATTGCCAGAGTTAGTTTGAGGCCAAGCAGAGCAACTCAGTGAGAAGTCAGATTGAGTCAGTCATCTTGGAACAGAATTTGAATAAGAATGGCTGAGTTGAAAGAGCCAGCCAGAACTCAGAACTAGGAAGGGTGAACTTATTCAGCAGTCAGTCTCCGAGATATCTATTACATCAGGCAATTAAAAGATGTATTTACAGGTGCTAATCAAATGAAAAGAAGGTACTCAGTCCACCTCCACTAGATAGACTCCCTCCAGTGGAGGAACAGGGTCAGTAACCCATAGTCAAAATTTCTGACCCAGAACTGTTCTTATCTAAAAGAACTGCAGGGACAAATACAAACAGGAAACAGGAGACTAGCATGACTGTCCTCTTGAGAGGCTCTATCAGCAGCTGACTGAAATAAACATGATAATTACACTCAACTATTGCATTGAAGTTGTGGACCCCTATGGTTGAATTAGGGGAAGAATTGAATAAAGGTGAAGAAGATGGTGACTCCATAGGAACACCAGCAGTCTCAACTAGCTGGGACTGCAGGGAACTCCTAGAGACTGATCCAGCAACCAGAAAGCATACACAGACTGGTCTGAGGCGCCAGGTATAATTATAGCAGAGGACTATCTGGTCTGGTCTCAGGGGGAGAAGATGTGCCTAATTCTGAAGAGACTTGAGGCCTTAGGGAAGGAGGAGGCTCCCATTGTGGGGGAACATCCTCTTGGAAGCAAGGGGGACAAAGAGTAGGATAAAGAATGGTGGGAGGAGGAATGTAAACAAATAAAAAATTTAAAAAGAACCTTCTATCTGGGAGTAGAGAGTGAAAGAGAGAAATCTAAATTAGCATATCTGATAAAACTTTTCCCAAGACATATCTGTTTTGTTTTGGTTTTGTTTTCTCTAAGTATATTCAGTATACATAATACTCTGTTGCCTAAAGCTATTTTCTAATGAGTACACATTATATAGTAAACATGTTCCCTTCATTTGTCCTTCCCCTACTGTTTCCCATCCCCACTTGTCCCCTTTCTTCCTCTAGACAATCTCCCTTCAATTTTTATATCATATGTACAGATGTGATTTTGTATGTCTATACACAATTGAGAAACCACAAATGAGAAGAAGTATATGATATCTGTCTTTCTAATACTGTCATAATTTGCTTAGTATGATCATCTCCAGTTGCACCCATTTTCCTGTAAAGAACATAGCTTCATTTATTTTTCTGGCTGAAAAATAATTCCATGTGTACATATATTTTCTTTATCTATTACTATGTTGTTGGATTCTTAGGTTGGCTCCATAAATTTGATGCAATGACTAGCACTATATAAATATCTCTGTACTACAATGTTTTAAATACCTAAGAGTAGGATAAGGAATGGTTGGAGGAAGAATATAAATAAATAAAAATATTTAAAAAAGAACCTTCTATCTGGGAGGAGTAGAGAGTGAAAGAGAGAAATACCATATACTAGATATTTATTTTTTGAGAATATCTATATTTACTTTTACATTGGCTGGACCATATTAACTTCCCATCAACAACATATAAAGTGCTTATTTTATCAATATCCTTACTTACCAGAATTTATTTATTTTTTCTTGATGACTGGTGTTCCATGATATTTGATCGAATTGTGAACCCTGAGATTTTATTGTCTACTGAAAACAAAACAAAACCCTTTTTACTTGTGGTGTGGCTCAGCCCTTACCACATATCTTTAATCCCTCTGGCTGAAATACAGATATGCTCTTAGTGCCCACCTTTAATACCAAACAATGAAGGTAAAGTTAGTTTATAGAAGGAGAAATCCATGTTTGAAAGTGATGTCTAAAAGGGTGGCAGACAAAATGACAAATCAGAGAGTATTTGACAGAATAGAATATTCCCAACTCTTTCAAGAAGAGAGGAAACAGAAGCTATTTAAAAGAGCAGTACAGAAAAGAAGAGAAAAAGAAAAGAGAGAGTTTTGCCTGGAGAGTTTTACAGAAGCAGGCTGAAGATATAGTAGACTAGACATAGGTAAAGACAGAATAAACCAGAGAATGAGAAGGAACTATAGGATTGTAACATATTACTAAGTTAGTATAAGGCCTAACAGAGCAATTCAGTGAGATGCTGAGAGAAGCCAAATTGAATCAGCTTCGAGAGGAGTTTGAACCAGAACAAATGAGGTGTCAGCCAGTCAGAACTAGAAAAGGTGAGCTATAATTCTCAGAGACTGGAAACATTCTAGAACTAAATCACATTTTAAGGTTGCTAGAAACTTATAGAACTAGGTCTATGTTAACAAGCTAAAAATTACCTCACATGACTAAAACATACATTTAAAGACTAACTTTATAAGGAGTCGTAATGTAGTTTTAATTTTCATTCTTCTGATTATCAGACTGATTTTTCTTTACATTTCTTTGTCCTTAACCTTTTGAGCAAAAGTTCTATTTTGTTAACTCATTCATCTATTAAATAGCTTAATTTCTTGTTATTTCAACTTTTGAGGGTTTTATATATTATAAATACTAATCCTCTATAACATAATAATTGACACTGGAGCTACAGGTCTCCCACCCTGCACACACCGCTCGGACCTGAAGGGACCGGATCAACAGTTCTCTGTACCGAAATCCCATGGGAGGGAGAGCTAAACCTTCAGAGAGGCAGACACGCCTGGGAAGCCAGAAGAGACTACACTCTGCCCACTTTTCTGACTTCAGAGGTAAACGCTTAATGCCATCTGGGACCCCGGTGCACGGGGGCTCCCGGAAAAGGCTGCGCAGGCCCTCCTGGTTGCCGCCCTCACAGAGAGCTCAAAAGCAGCCTCCCATGATCAACTTCAGCCATGGAACCACAGGTAAGAACAACTTTTCTGCTCCAAGCAACCTGCCTAGTGGACTCAGAACACAGGCCCAAAGGAACAGCTGAAGACCAGTAGACAGGAAAGAATACACTCCCAAAAGCAAAACACTCTGTTCCCGTACTGGCTGAAAGAAAACAGGAAAACAGGTCTACAGCACTCCTGACACACAGGCCTATAGGACGGTCTAGTCACTGTCAGAAAGAGCAGAACAAAGTAACACCAGAGACAATCTGATGGCGAGAGGCAAGCACAGGAACCCAAACAACAGAAACCAAGACTACATGGCATCAATGGAGCCCAATTCTCCCACCAAAGTAAACACTGAATATCCAAACACACCAGAAAAGCAAGATCTAGATTTAAAATCATATTTGATCATGATGCTGGAGGACTTCAAGAAAGACATGAAGAACTCCCTTAGAGAAATGCAGGAAAATATAAATAAACAATTAGAAGCCTATAGAGGGGAATCACAAAAATCCCTGAAAGAATTCCAGGAAAACACAATCAAACAGTTGAAGGAATTAAAAATGGAAATAGAAGGAATGAAGAAAGAACACAGGGAAACAACCCTGGATATAGAAATCCAAAGGAAGAGACAAGGAGACATAGATACAAGCATCACCAACAGAATACATGAGATAGAAGAGAGAATCTCAGGAGCAGAAGACTCCATAGAAATCATCGACATAACTGTCAAAGAAAATGTAATATGGAAAAAGATACTGATTCAAAACATACAGGAAATCCAGGGCGCAATGAGAAGATCAAACCAAAGGACAATAGGTATAGAAGAGAGTGAAGACTCCCAGCTCAAAGGACCAGTAAATATCTTCAACAAAATCATAGAAGAAAACTTCCCTAACCTAAAGAAAGAGATACCCATAAACATACAAGAAACCTACAGAACTCCAAGTAGATTGGACCAGAAAAGAAACTCCTCCCGTCACATAATAGTCAAAACACCAAGTGCAGAAAATAAAGAAAGAATATTAAAAGCAATAAGGGAAAAAGTCAAGTAAGATTTAAAGGCAGACCTATCAGAATCACACCAGACTTCTCGCCAGAGACTATGAAAGCCAGAAGATCCTGTACAGATGTCATACACACCCTAGGAGAACACAATTGCCAGCCCAGCTTGCTGTATCCTGCAAAACTCTCAATTAATATAGATGGAGAAACCAAGATATTCCATGACAAAACCAAATTTACACAATATCTTTCTACAAATCCAGTGCTACAAAGGATAATAAATGATAAAGCCCAACATAAGGAGGCAACCTATACCGTAGAAAAAGCAAGAAACTAATTGTATTGGCAAAAAAAACAAAGAGAAGAAAAGCACACAAACGTTATCTCACATCCAAATATGAATATAACAGGAAGCAATAATCACTATTCCTTAATATCTCTCAACATCAATGGCCTCAACTCCCAAATAAAAAGACATAGATTAACAAACTGGATACGCAACGAGGACCCTGCATTCTGCTGCCTACAGGAAATATACCTCAGAGAGAAACACAGACACTACCTTTCACCAGAGTGAAAGGCTGGAAAACAACTTTCCAAGCAAACGGTAGGAAGAAGCAAGCTGGAGTAGCCATTCTAATATAGAATAAATTCGATTTTCAACAAAAAGTCATCAAAAAAGATAAGGAAGTACATTTCATATTCATCAAATGAAAACCCACCAAGATTAACTCTCAATCCTAAATATCTATGCCCCAAATACAAGGGCAACTCCATACGTAAAAGAAACCTTACTAAAGCTCAAAACACACATTGCACCTCACACAATAATAGTAGGAGATTTCAACACCCCACTCTCACCAATGGACAGGACATGGAAACAGAAATTAAACAGAGACATGGAGAGACTAAGAGAAGTTATGAACCAAATGGACTTAACAAATATTTATAGAACATTCTACCCTAAAGCAAAAGGATATATATTCTTCTCACCACCTCATGGTACATTCTCCAAAATTGACCATATATTTGGTCAAAAAACAGGCCTCAAGAGATACAGAAAGATAGAAATGATCCCATGCGTGCTATCAGACCACCACGGGCTAAAACTGATCTTCAATAACAATAAGGGAAGAGGGCCCACATATACATGGAAGTTGAACAATGCTCTACTCAATGATAACCTGGCCAAGGAAGAAATAAAGAAAGAAATTAAAGACTTCTTAGAATTTAATGAAAATGAAGATACAACATACCCAAACTTATGAGACACAATGAAAGCTGTGCTAAGAGGAAAACTCATAGCTCTAGGTGCCTGCAGAAAAAAACAGGGGAGAGCATATATCACCAGCTTGACAGCACACCTAAAAGATCTAGAACAAAAAGAAGCAAATACACTCAGGAGGAGTAGAAGGCAGGAAATAATCAAACTCAGAGCTGAAATCAACCAAGTAGAAACAAAAAGGATCATAGAAAGAATCGACAAAACCAAAATTGGTTCTTTGAGAAAATCAACAAGATAGACAAACGCTTAGCCAGACTAATGAGAGGACACAGAGAGTGTGTCCAAATTAACAAAATCAGAAATGAAAAGGGAGATATAACTACAGATTCAGAGGAAATTCAAAAAATCATCAGAGCCTACTAAAAAAGCCTATATTCAACAAAACTTGAAAATCTGCAGGAAATGAAAAAATTCCTAGACAGATAACTGGTACCAAAGTTAAATGAGGAACAGATAAACCATTTAAACAACCCCATAACTCCTAACGAAATAGAAGCAGTCAGTCATTAAAGGTCTCCCAACCAAAAAGAGCCCAGGTTCAGACGGGTTTACTTGAGAATGCTATCAGACCTTCATAGAAGACCTCATACCAATACTATCCAAACTATTCCACAAAATTGAAACAGATGGAGCACTACCGAATTCCTTCTATGAAGCCACAGTTACTGTAATACCCAAACCACACAAAGACCCACAAAGAAAGAGAACTTCAGACCAATTTCCCTTATGAATATTGATGCAAAAATACTCAATAAAATTCTGGCAAACCGAATCCAAGAGCACATCAAAATAAACATCCACCATGATCAAGTAGGTTTCATCCAGGCATGCAAGGATGGTTTAATATACAGAAAACCATCAACGTGATCCATTATATAAACAAACTGAAAGATAAAAGCCACATGATCATTTCATGAGATGCTGAGAGAACATTTGACAAAATTCAACACCCCTTCATAATAAAAGTTCTGGAAAGAATAGGAATTCAAGGCACCTACCTAAACATAGTAAAAGCCATATACAGCAAACCAGTCCCTAACATTAAACTAACTGGAGAGAAACTTGAAGCAATCCCACTAAAATCAGGGACTAGACAAGGCTGCCCACTCTCTCCCTAGTTATTTAATATAGTTCTTGAATTTCTAGCCAGAGCAATCAGAAAACAAAAGGAGATCAAGGGGACACAGAGTGTAAAAGAAGAAGTCAAAATATCACTATTTGCAGATGATATGATAGTATATTTAAGTGATCCCAAAAGTTCTACCAGAGATATAGTAAAGTTGTGAAACAACTTCAGTAAAGTGGCTGGGTATAAAATTAACTCAAATAAATCATTAGCCTTCCTCTATACAAAAGAGTAACAAGCCGAGAAAGAAATTAGGGAAACGACACCCTTCATAATAGTCCCACATAATATAAAATACCTCGGTGTGAATTTCACCAAGCAAGTGAAAAATCTGTATGATAAGAACCTCAATCGTCTGAACAAAGAAATTGAAGATCTCAGAAGAGTGAAAGATCTCCCATGCTCATGGATTGGCAGGATTAATATAGTAAAAATGGCCATTTTTCAAAAAGCGATCTACAGATTCAATGCAATCCCCATCAAAATACCAATCCAATTCTTCAAAGAGTTAGACAGAACAATTTGCAAATTCATCTGGAAAAACAAAAAACCCAGGATAGCTAAAGCTATCCTCAACAATAAAAGGACTTCCAGCGGAAATCACTGACCCTGAACTCAAGCAGTATTACAGAGCAATAGTGATAAAAACTGCATGGTATTGATACAGAGACAGACAGATAGACAAATGGCATACAATTGAAGACCCACAAATGAACCCATACACTTATGGTCACTTGATTTTTGACAAAGGAGCCAAAACCATCCAATGGAAACAAGACAGCATTTTCAGCAGATGGTGCTGGTTCAACTGGAGGTCAGCATGTAGAAGAATGCAGATCGATCCGTGCTTGTCACCCTGTACAAAGCTTAAGTCCAAGTTGTTCAAGGACTTCCACATCAAACCAGATACACTCAAACTAATAGAAGAAAAAGTGAGGAAGCATCTCGAACACATGGGCACATGAGAAAATTTCCTGAACAAAAACACCAATGGCTTATGCTCTAAGATCATGAATCAACAAATGGGATCTCATAAAACTGCAAAGCTTCTGTAAGGCAAAGGACATTGTGGTTAGGACAAAACGGTAACCAACAGATTGGAAAAAGATCTTTACCAATCCTACAACAGATAGAGGGCTTATATTCAAAATATACCAAGAACTCAAAAAGTTATACCACAGGGAGACAAATAACCATATTAAAAAATGGAGTTCACGGGTTGGGGATTTAGCTCAGTTGTAGAGTGCTTGCCTAGCAAGCGCAAGGCCCTGGATTCGGTCCCCAGCTCTGAAAAAAAAAGAAAAAAAAAAATGGAGTTCACAGCTAAACAAAGAATTGTCAGCTGAGGAATGCCAAATGGCTGAGAAACACCTAAAGAAATGTTCAACATCTTTAGTCATAAGGGAAATGCAAATCAAAACAACCCTGAGCTTTCACCTCAAACCAGTGAGAATGGCTAAGATCAAAAACTCAGGTGACAGCAAATGCTGGCGAGGATGTAGAGAAAGAGGAACACTCCTCCATTGTGGTGGAATTGCATACTGGTACAACCATTCTGGAAATTAGTCTGGAGGTTCCTCAGAAAATTGGACATTGAACTACCTGAGGACCCAGCCATACCTCTCTTGGGCATATACCCAAAAGATGCCCCAACAATATAACAAAGACATGCTTCACTGTATTCATACCAGCCTTATTTATAATAGCCAGAAGCTGGAAAGAACCCAGATGCCCTTCAACAGAGGAATGGATACAGAAAATGTGGTACATCTACACAATGGAATATTACTCAGCTATCAAAAACAATGACTTTATGAAATTCATAGGCAAATGGATGGAACTGGAAAATATCATCCTTAGTGAGGTAACCCAATCCCAGAAAATCACACATGGTATGCACTCATTGATAAGTGGCTATTAGCCCAAATGCTTGAATTGCCCTAGATGCACAGAACACATGAAACTCAAGAGGGATGACCAAAATGAGAATGCTTCACTCCTTCTTTAAAAGGGGAACAAAAATACCCTTGGCAGAGAATAGGGAGGCAAAGTTTAGAACAGAGGCAGAAGGAACACCCATTCAGAGCCTCCCCCACATGTGGCCCATACATATACAGCCACCAAACTAGATAAGATGGATGAAACAAAGAAGTGCAGGGTGACACGAACCGTATGTAGATCTCTCCTGAGAGACACAGCCAGAATACAGCAAATACATAGGCAAATGTTAGCAGCAAACCACTGAACTGAGAATGGGACCCCTATTGAAGGAATCTTAGAAAGGACTGGAAGAGCTTGAAGGGGCTCGAGACCCCATATGAACAACAATGCCAACCAACCAGAGCTTCCAGGGACTAAGCCACTACCCAATGACTATACATGGACTGACCCTGGGCTCCAACCTCATAGGTAGCAATGAATAGTCGAGTAATGGGGGCAGGGGAAGACCTTGTTCCTGCCAAGACTGATCCCCCCAGTGAACATTAATGTTGCTGGGAGGGCAGTAATGGGGGTAGGATGGGGAGGGGAACACCAATATTGAAGGGGAGGGGGAGGTGTTAGGGGGATGTTGGCCCAGAAACTGGGAATGGGAATAAAACTCGAAATGTAAAGAAGAAATATTCAAGTTAATAAAGATAAAAAGATAATAGTTAACAAATATTGGTTCCATTCTACAGTCTGTTATCTTGACTAAACTGCTTCCTTTGATATACAAACTTTTAATCTTATAAGATCTCAGTTGTCAATGGTTGGCCCTAAGGGGGTTGTTGGTCAAATGAGTAGCATGAGAATCCCCAAACAGCCTAGATTGTTGTCAACACTACCGGTTTCTCTCACAAATGGACGACAGCAAGGCACATTGCTGACGACAATGCCTATCCAACTCAGTGAACATGGTGAACTTGTATAAACACTGAATCTTTACCCCTAAGATCTAACGTATTTGAAAGAACTCTTAGAGGAAAGAACTCTGCACAGTATTACAAAGGACACCAAAAGACCAATCAAGCCGTAAACCCATTGATCTTGAATGCATGATCTGCTAAAGTGGCACAAACCTTGAAGGTTTAACCAACCATGATCTGATTTAATTTAAGGTCCATCAATCAAGAACCTGAGACTAGATAGCCAAGAGTAAAACTAAATACTCCTGTAAAAATAAAAGTAGCAATAAAATGACTGCTGGTGACATTCTGCCAAACTCAGGTCAGTGTCTTGCTCAAACATCATCCAAGAAGCTTCTTCCTATAGCAGATGGAAACCAATAGAGACCCATAGGCAAACACTATGCTGAGAGTTACAGAGCATGGGATACCTAGGCCCAAATTGGATGTATCAATCAAATCCCTCTCCATAGGGTTCAGAAAACCTTATGGAAGAGGAAGTGGAAAGAGTATATGACTCAAAGAGGATGGAGGACACCAAGAAAGCAAGGCCCTCTAAATCTGTGTTTCTCACTCTTCCTAATGCGGCTAATATTGTAGTGATCATTCCAACCATAAAGTCATTTGTTTTGCAAAATCATAACTGCCATTTTCTAGTGTTATGAATCGTAATGTAAATGTTTTTGGAGATAGGGGTCCCACAGTTTGAGAACCACTTCTAAATGACCATGAACTAAGCCTATGTGAAATCATAGCCTGAAGTATAATGCACAGTATTTGCACGAGGTCCACTGCCTATATTTTACTGCTTCTAGTTTGGTGTATTTATGGGATTCCCATATGAGTGAATGAGTGGGTTTCTAATTCTGGTGCCTTCCCTTATTCTCTATTACTTCCCATTACTTTGTCCAAATCTAATGCGTTAGTTTCTGTTTTATCTTTTACATTATATTACATTATAGTTTATTATATTATTATCACATTAAAGCCTATTTGTTTTCTAATGAGAGACAGAAAGTGTTTGGATCCCAGTAGGAGCAAAGGGTGGGTGGAACTGAGTAGAGTATTGGGAGGAGAAACAGCAATAAGGATAGATTATGTGAAGAACAAAACTATGTTTTATAAGAAAGAGATCTGTTATGAATTCTTTCCCTACTTTTATTGAAAATACATTCTTTCCTTATACAATATATGCTGATGATAGTTCCCTCCTCTATTTTTCCTAGTTCCTCCTCATCTCATCTCATCTTTCGATCCATTCCCTTTATGTCTGTTGTTAGAAAAGTCTAGATTTCTAAGAAATTACAACCACACATGACAAATAAAATAAAATAGGATGAAGTAAAAACTGTAACAAAGTTGGATGCGTAAACCTAACAGGAGTGGAGAAAGTCTCAAGATCAGACACAAGAGTCAGACTCAATTATTCTCATAGTCAGGCGTCTCACAAACATACTAAGAGCTATAAAATATATATATACATAGAGGACCTAGTTCAGACCCACATAAGCTTGGTGCTTAAAGTCTCAGTCTCTGTGAGCTCATATGTACCTTGCTTATTTGATTCAGAGGGCTTTGTTCTCCTGTTGTCTTTTACCCAGAATGACTCTTGAAATCTTTCAGTATCCTCTTTCATAGGGTTATCTAATCTCTGAGGCCAGGGTTTTGATGGAAACTTCCCATTTAGACTCTTTCCACACATAATCTGTCTCAGGTCTCTGCATTTGTTCCCATATGCTGCCAGAAAAGCTTCTCTACTGATGGGTGAGGCACTGATCTATGAGTATAGAAGAATATCATTAGGAGTGTGTGTGTGTGTGTGTGTGTGTGTGTGTGTGTGTGTGTGTGTGTGTGTGTTGGCATGTGCGTGCATGCATGTGTGTCTGTGTGTGTATGTGGTGTGGTCTGTGTTGGTTCGTGTCTGTGTTTCACTTTCAGTAGCATGCAGGTACATTCTCATATCAAAGAGATTGGAATGTAGGACTAAAGGCTCTATGTAGGCACCAGCTGGACTTCACCATGTTTAAGGAGTTGTGTAGGTGCTGTCCTCAACAATTGGACTCCACTGTCAATTTGCTGAGAGCAACCTTTTGTCTTAGCAACAACCTGAGTTGTTTGAAAATTATCACATACAACCCAGTCCTACCAATAGAAGCCTCACCTGGCAACAAGAGATAGCCAGGTGAGACTCAGCATTGTCTTTTATCAGGAGTCCTCACTAGGCTCACCATCCTATCTTCTAGGGAAATTTCACTTCACTCAGTTTTCACATCACCCCAAGTGTCTCCCAATTTCATCTATCCCTCCCGGCACTCTCTTACTTTTCTCCATCTCCTCCCATCCTGATCACCCTTCCCAATCCCCGCTGGTGGCAAGTCTGCTTGTAAAATCTATCCTATCTAAAATGTATCCTGGTAGGAGGAACCCTATCAGGGAGATACATATGCCCCCCTATATGTTCCCTCTATTTACCTATCCTTTCTGAGTCTACAGATTTTAACTTGGTTATCATTTACTTAATGGTAAATATGCACATATACATGAATGCATACCATATTTATTTTTCTGGGTTTCAATTATCTATGATGTTTTAAAGTTCCAACCAAATGTCTGCAAATTTCATTATATCATTTTTTAAGTAACTGAATAATTCTCTATTGTGTAAATGTACCTCATTTTCTTTATCCATTCATCTGTCAATGGATATTTAGTTTGTTTCCTGTTTCTAAACAATTATGAATAAAACTGCAATATAGTTGAGCAAGTGCCTTTATAGTAAGATGAAACATCCTTTCAATATATGCCCAACAGTAGTATTTCATCTTGTAGATGGATTTGCAACTCTCTAAAGAACCACTTTATTGATTTTCATAGTGGTTATACAAGTTTACACTTCCTTCAGCAATAGAGGAGTGTTCCCTTTACTCCATATCCTTGTCAGCATGAGCTGTAACTTTTGTTATTGATCATACTAAATTATATTATATTAATTATATTATGTTTATTGTATATTTATACAAAATATAAACAGATACATTCATAATATAAATATAAATACAGAAAATATGGGCATATGCAATCTCTACATAAAAGAAAACAAAAAATGTTACAATCACTGAGCAACTTAGAATTTTTTGTTAATTATCCCTATATTAACTTTTAGATAACAGTATTCACAGCACAGATTTTCCTTCTAGATTTAATTATAAAGAGTCTCATATGTTTAGTTTCAAATGGAGGAAGAAGAGTTCACCTATTTTTCAGTGCCAAATCACACAGCCTAAAATGTTCAATGAGCATAAAAAACTATCCCAATAAAATTCAAGTAATAATTTAATCATTTCCTTAAAGAGGAGAAAATAAAAACTTTACTAATGTTTTCCCATACTCATGCTTATATACCCATCCTGACCCAACTTCATTTTTAGAGTACATAGCCATAAAGTTTTCATGCCAATGAAATATCCTTGTACTTCTAAGGGTTAATGATAAATTGGAAGCAGACAGCAAAATGTTTTCTTAGGGATTAGAACAAGAACAGAAAGATTTTATCTTAGCCTCTTAATACTTTTTATTTCAGACTATAAGCATTAGATATTATTTATTTAATAATTCAATTCTGCTTCATTCCAAAAGCTATTTGAGACATAGTTCCTCTTTGAAACAGTTTTGAAACAAAAAGTTCCATTTTGAAGAGCAAAGAGAAGAAAAAGTGAGGAAATTTCCACAAGGTCAGAATTGAATAGAAGTTGAGCGCAGAAATATTCAGAGAATCTCAGGTTTTTATGCATGTTTTCTAATTCTGAGATTTTCATTGGAATAACCCAATTCCAATTAATTCATTGTTTAAAGCTTTCTGAAAACATATTCTCTACTAGAATTTCAGCTCTGGTATCTTATAAAGCTTGAATGATTCAGATTTTACAGTGTCTAGGGTCATAATTGAATATATTACAAACCATGATTTTTGCTTAATGTATTTTACAATATTGAACATGAATGGTAATTTGAGATTTGATTAAATAGAAGGTATAGTAAAATTATCAGCTAAAAGCAGGATATGTTAAAGCATTAGTAAGCATTCAAATCATACAATTATTGTTTTTTATATGTATAAATGCATACTACATTTATGATAACTTCTTCCATCTTTCCATTCATTTTCCATTATAATAGATTTGCCTTAGTTCAGACATACTTTAAAAGTGTTGAATAGTATTGAACAAAAGAAAACAATAATGGGAAAGAAGGCAAGGAATGCCAATCTAATTCCGAATCCTCTCCTAGCTAGTTCTTCACTTCTCCCCACACTACGTTCCAAACTAAGCCCCTATTATCAGCCTCCCCAGATACCTACAGAGCAGACCAAGCTGCCATTCATGTCCAATGCTCTGATTTTCACCATTTCCTTTTGTTTTATCACATTATACATTTCTTTTATTTAGAAGTGAGATTCTGATTTTTAAACCCAGCTATCTGTGCTATTATTATTATTATTATTATTGTTGTTGTTGTTGTTGTTGTTGTTACAACTGTTTACAATGATACAAGACAAAAATAGGAAATATAAGAATATTTAAGAAAATAAAAGAGAATATCTTCCCTCTATGTCTGATGGATGTTTCTCTTTCATCTTGAGAATTAAAACTCCAGATAGGGTCATCAACCCACCTTTAAAATGTTTGACCCAAGATTGTTCCTGTCTAAAAGAAATGCAGGTACAATAAAATGGAAGAGAGATTGAAGGAAAGTGCATCTAGTGACCTGCTCAACTTGGGATCCATCCCATGGGCACGCACCAAACCCTGAAATTATTTCTGATGTTATGCTGTGCTTGCAGACAGGAGCCTAGCGTGGCTGACCTCTGAGAAGCTCTACCAGCAACAGACTGAGACAGATGCGAATATTTATAGCAAGCCATTGGACTGAGGTCAGGGACTCTTAATGGGAGACTTAGGGGAAGGGTTGAAGAAGTTGAAGGGGATGGCAACCTCATAGAAGACCAAAAGTGTCAACTAACCTCGAACCTTAGAGCTCCCAGAGGATATGACAACACCCAGAAAACATACATTGGTTCTCATCAATGTGAGAGGATGCACCTTATCCTGTAGAGATTGATGCACCAGGAAAGGTGGATGCTCATTTGGCATCCCTCTTAGAGGCAAATGGGAGGGGATAAAGAACTCTTGGAGGAAGACCAAGAGATGGAACAAAATTTGAAATGCATATAAATAAAGATTATTTAATTAATTAAAGTAGCATTGACCAAATCCCTACAAAGACCATCTTCCATAAAAGCTGCCTTGTCTGAGAGTATGCTCAAATTGGAGTATTATAAAAGTTAATGAATTGTGATTAAGTACAAAACCTAACTTAAACCTTAGTTGTTTCTATCTTTAACAGCATGTCTTTCATCTTGAAGCCTGTATGAGTACTATATGAGGACCTTGTAGCCTTGTTTATCAATAATATCCTACAGATGAGTGGAAAAGTACATTATCTCATATTTAATCACTCTTAAACTTACTTATTTTTAAACATTGAGTTCTAAAGTACTTCTTTTGGATAATGTAATCTCTGAAAACACAACCAACTATGTAGCTAGGGTTAAGACACACAAGGAAATTTTTTTCTGTTAAGAAACACACTCAAATCTGTCTGAGTATCCAACTTTACTTGACATTGACTTGTCCTGAAAATTTTTTCTATGCTGTACATCAAGGTACTGGCTCTTCCTCGGAGGTCTCTGAGGAGAATTCCTCAGACTACATAGTCAAACATGCCATTTCAACTTTTCCACTGCTTGAGACAAACAATTTTTATGTTTTGGAGGATTTTTCAACTCACATACCTCTTAGAGCTTCTTAATATCTGATTACTACAAAAACCACAGATGGAATTCTTCACACACAATTGTAAAACCTACCCTAGTCATCTCTGGACTGTATATTACAGTAGTTCTGTACCTCTAAATATGAACATTGTCTTGAAAGATGAGTTTATTTCAATTATCAGACATTTGAAATATATGTACCATTCATTCTGAAAAATGAAAGGGAAAGGACAAGATTTACTTCACAGTTGAGAAATTAGTCTCCTTTATTTACTCTCCAAATATGGATAAGATGGTACTTTCATATCCCAGAAGCTAGAGAAATCAAGAGTCAAAGTCAGAGAGTAAGATATGCAAGCGTGACCTAAAAGATAGATCCAGTAAATGTATAAGAGCAACCAACCCACATTGTTTAAACCAATACAACATTCTAGGTTTTTAGTGGTCACATGATTTCACTTCATCAAACTGCCATCTGATACTCAGGCATATATACTTGGAAATGCAATGCTTTCTGAATTTTGAAAAGTGGAGTAAAAAAAAATCATGCAACTTAAGGAAAAATAGTTCTGGAAATGCCCAAAGACATGCTGCTTTTGTCCCTTGTTCTGCTGTTTGTCCATTGAAAGTTCCTTCGAATTGTCCCCTAGGAAGCTCAGTTTTAACATTATTTAATGCAAGTGGACTCTCCTCCCCTTTTATGTTAGCCATATTCTGTTGCTAAGAGCACAATGCTGTGCATTTTATGGATTATAAAGAAGAGTTTAGATTAGAGTTCAGGTACAAAGAGAGGGCCTATGTATGGTGATATTGTATCTTATGACTGACAAACTTCTTAAGTGGTACAGTTGATAAGGTACCAAAGGCCAAAAGGATTTGTGAATGTGTGAATGTGTGAATGTGTGTGTGTGTGTGTGTGTTTGTGTGTGTATGTATGTATGTATGTATGTATGTATGTATGTATGTATGTATGTATGTATTTTCTGGAAATAAATTCTAGTAAAAACTTTCATTTTTCAATCATGAGATTCTTACCCTAAATTCCTTAACTATGCTAACATTTACCTTCCAAGGACCCTACATATAAATACTATAATAAAATTAAGTTCCCAGACTTTTAGTATCTCAAATTGGTGGGAAAATATTTTCATAATGTATATAGAGAAGAAATGTGCTTAAATACAAATAAATCCACAATATTTCTTTGCCATAGTACTTTTACTTTTACTTTAAGATGAGTCATCACCAACTGCTTATGAATATGTCACTGATGACATTATTCAAGTATTATCATAAATAAAATTTTACTGTATAACCTCAAATTTTATGTGTCACTGTTCCATTTTGTTTTGTCTCTAATACTAAATAATAGGTAGCACCCAGATCTCTCCACAATGCCCTCAATTCTAAATGTTTCATCAGACATTTCTCCTTCTGATAATGCTAAAAATGAGTAGTTGATATCTTAATACAGTGGGAATTCTGAATACATGATGGCTCGTTAATAGAAGAGGTGAAGAGGAAAGTCCTCTTCATATTCACCCATAGAGGGTAAGGATTCAGTCTGAGTAGACAGGTTGCAGAAAAGCTGTGTGCCTGACATGTAAGACTGATAAGCACAAAGCAAGCCATTTCCCTGCCCTTACAACTTGGAGGTAAACTCAAACTCTAAAATTTTGGCTGGAAACAGTGAGGATATAACCCATGTCTGTAAACATTTATTAACAAAAAACACTGATTTCTACTTCCATACTGGAAACTTTTTGTCTGGAAGTCTAATCAATAAGTGGACACACCAAAAAACAGTTGAAGTTCTAATATACCTTGTTATGACCAGAGTTATTACAAATGCACCAGCACCAGGGAGTCTATAAAGACACATTTTTGTTAACAGATTCAGAAATCCAGTCACAGAGATAATATGGCATGGTGAAGGCAGGCAATACCTTAGTTATTAGCAGGTGACATGTGGAGGAAGCTGCCTCCTTCCACAAAAAGTTGTCTTCTTAATGTCTCTGTATATTATGAAGTGATTAAAAAGGAGAAAAAACAAAGATTGGGCATCTCATGATTACCAGTAAGTCCATGTACATAAATTTGACATCCCCTTCTGGATCTCATGGCCACCTGCCCACATATAACACACACACACACACACACACACACACACACACACACACACACACACAGATATAAATGATTTTTTTTAAAAGAAATAACTTGCTTATTGGGTAGTTTTGTTGTTTTCTCTTAAGCTGTTCATTAATCAAGACTATAGTTCAAGTCATTAGAGTCAGGAGCAAAAAATAGTTTCGTTAAGCGAGTATATCTAGTGTCCTTCCTCGTGATAGTCAAAAAATAAATGACAAGGGTGATTTGGCTGAAATTTAGAGCAAGGAAAAAATCAGAAAGAAAGCCCAAAAATTATTGGCAGTTTCCACTAGTGCTCAAGGAAGAATATTAATTCATGGGTTATAATTTATGAAATAATATTAGATATTGTCAACTGTATATCCATTTCTAATTTGCCTTCTTGCTCTAATGCTGACCTAACAGCTTCAAGAGTATAACTTGATTTGATACATTGATATTCGATAGGTAAAATTGTATTCTGCCTCAAGGGATTGGTGGAAATGCTAGCCACTTCTTATCAACCCTATATCATGAAAAATAATGCAATCTATATGTGATTTACATTCAGTATTTCAGAAGTTTGGTTTTATTGAGCCACCATAGTCTTCCTGAAGTATATCGGATTCAAGACATCCATCTAGAAGACTGATAGATTATTACTGGCACCTTCATAAAAATGAGCCATCTTGATAGGTACATTCCTCCTCATTTCTTCTATCTTATTTCTCCCTGCAGTTCACAGTAGATGGCATGATCAGTCATAGGTACATTAATAGTCATAACCAAACAGAAAAAAAGGTTAAGGGTACAGGACAAATAATTAAAATAATCATAATCTATTATATAAGAGTCATAGTTTGAGACAGTTTTGACTAATGATATTAGTTCTTCTCAACTCTATATCAAGAAAAATCATGAAAAGGGAGTATCCAAAAGAATTGCTTAGATTAGGTAGGCTTCTGAGGGATATTCTTAGCTTGGCTAGTTGAAGTGGAAAAAATACCTTGGATGTGGTATCATGGACTGAGTCCTGGAATGAATGAAAAAGAATGAGTGAACCACTAGGAATACATACATTAATGCCTTGATCTCTGCTCTTGACTTAAGACTATCCAGTACATTCAAGCACCTCCTGCTGTAAATTCCTTTCCATAATAGACAGTAGCCTGTCACTGTTGAAAAGAAACTCTGTCTCACACAAGGTGATTTTGTTGAAGGTTTTTTGTTTGTTCTGTGTTCTGTGTTCTGTGTTTTGGGTTTTTTGTTTTTTGTTTTTTGTTTTTTGTTTTTTTTTTTGTTCTTTGTTGCTGTTGTTGTTTACCAACACAGCAACAAGAAAGGAAATGAAAATACCACAGCTGTAATTTGAGGAATTAAGGGTATAACAAAGATGGAAGAGGATGGTACAAAACAGGATCTTCAATATCCTAACTGTTGGAATGAAATAGTTGGGGTCATAATCTAACATAAATCAACAATTCTTTTAATTCTTCTTAATTTTTCTATGCTGAAATAAAATTTCTAGGTACACAGAATCATCCCTCTTACTGCAGCCCCATCTTCAGAAACCTCAGATATGAGTCAGGAAGTACTCTGTGGAACTATGATATCATCAGAAAATAAGTGAATATTTCCCTGAAATTAAATATATGAATCTGCCCAGACATTATTTTCTCAGAGTAGCTCCTAATTTTATGCACCACCTAGCTGCCTTTGGCAGCTCATGGAAACATTAGCTTATGTCCTAAATTTGATCAGAAAGAAGTGAGTCAAGTCTGCATGAAATCTGTGGTGTCTTGCTACAAGATAGCTGTTTTGTGTGTGACTGCATCAGATACAGCTGCCAAAGCTAAAGCACAGGGGTGATAATAAAGGAAACTGAAAGTTCTAAGTGAAGATATGGCTTACAAGAGACTAATTCGTTCTTTTACACAGTCATCTACATCCCTTCCAAACTAAGAGTGACAATTGATGCTGACAAAAGGACATGGTACCCCAGAAGTGGATGAGTGCTGTAATTGGTAAAATGAATCATATACTCTACAATATTACTGTCAGTATGATTCTCGCTGTCTGTAATGCTGACACTAACAGACTTACTATGCTCTAGGAAAATCAGTCTCACTCAGTTAGAAAGAATATGTAGAAAATTAAAAAAATGCGAAAGGGGCATTTCCAGATTGTATACAAATTATAGATACTCTGAGGAAGATAGTCAACATTAACCAAAGTTATTTCATAAGAATAATTGGGGAATAAATGCCTGGAAGATTTCCTTATATTAACTAAAAGTGCCTATCACAGGCAGAAGGACTTGAGAGGATACAAGCCATACTAGTGTTTGGCTATTGAAAATTTTTTTAACTCGATTTTGTTTGCAAATAAAACTGTAAGTTAGAGAAAGGATGATTCTCTCTGATACATAGGCATTGAAAATAAAACGATTGAATTGTCTCTCTGCTCCCAGACCCAGTGGGAAAGAGACCTCACCGCCTGGTCAGGTGGGCACTCCTGAGGCTGCAGAGCGGAAGAGACCACCAACACTGCCCACCCCTGCCCACATCCCTGGCCCAAGAGGAAACTGTATAAGGCCTCTGGGCTCCCGTGGGGGAGGGCCAAGGAGCGGCAGGACCCCTGCCTGAGACACCGCTGGAACCTGAAGGAAACAGACCAGATAAACAGTTCTCTGCACCCAAATCCCGTGGGAGGGAGAGCTAAACCTTCAGAGAGGCAGACAAGCCTGGGAAACCAGAAGAGACTGCTCTCTGTACATACATCTCGGAAGCCAGAGGAAAACACCAAAGGCCATCTGGAACCCTGGTGCACTGAAGCTCCCAGAAGGGGCGGCACAGGTCTTCCTGGTTGCTGCTGCCACAGAGAGCCTGTGGGCAGCACCCCACGAGCGAACTTGAGCCTCGGGACCACAGGTAAGACCAACTTTTCTGCTGCAAGAAAGCTGCCTGGTGAACTCAAGACACAGGCCCACAGGAACAGCTGAAGACCTGTAGAGAGGAAAAACTACACGCCCGAAAGCAGAACACTCTGTCCCAATAACTGACTGAAAGAGTGGAAAACAGGTCTACAGCACTCCTGACACACAGGCTTTTAGGACAGTCTAGCCACTGTCAGAAATAGCAGAACAAAGAAACACTAGAGATAATCTGATGGCGAGAGGCAAGCGCAGGAACCCAAGTAACAGAAACCAAGACTACATGGCATCATCGGAGACCAATTCTCCCACCAAAACAAACATGGAATATCCAAACACACCAGAAAAGCAAGATCTAGTTTCAAAGTCATATTTGATCATGATGCTGGAGGACTTCAAGAAAGACATGAACAACTCCCTTAGGGAAACACAGGAAAATATTAATAAACAAGTAGAAGCCTACAGAGAGGAATCGCAAAAATCCCTGAAAGAATTCCAGGAAAACACAATCAAACAGTTGAAGGAATTAAAAATGGAAATAGAAGCAATCAAGAAAGAACACATGGAAACAACCCTGGATATAGAAAACCAAAAGAAGAGTCAAGGAGCTGTAGATACAAGCCTCACCAACAGAATACAAGAGATGGAAGAGAGAATCTCAGGAGCAGAAGATTCCATATAAATCATTGACTCAACTGTCAAAGATAATGTAAAGCGGAAAAAGCTACTGGTCCAAAACATACAGGAAATCCAGGACTCAATGAGAAGATCAAACCTAAGGATAATAGGTATAGAAGAGAGTGAAGACTCCCAGCTCAAAGGACCAGTAAATATCTTCAACAAAATCATAGAAGAAAACTTCCCTAACCTAAAAAAAGAGATACCCATAGGCATACAAGAAGCCTACAGAACTCCAAATAGATTGGACCAGAAAAGAAACACCTCCCGTCACATAATAGTCAAAACACCAAACGCACAAAATAAAGAAAGAATATTAAAAGCAATAAGGGAAAAAGGTCAAGTAACATATAAAGGCAGACCTATCAGAATCACACCAGACTTCTCGCCAGAAACTATGAAGGCCAGAAGATCCTGGACTGATGTCATACAGACCCTAAGAGAACACAAATGCCAGCCCAGGTTACTGTATCCTGCAAAACTCTCAATTAACATAGATGGAGAAACCAAGATATTCCATGACAAAACCAAATTTACACAATTTCTTTCTACAAATCCAGCACTACAAAGGATAATAAATGGTAAAGCCCAACATAAGGAGGCAAGCTATACCCTAGAAGAAGCAAGAAACTAATCGTCTTGGCAACAAAACAAAGAGAATGAAAGCACACAAACATAACCTCACATCCAAATATGAATATAACAGGAAGCAATAATCACTATTCCTTAATATCTCTCAAGATCAATGGCCTCAACTCCCCAATAAAAAGACATAGATTAACAAACTGGATATGCAACGAGGACCCTGCATTCTGCTGCCTACAGGAAACACACCTCAGAGACAAAGACAGACATTACCTCAGAGTGAAAGGCTGGAAAACAAATTTCCAAGCAAATGGTCAGAAGAAGCAAGCTGGAGTAGCCATTCTAATAACAAATAAAATCAATTTCAATTAAAAGTCATCAAAAAAGATACGGAAGTACACTTCATATTCATCAAAGGAAAAATCCACCAAGATGAACTCTCAATCCTAAATATCTATGCCCCAAATACAAGGGCACCTACATATGTAAAAGAAACCTTACTAAAGCTCAAAACACACATTGCACCTCACACAATAATAGTGGGAGATTTCAACACCCCACTCTCATCAATGGACAGATCATGGAAACAGAAATTAAACAGAGATGTAGACAGACTAAGAGAAGTCATGAGCCAAATGGACTTAACGGATATTTATAGAACATTCTACCCTAAAGCAAAAGGATATACCTTCTTCTCAGCTCCTCATGGTACTTTCTCCAAAATTGACCATATAATTGGCCAAAAACGGGCCTCAACAGGTACAGAAAGATAGAAATAATCCCATGCGTGCTATCGGACCACCACGGCCTAAAACTGGTCTTCAATAACAATCAAGGAAGAATGCCCACATATACTTGGAAATTGAACAATGCTCTACTCAATGATAACCTGGTCAAGGAAGAAATAAAGAAAGAAATTAAAAACTTTTTAGAATTTAATGAAAATGAAGGTACAACATACCCAAACTTATGGGACACAATGAAAGCTGTGCTAAGAGGAAAACTCATAGCACTGAGTGCCTGCAGAAAGAAACAGGAAAGAGCATATGTCAGCAGCTTGACAGCACACCTAAAAGCTCTAGAACAAAAAGAAGCAAATACACCCAGGAGGAGTAGAAGGCAGGAAATAATCAAACTCAGAGCGGAAATCAACCAAGTAGAAACAAAAAGGACCATAGAAAGAATCAACAGAACCAAAAGTTGGTTCTTTGAGAAAATCAACAAGATACATAAACCCTTAGCCAGACTAACGAGAGGACACAGAGAATGCGTCCAAATTAACAAAATCAGAAATGAAAAGGGAGACATAACAACAGATTATTAACAAAATCAGAAATGAAAAGGGAGACATAACAACAGATTCAGAGGAAATTCAAAAAATCATCAGATCTTACTATAAAAACCTATATTCAACAAAACTTGAAAATCTTCAGGAAATGGACAATTTCCTAGACAGATACCAGGTACTGAAGTTAAATCAGGAACAGATAAACCAGTTAAACAACCCCATAACTCCTAAGGAAATAGAACTAGTCATTAAAGGTCTCCCAACCAAAAGGAGCCCAGGTCCAGACGGGTTTAGTGCAGAATTCTATCAAACCTTCATAGAAGACCTCATACCAATATTATCCAAACTATTCCACAGAATTGAAACAGATCGATCACTACCGAATACCTTCTACGAAGCCACAATTACTCTTATACCTAAACCACACAAAGACACAACAAAGAAAGAGAACTTCAGACCAATTTCCCTTATGAAAATCGACACAAAAATACTCAACAAAATTCTGGCAAACCGAATCCAAGAGCACATCAAAACAATCATCCACCATGACCAAGTAGGCTTCATCCCAGGCATGCAGGGATGGTTTACTATACGGAAAACCATCAACGTGATCCATTATATAAACAAACTGAAAGAACAAAACCACATGATCATTTCATTAGATGCTGAGAAAGCATTTGACAAAATTCAACACCCCTTCATGATAAAAGTCCTGGAAAGAATAGGAATTCAAGGCCCATACGTGAACATAGTAAAAGCCATATACAGCAAACCAGTTGCTAACATTAAACTAAATGGAGAGAAACTTGAAGCAATCCCACTAAAATCAGGGACTAGACAAGGCTGCCCACTCTCTCCCTACTTATTCAATATAGTTCTTGAAGTTCTAGCCAGAGCAATCAGACAACAAAAGGAGGTCAAGGGGATACAGATTGGAAGAGAAGAAGTCAAAATATCACTATTTGCAGATGATATGATAGTATACTTAAGTGATCCCAAAAGTTCCACCAGAGAACTACTAAAGCTGATAAACAACTTCAGCAAAGTGGCTGGGTATAAAATTAACTCAAATAAATCAGTTGCCTTCCTCTATACAAAAGAGAAACAAGCCGAGAAAGAAATTAGGGAAACGACACCCTTCATAATAGACCCAAATAATATAAAGTACCTCGGTGTGACTTTAACAAAGCAAGTTAAAGGTTTGTACAATAAGAACTTCAAGACACTGAAGAAGGAAATTGAAAAAGACCTCAGAAGATGGAAAGATCTCCTATGCTCATGGATTGGCAGGATTAATATAGTAAAAATGGCCATTTTACCAAAAGCAATCTACAGATTCAATGCAATCCCCATCAAAATACCAATCCAATTCTTCAAAGAATTAGACAGAACAATTTGCAAATTCATCTGGAAAAACAAAAAACCCAGGATAGCTAAAGCTATCCTCAACAATAAAAGGACTTCAGGGGGAATCACTATCCCTGAACTCAAGCAGTATTACAGAGCAATAGTGATAAAAACTGCATGGTATTGGTACAGAGACAGACAGATAGACCAATGGAATAGAATTGAAGACCCAGAAATGAACCCACACACCTATGGTCACTTGATTTTTGACAAAGGAGCCAAAACCATCAAACGGAAAAAAGATAGCATTTTCAGCAAATGGTGCTGGTTCAACTGGAGGTCAACATGTAGAAGAATGCAGATTGATCCATGCTTATCACCCTGTACAAAGCTTAAGTCCAAGTGAATCAAGGACCTCCACAGCAAACCAGACACACTGAAACTAATAGAAGAAAAACTAGGGAAGCATCTGGAACACATGGGCACTGGAAAAAATTTCCCGAACAAAACACCAATGGCTTACGCTCTAAGATCAAGAATCGACAAATGGGATCTCATAAAACTGCAAAGCTTCTGTAAGGCAAAGGACACTGTGGTTAGGACAAAACGGCAACCAACAAATTGGGAAAAGATCTTTACCAATCCTACAACAGATAGAGGCCTTATATCCAAAATATACAAAGAACTCAAGAAGTTAGACCGCAGGGAGACAAATAACCCTATTAAAAATGGGGTTCAGAGCTAAACAAAGAATTCACAGCTGAGGAATGCCGAATGGCTGAGAAACACCTAAAGAAATGTTCAACATCTTTAGTCATAAGGGAAATGCAAATCAAAACAACCCTGAGATTTCACCTCACTCCAGTGAGAATGGCTAAGATCAAAAACTCAGCGGACAACAGATGCTGGCGAGGATGTGGAGAAAGAGGAACACTCCTCCATTGTTGGTGGGATTGCAAACTGGTACAACCATTCTGGAAATCAGTCTGGAGGATCCTCAGAAAATTGGACATTGAACTGCCTGAGGATCCAGCTGTATCTCTCTTTGGCATATACCCAAAAGATGCCCCAACATATAAAAAAGACACGTGCTCCACAATGTTCATTGCAGCCTTATTTATAATAGCCAGAAGCTGGAAAGAACCCAGATGCCCTTCAACAGAGGAATGGATACAGAAAATGTGGTACATCTACACAATGGAATATTACTCAGCTATCAAAAACAACGACTTTATGAAATTCGTAGGCAAATGGTTGGAACTGGAAAACATCATCCTGAGTGAGCTAACCCAATCACAGAAAGACATACATGGTATGCACTCATTGATAAGTGGCTATCAGCCCAAATGCTTGAATTACCCTAGATACCTAGAACAAATGATACTCTAGACGGATGATCAAAATGTGAATGCTTCACTCCTTCTTTAAAAGGGGAACAAGAATACCCTTGGCAGGGAAGAGAGAGGCAAAGATTAAAACAGAGACTGAAGGAACACCCATTCAGAGCCTGCCCCACATGTGGCCCATACATAGACAGCCACCCAATTAGACAAGATGGATGAAGCAAAGAAGTGGAGACCGACAGGAGGCGGATGTAGATCGCTCCTGAGAGACACAGCCAGAATACAGCAAATACAGAGGCGAATGCCAGCAGCAAACCACTGAACTGAGAATAGGACCCCTGTTGAAGGAATCAGAGAAAGAACTGGAAGAGCTTGAAGGGGCTCGAGACCCCATATGTACAACAATGCCAAGCAACCAGAGCTTCCAGGGACTAAGCCACTACCTAAAGACTATACATGGACTGACCCTGGACTCTGACCTCATAGGTAGCAATGAATATCCTAGTAAGAGCACCAGTGGAAGGGGAAGCCCTTGGTCCTGCTAAGACTGAATCCCCAGTGAACTAGACTGGTGGGGGGAGGGCGGCAATGGGGGGAGGGTTGGGAGGGGAACACCCATAAGGAAGAGGAGGGGGGAGGGGGATGTTTGCCCGGATACTGGGAAAGGGAATAACACTCGAAATGTATATAAGAAATACTCAAGTTAATAAAAAAAACGATTGAATTATATTCTTTCAAATGCAACTGTGTAAGATTTTTATATATCTCTCAATTTTGTTTGATTTTTAAGCATTATTGTTCAAGACATACGTGTATATTTTAAGATGTATAAAAATTTGCATTGTTTGCAAATTTTTTACAATTAAGATCTGGTAGTGCCACAAATGAAGCAATAATTTCTGAGTCAGAAAAATTGGTTCCTGAGCCTGGATGCAAAGCAGCACAACCTGGGTGACCTTTAAAACCATAGTTTCTTCGTCCTCACCTCACGTTAATTAACAGCAAGCCAAAATAAGAAACCTAGATTCTGTTCATTCATCCCAATGAGAATCATAAACATACAAGGTTTGAACATTTGTGTTTGAAGCCAAAAGGCTAAGCCATACTTAAGAAAGAAAAAACCTAATTCACTAACAATCTATCACCAGCATACAAGTAGTGTTTTCAAATGTCATCAAGCCCATGGATTTGGTTATTAATGAAATTACCAATAAAATTAACTACCAATTTAATGAATAATGAAAATTAATCATTAATTCAATTAATTGTCATAAGGATAGAATATCTCTGTGAGAACCATAATGGCTGGGGAAGTATCCCTTTCAATAGTTTTAAGTAATAAATACAATTTTTCTGGGACACAGGATTTTGTTTTGTTTTGTTTTGTTTTGTTTTGCAAATTGACTTAAAGTGAGATGATATTAGATTAGGATGATCCCTGAGCTCAGTATGCATTTGAAAGGTAGAAAAAATAGAGAAGAAGCCATAAAATGAAGACAGAAACTAGAATTATCCAACTGCAAAAGACAATTGCTAAATGTTTCCCATGACCTCGAGAATCTTAAATAGACAAGGAAGACTTGAGCTGTAGACTTCTAAAGGATATTGGCCCTTATAACACCTTGAATTTAGAACTCTAGCCTCTGGATGAAGGTCCATGACATTTTGACCTCTCAATTTGTGGAACTTACTTGTGCAAAGCTGGGAATTAATATAGGGGGAAAGACCCAGAGTAGTCCAGTGGTTTACTTGAAACACTGAGATGGCAAGAAAGAGGATACCATTGAATTAGATGCACACAGTTTTGAAGGGCATCATTGTCAGGAATTTCTATAAACCAAGATTATAACAGTATTTAATCAATATGGAGTTCCAGATGGCCTATATTAAAATCACCACAGGGTGATAATAATGCATATTCTTGGAGTACCAATGGAATTACTGAATTGAATGTCCTGTCAGATTGGATATAAGGTCCTATATTTAATAAACAGCTCAGAAAAATGAAAATTGTCATCCAAGATTGCAACTACATAAAAAATTTATTCCTTTTATTAAATCCCCATCGCAGCTTCCCCTCCCTCTTCTCCTTCCAGGCCCTCCCTCTCACCTTGCCTCCTGCCCAATACACACCTCATTCACCCACCCTCCCCTCCTCAGAAAAGGGGAGGGCCCCCATGGATATTAACCAGCCTCGGCATATAGAGTTGCAGAAAAAAATGCGTTCATCCTCTATAGAGTTAGAGATTAAAGTCCAGCTAGGGGAAAGGAACCCAAAGACAGACAATATAGTCAGAGAGAGTGCCTGCTCCCACTTTAACCATAGACCCACAATTTGTCCTATCTACAAGATGTCAATGGGTAAAAGATGGAGAACAATTTGTGGGAAGCACCAACTAAAGACTGTCCCTGTTTGAGATCTATGCCATGAGTTTGTCACTATTAATTATATTCTGTACTTGCAGACAGGAGCCTAGTATAAATGTTTTAAGAAAAGCTTCACCTAGCAAATAGTGTAAATTGAGGCAGAGGCCCAAACCCAACATTAAGTGGAGCTTTGGAATTTCTATGGATGGGGCAGGGTTTCAAGAAGCTAGTGTGGTCAATGATAGCAAAAGAATTCCCACAGCATCAACTAACCTGGGAGCAAAGGACTCAGAGAGACTGAACTACCAACCAGAGAACATGAATGGGATGGACCTATGCCATCTGCACATATGTAGCTGATGTACATAGAGAATTCCTAATCTTTGTTTCGACCTCATCTTTTTTCTAGTTAAATGTATTCTAAATGCATAAACCAAGAAATAGCTATAATAGCAATATAATTACAGTGAATTGAACATATATTTTATTTCAAAGTCTCCTTTACACAAAGCATCAATGTTGTGCATGTTGTGTGTAATTAATATTCCTCATACTCTGCAGCTGAAATGCCATAGAACTTTTGCTCTTTCTATTGATTCTCACCCCAAACTTGAGGAAAGATGAACAGGTGCTGTGGTTATTTTTACATGACAGGAGAGGAGGGTTAAAGTAGACATTTACAGGAATTTACAGCTCACTCACCCTCTGGTGCTCATTGCAAGAATATGGCACTTTTTCTGTCCTGACATTGCTGACAAATTAAAGAGAAATTAAGATGAAAACATTGTTGGGAGAGGTGCAATCTCCAACATTTTTACAGGAAAGCAGAAAAAAAGCACTTTTAACAGGTAGGAAATGCTATTTTAAAACTGTAGAAAACAAGTGAGAAGTCAACGGGAACTGACACACTGGACAGCGTAGGAACATGAGATGTCAGAAGAGAAGAGGCCATCATGGGATTTGCAAGATTACTAATTATTTTCTTAATGTTTTTCTTGGAGATGCCCATCTACATTATCAACATAAACTGCATAGAAAATGAAATTTAGCCAAAGGACTATATCCCCAAAATTATTTTTTAAGGAGTCATTTTTCCCCTCTAAAGTACATTCATTTATTTATTTATTTATTTATTTATTTATTTATTTATTTATTTATTTATTCATTCATTCATTCATTTTTACACTCCAGATTTTTTTCTCTCCCTGGTCCACCATCCCCACCCACCTCCCGTCTCCACAAAAATATCCCCACGCCATGCACCCCAACCAGACCGCTAAACTCCCTGGGGCCTTCAGTCTCTTGAGGGTTAGATGCATCTTCTCTGACTAAATCGAGACCTGGCAGTCCTCTGTTGTATATATATATTGGAGGCCTCATCTCAGCTGGTTTATGCTGCCAGGTTGGTGATCCAGTGTTAAGAGATCTTGGGGGTCCAGGGTAATTGAAATTGCTGGTCCTCTTATAGGGTCATCCTCCTCCTCGGCTTCCTCCAGCTTTTCCCTTTTTCAACCAGAGGGGTCAGCAGCTTCTCTTCATTCGTTGGGTGCAAATATCTGCATTGTCTCTTAGCTGCGTGTTGTTTCTTTTGGAGGGCAGGCATGGTAGGTCCCTTTTTGTGAGTGCCCTATAACCTCAGTAATGGTGTCAGGTCTTAAGGCCTCCCTTTGAGTTGGATTAGACTTTGGGCCTGTCCTGGACAATCTTTCCTCAGGCTCTGCTCCATTTCCATCCCTGCAGTTCTTTCAGACAAGTAAAATTATAGGTCAGAGTTTTTATTGTGGCAACCCCATCGCTCACTTGATACCCTGTCTTTCTGCTGAAGATGGACTCTACAAGTTCCCTCTCTCAACTCTACGGCATTTCATCTAGGGTCTTCTCCTTTGAGTCCCGAGAGTCTCTTTGTTTTTCTTTTCTTTTATTAGATATATTTCTTTCCTTACGTTTCAAATATTATTCCCTTTCCCAGTTTCCTGTCCATAAGTCCCTATCCCCTTCTCCTTCCCCTCCCCCATACGGGTATTCCCTCATCCATCCCCTTTACTGCCCTCCCAAATTCCCCTGCACCGGGGGTCCAACCTTGGTAGGACCAAGTTCTTCCACTTCCACTGGTGCCCTAACAAGGCTATTCTCTGCTACATATGCAGTTGGAGCCCTCATTCAGTACATGTATAGTCTTTCGGTAGTGGTTTAGTCCCTGGAAACTCTGGTTGGTTGGCATTGTTGTTCTTATGGGGTTGCAATTTCAACTTTTTCAATCTTTCCTCTAATTCCCCTCAAGGGGGTCCTGTTCTCAGTTCAGTGGTTTGCTGCTAGCATTGACTTCTGTATTGAACATGTGTTGGATGTGTCTCTCAGGAGAAATCTATATCCAGTCCATTTCAGCATGCATTTTTTAGCTTCATCAATCTTATCTAGTTTTGGTGGCTGTATATATATGGGCCACATGTGGGTCAGGCTCTGAATGACCATTCCTTCAGTTACTGCTCTAAACTTTGCTTCCATACCCCCCCCATGGATATTTTTCCCCTTTTAAGAAGAAGTGGGAGTATCTGCACTTCGGTCATCCTTCTTCTTGAGCTTCCTGTGGTCTGTGGATTGCGTCATGGGTAATTCAAGCTTTTCGACTAATATTCACCTATCAATGAGTGCATTCCAAGTGTGTTTTTCTGTGATTGGGTTCACTCACTAAATGGGGTGCAGAGCTAAACAAAACATTCTCAGCTAAGGATTATTTAATGGCCAAAAAGCACCTAAAGAAATGTTCAACATCCTTAGTCATCAAGGAAATGCAAATCAAAACAACCCTGAGATTCCACCTCACACCAGTCAGAATGGCTAAGATAAAAAAACTCAGATGACAGTAGATGCTGGAGAGGATGTGGAGAAAGAGGAACACTCCATCATTGTTCGCGAGATTGCAAACTGGTACAACCTCTCTGGAAATCAGTCTGGAGGTTCCTCAGAAAATTGGACATTCCACTACCTGAGGACCAGCTATACCTCTCCTAGGCATATACCCAAAAGATGCTCCAGCATACAACAAAGACACATGCTCCACTATGTTCATAGCAGCCTTATTTATAATAGCCAGAAGCTGGAAAGAACCCAGATGCCCTTCAACAGAGGGATGGATTAAAAAAATGCGGTAGATCTACACAATGGAATATTACTCAGCTATCAAAAACAATGAGTTCATGAAATTGATAGGCAAATGGAATGAACTAGAAAATATCATCCTGACTGAGAATCTCTTATCTCCCTGGTCTCTGCAATATGCTGGAGGGACCTTCCATCCTCCTACCTCCCGAAGTCACCTGTTTCCATTCTTTCTGCTGACCCTTAGGGATTCAGTCCTTTTCCTCCAACCCAAACCCTGATCATGTTCTCCTCTCTCCCCTTCCAGTCCCATCCTGTTCCCCCACCCAGGTTGTTTTCTCTCTCCCCCTTGTGGTTGTTTTCTTCTCCCTCCTAAGTGGTACTGAAGCGTCTTCACTTGGAACTCTCAGCTTGTTCACCTTTTTGAGTTCTGTGGACTGTATGTTGGGTATGCTGTACTTGATTTTTTTGTTTGTTTTTTGTTCTGTTGTGTTTTGTTGTTGTTGTTGTTGTTGTTTTTGTTGTTGTTGTTGTTGTTTATGAGTATATACCATGCATGTACTTTAGAGTCTGAGTTACCTCACTCAGGATAAAATTTTCTAGTTCCATCCATGTGCCTGGAAAAACTCAGGATGTCCTTGTTCTTAATAGCTGAATAGTATTCCATTGTGTAAATGAACCACATTGCATACAATGGATACACATATCCATTCTTCTATCTTGGGACATCTGAGTTGTTTTCCACTTCTGGCTATCACAAATAAGGCCTCTATAAACATAATAGAATATGTGCCACTGTGGCACTTATATTAATATTTTTCATCTTTCACAACTGTTGTTCCTTTTTTAAACTTTCCAGATGTACTCAAGAGATTTATCAAAATCTCTCTCTCTCTATTTATCTATCTATCTCTCTCTTTCTCTCCCTATCTCCCTCTCTCCCTCTATCTTCCTCCCCCTGTGTGTGTGTATGTGTGTATGTGTATGTGAGTGTGTGTATGTGTATGTATGCATGTGTATGTTTGATTGTGTATTTGTGTATATTTTCTTGTGTTGCTAAAGGTTAAACCCAGGGCCTTGAGTATGCTAGACACATATTTATTAGTGAGTTATAACCAGTCATCTTTCTTTTCCTTTTAATTTTGGTATGGGTATCACTAAGTTACCAAGGCTGGCCTTGAGCACATTCTGTAGCACAGATAGATCTCATATATATGATCCTCCTGCTTCCCCATACCAGTTAACTAAGATTTCAGGCTTGTATCACTTTGTTTGTATCAGAATAATACAGACAAAAGGAAATGTACTTTGTAGACCCATTCTAAAATAAAATCTACTTTGCCATAACAATGATACAGTACAACAGATTTTGAGGTAAAAGTCCTTTATATTATCTAAGATAAACTATTTCTGCAAGTGGGAGGTTATTTCAGACAAAAAGTTTTTTGAGATTTGTTTGTTTGTTTGGTTGGTTGACTGGTTGGTTGGTTCATTCATGGCAAAAGAAATAACTAAATAATTATGTTCACTTTCATAAAGTTCTCAGTTTCCAAATTTTGAATAGGACTGGGCCAAAGCTCCATGATAAATGTGTGAACTAAAAAAGGAAGAACAGTGAGCATGGAAGATGGTGATCAATGACTTCATGTAAATAAAAGCAAATCTACTGTTTGCTAGAGACATTACTTCATCCCTCAAGGTTGCTTTGCTGCACATTCAACCTCACAATTTGACCTGGTTCGCCAAGACCTGACACTGTTAAATAGCCACCAAGCATAATAAGAGATCCTAAGGTTTCTACTGTAATTCTCATCTCCAGATAGATATAAAAGCTAATGGAAATTTGTATTCTTTAGGCACTCCAGACTGTCTGATTACCAAAGAAGCCAATTCTAGGTGGAAGGTTTTTCAGCAATATAAGTTGTATATGTAAGAGTCCTCAAACATAAACAGCAAATGAGATTGGGGGAACCCCAACTTGTTCTAAACCTATCGAATCCAGATGTAAGTTATATGTGTCATCACCCTTCTTGTTTGCATGACAAAAAGTCACATACTTGGTACAGAGTTATTTATAACCCTTCCAGTGGTGAGAAGAACCCATTTTTCAAGTTCAGAATTGCCCAAATCAGCTTTTTTTCCTATGTAGGAGTTTTCATTATATTAAAAAATAATAATAAGGAAAAACTCACATCTCACTGCTATCAGAAAGATAAAATTTTCCTTAAACTTCATGAGTGGATGAATCAACATTGCCACCTAGTGGAAAAATTTATTTATTCAATAGCATGAATTCTATTGTCTACAGCTTTATCCATTCTTGTCTTGATCTCAGGAAACCAACAACATAAATCAGTTGCTTGAAACTCCAGCTTGATCAGTTTGCTATAAAAAGAAAAAACTTTCTGTGTATTCCCTCTTGTTAATTATTATGAATAAAATCAAGGTATGTAGTAAGAATTTTCTGTAAGAATCTTTGTGAGGTCTTAGTCACAAGGTTAAAATTAAGAAACAGACAAGGCCGGGAATTTTTTTAATAAGGAAAGCATGCATGCATTAGAAGAGAATCTGAAGTCAAACTATTGTTTAAGTTATTGATGATGCTGAGGCTAACATGTACAAGTTCATCTATAAATTATAGTTATGAGTCACAAAGCAAAGTACAGGGTTTTCTGATTTGTCAAGGTTGTACCTATAAAAACAGTGGTTCATTTTAGTTAACAGAATGTAGACAAGTGCTACAATTATGAAGAGATAAAGAAAAATACCTTTCTGCAGTTTCTATAAATGCATTGGCATCATGATTAGATCTTCGTCATTATTAATAAAAGTGTGAAAGAAATAGAGCAATCTAAATCAATTGGGGTAGTGACTCTTTGTTTTAAAATCCCATTCTTATTTCCTCTGAAAGAAGTCATCTTGTCAGGGCATAGCCTGTGAAATGGTTTGCATAAACTAAAATGGGTCAAATACTGATTGTTTTAAAAGCCCTAGCACCTATGTTAAAATATAACTCAGAAAGTGTCTATGTGATTTTTTGCGAGGCAAAATGGTTTACAGTAAACTAGTCCAATTGTCTTCACCATTAAAAATGTCTTTGATCTACCACTCTCCTGGGGCAATAATAGAAGAACTTTGCATCCTACAGTGACTGCTCAAGAGAAGAGCTGTTGATTGGAAGCAACCCATAATGGTACAGTTTGTATAACTATAAAAGGGACTCACTCATTAATGATGAACTAATGAAATATTTGAATGGCACATTACAAAATCACAAATTTTATAAGGTCTTTTCTTCAGAGGTTTGGAAATGAAGATCACAAATAGGATCCTCCCTTAGGAAACAGTCCTGTAGGTAATAGTGCTTCATGTGCAGTTGTGAAAACCTGAACTCAACACCATCAAAGAGAACAAAACTCAGACATGAGTACACATGTCTCTACAACCCCAACACTGTGAGAATGGGAGCATGAGAGATCAATAGTGCTGGCAGTGTCCCATTTAGCTCTAAAATCAGTGACAGACAGTTGCTACATAATAAAGTGAAGGATTACAGAAAATGATGTCCTACATCTTCTTCTTGTTTCTATACATCTGCACATACCATGTACCTATATAGGTGAAAAATAGATGACAGATAATTAATAGATAGATACAGAAATAGCCAGAAAGACAGACAGACTAAAAACTAAAATAACAATATCTAAAGTCATAGTGGCTCAGATAAAAACTAACGTTAAGCACATCAAATATATATTATCAAAGTCATATTATTTAAATGCTCCTAATTGCTTTATGTGCAAAATGAGAATGAGTATTTGGCTGACATGGTATAGTCAGAAACATAGGTGATAGTGATTATTCATAAAGCACTATTTGTTATTATTCAGGAAAGATATTTGCTCCAAGTTTCAGGCTGTGAGAATTCCAGTGAATAAGTAATAAGTATGATCCTTTCTATCATAATAAAAAGCCCTGGTGACATGAGAGAGGTAAAGCTGACAAATTTCACCCCCTAAGGAATTTACAATAAGGAAATTTTTTCAGCAGATCCCAAAGTTATAGGACAAATGGACACAAGAAAATGAGGAGCTGTTAAAGGAATAGCCTTGCAGTGAGCAACAGAAGATAGGAGGCCAGCCTGACATGTTCAGCACCACGGACAGGACATTCCAATATCCTGTGTGTGAATGAGAGCAGAAGTTTAAGCTTCTGTGAATATTTCAAGATTACTGCATTACAAAGTAAATAAATCCACGTTCAGAAATATTGAACAGTGTGTCTCAGAATATTTACCCACAACATGAACACCTTAAGTTTACAAGTTAAACTCAAATCCACCTGGCTCTTAAGGCACATGTGCTTGCTATTTTTGTTCTTTGTTTTTTAAGTTTATTTTCTCCTTGTTTTGTATGTGAACAGGACTGTATAGGATTGTGATTGTAGTACAAATACATGCTATGGAGTATGTACAAGTACAAAGTACAGAGATTGTGGAATCTATGCTCAATGAAATGGAGTCTAAGGATACCTCAATTAAAAACAAAACAAAGGTCTATCATGAAATAAATAGTCTACAGAACCAATATTTACAAGGTATTTGACTAGGTCAATTAGCAAATTCATGTGAAGATCAACGTGTGAGGGTCTGTGGATCCTAGTAAAGCCTGTGTATTGCTTCTTGTGTCTTGTCCTTCCTTTGTCTGTCCTTTCAAATCTGCATGCTTTCTTCACAGCAGGAACTGCTAGCATCACAGCTAGGAGACAGATTGCTGGGCAACCTGGTTTCTCCACAGAAAATCCTCCCTATGTAAAAACTTCTACTTTTGTTAAAAACAAAACCTCACTGTTACCTTTTCAATTCTTGGGAAAATTAACGGAAGTAGGATATATTGAAAAGATGTTGTTTTTAAAGATTGTAGATTATAAAATTTATTAAATATTTTTGCAATTTCATAAATGTATTGGAACCTATTAATTCTCAAATCTTCCCCCCCTAACTCTTACTATATATACCTGCATTTGTCTAGAGTCTTTTTTGGTTAAAACAATAAAACAGAACTCATCAAATCCAAATTATGCTTCCCATATACTCCTGCATGTGGAGGCATTGCTTGAACACAGTTTTCCTACAAGAATTAACACTCTTAAAGAAGTAAATTCTGACCTCTAAATGCCATTAGCTATCTGGGTTAGAGCTCCTTAATCCTTTCTCCCTCCATGGTTAAATGTTGGCTGTTTGGATCTTGCGTAGCTCTTGTGTAGGCAACCACAGCTATTACTTCTTGCATACAGCAGTCCTGTCACATTCAGAAGAGATATGAAACCATTCTCTTCTGAGTATGTGAGTTCTGTGGAAGAACTTAGAATTCTCTCTACTTTTCTATCTTCTCTTCTGTGATGGCACCTGATCCATGAGTTGGGGTAATATGGAGGTCCCATTGAAAAATATCTCTAATGAGATCTGAAATCTGCATGGATAGAAAAGATAATTTAGTATTACATACATTTACCAGTGTTTAAGAAGTAGGTTCATCAATAGGGATGTTGTGAACACACAAGACATGAGTTCTTGGTGAGGTCCACGTTTAGACACATGAACCTAAAACCTAAGAAGGAAGTACTCCATAGCATTTGTGCCCATAACTTTGCCTTCCACCTCTGGTCATACTGTCCCTCACAGGCTCAGCTGGGTAAAACTCTTACTGGCATCTTTTTCACATAGAAGCCTACATAGACCCTTTTTGATGACATAAAAGGCAATCAGCTGTAAGAAAATTCAGTGTCAGCAGAAACTTGATTTCTTCATGTCTTATGACAACTCTGATTAGAATCATCAGCAATTACTTCACATCAAATTTTGATGGATAATGAAAAGTAATGGGAATAGTCTGTATTGTTTTGGATACTGGACATTTATGACCAACAACTTAGGGAAAGGTATCTCACATCTGGATCTGGAATTTTTATTTGGCAACACATGGCTTCAGAAAGAAGTTTTATATATCCTTATGTGACTGTTTTATAGTAATAAAAGAGATTACTAGGGAGGTTTTAGGTTTCTTTTACATTGATATTGTGTCTGAAAGTTATTCATATGTATCATGAAGTAAATGAAGAGGTCAGAAGACACCTTAATGTTATCAGTTCTTTTCTTTCACTATGTAAATTCCAGAGATGGAAATAACAGTGTCACATTGTCTATAAACTCTTTAATCCATTGAACCATCTTAGTGGCCTGGATGTCATTCTTTATAGGTGGAATAAAGATATTTGTTCCACTCCAAGGTCTGGTTGAGGAAAGAATTTTACAACATACCATTTAAAATATAATGGACTCACAGTCAAACATCTCCAGGTATTAATGAGGAGTTATTTCATCTATCTTTTAACCATAGAAAATCATTATTAATCATTATTAGCCTATAAATGAGGTGTGAAATAATTATCAGTAACCAGAGACAATCTGAATTCTTCCATCTTCTCTCGACGAACAGCCATTCCACATTTCCTGTAAAGACAATGAAATCCTTATCACCTCCAGTTTCCTTAGATAAAAACTGGTGCAGAAATGAAAACAGCTAGCATTGGTCTCAGGGGTTACCTAGCAAGCCAGAAATATGTAAGTCCTTACATAATGTTGAGGTGTCCATGGACTCATTGATTTGCTATCAAGAGAAGGTTATTCCTGATCATCATAGATTCAAATGTGATACAGTTATTTGGGAAAAACAGAACAAAACAAAACAAAACAAAACAGAGCCATCCCATTTTACCTCAAATACCTTGATCATTTACAGCTACAAAATTAGAAATAAATTATCAGCCACAGCATTAAGAACTTAAATTGGAGCACATTAAAAAATGAGAACATTAGCTCACTATTACCATCAATGAAGTTTAGATTTACACTTCGAAGTTCAGGTGCCTATAAGCCATTATATTGCAAAGCACTAACAATATATTGATTTAAAATTCAGATGTCAGATAAAACATTGGTCCTTACAGACAGATAAGGGTTACAATTATTTCTAAGCCATTTTACACCAAAAGAACAATTGACAACTACAATTCAAAACAAATTTTCTTGTTCTAAATCACAAGGTATAAGTAAAATCTACCATAGGCTTAAAATATTTTAAAATAAAGTGGACCTACTTACCATGATCAATAGGGTCATGGAATTACTCACTCAGTTGAAATAGTTTTACTTGACTAATGCATTTTTAAGAAAGTGAAAGTTAGCTATAAATGGGAAAGTTGTACATAAATGTCACATCCTTGTAAGACATGCCATGTACTTGTAATAACATGTTGTCTGAGCAAAAATTATAGACACTTTTACTTATAATAATAGAAATCTGACCAATGGAAATAAGACAAAGAGATGGAGAAGAGACAATACACTGTGCTCTTTGAAACAAGAAGAAGTCAAGAAACAAAGAAAATATTCATTAGAGTTACCTATTTTAGCTTTATTTCTTTGGAATATGTTCTGACAATGTAACTAAAGGGAATTAACAATGATAGCTAAACACACAAAACAGGAAAAAGAATTGCAAAATTGCCCAGCAGAGATTTGACTTTGCCTTGGAGACAAGCCATAACAGAACAAGTAGACAGAAAAATATACAATCATTTTCTTGGACATAATTGTTATAAATTGAACTATATCACCCAAATTCATTTATTATAGTCCTTTAACCCAGTACAGCAGAATATGACCTCATTTGGTAATAGACTAAATGCAGAAATAAATTGCTAAATGAAGATGATGTCATAATAGAATAGGAGGGTTTTATAATTTAATGTCATGTGTGTTCTTATATGATAGGACAAGTTGAAAAAAGGGAGATATGTAGGAAGAATATGTGAGGATAAAGGCAGACATAGGAGTAAGACAGCAAAATCCAAACATGCTACAGGTATTCTGAAAGCCACGAAAGCAAGTCTGGGTCAAATTTTTCCTTAGCTTGCTCAGAGTGGCAAGATACCCTGTGTTCCTGGTCATACAACACCCAAATTTATGACAAAATTGATTCCTTAACCAGTTAATCTACTTTGTGACAGTGTGTTACAGCTATCATAGAAATGCATTTAATAATCAAAATTTATCCTGATTGATTTTAAGTGCTAGATTTAGCCCTAATGATAAATACAATCCATAGACCCAGCTATCTCTGTTCATTTCAGTGAATTTAAGCAAAATAAGGACATAGAAGCTCAAGAGAATGAATGAGCATTAAGACAGGGACAATTAGTGTGGGCCTCATACATGTTACAATGGGACAGTACATGGTTATTTACAGTGTTTGAACTTTCTGATTTCCTATGTACCTTTATCCTTTCTCTCAGCTCACTCACACTTGAGGTTTCCAGTTAGAAACAATCTGTAAAAAATAAAGTAAGGCCACGATAGGTATTGCTGGATTGTTTGTTTGTTTTATCTGACTGAGAAATCCAACATGAAAAAAATACGGCTGCCTAAAGAGTCATAGTGAGTTCTTGGGCCGACATATTTATAATGACTCAAGCAATGAACGTTTCACCACTTCTCTGGTATACATAATGAGCTTGTCCAAAAGGCAGGGCAATTTTCAGAAATTGCCGCAGACCACCCAGGGGAGTGTGTCAGCAGAGGGACCAAGGCTTGGATTTCAGGTAGAGAATGGATTCGGCGTAACAGACAGACACAAACTCGAGGTGTGTGCTACTGCAAAAAGCTTTACTTCTTGGAGTATATTTAAGCAGTTAGAACAGGTACATCATAATTGGCAATCATCCAGCTCTTATTCATTACCCCATCCTGTGCAGAGAGGAAAGCTAAACATACAGTCTAGGAAATTGTTCTCAACTTCAAACAATATTTTAAATAAAACTGCTATTATACTGCCAGATTTGTGGGCACCAGGTATGCATTCATCATTCATCTTTGTACAAAGTTTGTTTAAACTTTATAATAAAGTTTAAACTCTATATTTATGGCCCCTCAGAATAATAAGGAAACTTTTGTAACCATAGTTAACTCTTGATAAGTTTGTTCAACTTGTTGGAACTTGTCTATGATCTTTCTAAAAGAATCATTACTATTTTGAATCATGTTAAACAAAACTTTCCCAGAAGGGGGAAAAGGCTTTTTTGGAACAGTCATGTTGTTAGTAACTGCAATTAATTTTTCTCCTATTTACTGTGAACTAATGGGTGTAGCAGTTGAACTCATTGCAGCCATTGAGTTCATCATGATCATGATGGTGTGAGACGTTTCCGTCTCTGAACTTTCAGTTCCTGAGACATCTAAAGGTACATGACCATCTTCCCACACTGCTATATTTTTAAAATCAGATATTGTTGACAGACTTAAAATTGCTAAGATCACCAAGGCTAAAACACAGAAGGCACCTCCACCACAAGCATAGACCCTAGTCATCATCTTTTTGTAGAGAGACTGCCAGGGACCTCCAGGAGGTCAAGCCATTCTAGACACATGCCTCTGTTCTGGATAGAAACGAAGCACAAGAACTTCATGTCACACAGCCTCTACAGGAGTGGGTGTGGCAAGAAATGATACAAATATTGTTCAATACTGTTAGGCAATAAACCCTTTAAAATACATTAGCCTGGGAAGATACAATACATAAAAAGGAGGCAATGCTTCAGAACTGCAGTTTAAACAGAAAACATCTTTCAGGAGCAGTTACTCTATTTTCAGTTTGGGGCCTACCAGATTTGAAAAAATTTCCCCTCCAGGGACACCTATGTCACAAAGCCAGAGTTAAAGATATTGGACAACCCAAATTAGAGTACTACAATAGGAAAATGACTCTATCCTTCCAGTTTCTTATAACAGCTTCCTTAACAAGAGTATTGGAAAAAACAAATAGGAATAGCCACTCTTTAAAAAACTGCTTTCCTGAGTCATATATCAGAGATTGTGCTCCAGGTGATCCAATGTCCTTATACTACAGAGAAGAAGACTTTAGAGTAGATTACTTTGGCGTTCATAGATGTCTTTAAGGTCACCTGTATAGGAGTCAATAAAGTGAAAGTATTGTTTTTTTTATTCTAATCTTATACTTGAGCATCACAGAAAAGCATGTCAATGATGATGTCACTCTCCTAGTTTGTTCACTCCAAAGTCACTGATGTGAGGTACTAAAATCATTAAAAACAAGAATAATTGTGCAAAGACTTCTTCAATGTTATGTCTTAAGAGAATGTACACTTACCAAGTTCTGGCAATATATTTTAAAACATTGTGGTGGTCATAGATTTACCAGTATTAAAATCAGCTGAAGCTTTAAATCATTTCATAGTACTTAGTTCATGCTGTCCTTTATCCTCTCAAAGGTTCAGCTGTTGGGGACTTGGTCAAGTCCTATGCCATGGGGACAGGTGCAAAATCCCTGAGAGGTAGGGCTTAATGGCGGATAATTGGACCATTGTGGGGGTATCCTTAGACTACAGGAGGCCAATTTCTGTAATCTCTTTCTCTCCTCCTGACACGTGCCATGATGCCTTCACCAGAATCGAGCTGACAGTGAGAGCAGGCTGCCTTCAGGACTTTGTTAATGTAACATAAATTAGACAAACCATTTCAATAATTCAAATAGTCCAAAATAACTTAGCAAAAGTTTCAAACTTTCTTCTGAAATCTGATGTCCATTTCCGAATATTTTATTTCCTACAGTTTTTACTTTTCCAAACATTCTACATCTGTCAACTCCAATAAGGTTTAACAAACTTAAGGTATAGACCTAGTGTCATTTGGCATTTTTGATATTTCTGTATTACAGAATTCTTTCTTTTTAAAAATGCCTATCAGTATGTTCTCTTTTTTAAATTATTATTAACTTGAGTATTTCTTATTTACATTTCGATTGTTATTCCCTTTCCTGGTTTCCAGGCAAACATCCCCCTAATCCCACCCCCTCCCTTTCTTTATGGGTGTTCCCCTCCCCAAACTCCCCCCATTGCAGCCCTCCCCCCAACAATCATGTTCACTGGGGGTTCAGTCTTAGCAGGACCAAGGGCTTCCCCTTCCACTGGTGATCTTACTAGGATATTCATTGCTACCTATGAGGTCAGAGTCCAGGGTCAGTCCATGTATAGTCTTTAGGTAGTGGCTTAATCCCTGGAAGCTCTAGTTGCTTGGCATTGTTGTACATATGGGGTCTCGAGCCCCTTCAAGCTCTTCCAGTTCTTTCTCTGATTCCTTCAACAGGGGTCCTATTCTCAGTTCAGTGGTTTGCTGCTCGCATTCGCCTCTGTATTTGCTTTATTCGGACTGTGTCTATCAGGAGAGATCTACATCAGGCTCCTGTCGGCCTGCACTTCTATGCTTCATCCATCTTGTCTAATTGGGTGGCTGTATATGTATGGGCCACATGTGGGGCAGGCTCTGAATGGGTGTTCCTTCTGTCTCTGTTTTAATCTTTGCCTCTCTCTTCCCTGCCAAGGGTATTCTTGTTCCCCCTTTTAAAGGAGTGAAGCATTCACATTTTGATCATCCGTCTTGAGTTCCATTTGTTCTAGGCATCTAGGGTAATTCAAGCATTTGGGCTAATAGCCACTTATCAATGAAAGCATACCATGTGTGTTTTTCTGTGATTGGGTTACCTCACTCAGGATGATATTTTCCAGTTCCAACCATTTGTTTATGAATTTCATAAAGGCATTGTTCTTGATAGCTGAGTAATATTCCATTGTGTAGATGTACCACATTTTCTGTATCCGTTCCTCTGTTGAAGTGCATCTGGGTTCTTTCACCTTCTGGCTATTATAAATAAGGCTGCTATGAACATAGTGGAGCACGTGTCTTTTTTATATGTTGGGGCATCTTGTGGGTATATGCCCAAGAGAGGTATAGCTGGATCCTCAGGTAGTTCAATGTCCAATTTTCTGAGGAACCTCCAGACTGATTTCCAGAATGGTTGTACCAGTCTGCAATCCCACCAACAATGGAGGAGTGTTCCTCTTTCTCCACATCCTCACCAGCATTTGTTGTCACCTGAGTTTTTGATCTTAGCCATTCTCACTGGTGTGAGGTGAAATCTCAGAGTTGTTTTGATTTGCATTTCCCATATGACTAAAGGTGTTGAACATTTCTTTAGGTGTTTCTCAGCCATTCGGCATTCCTCAACTGTGAATTCTTTGTTTAGTTCTGAAATCCATGTTTTAATAGGGTTATTTGTCTCCCTGCGGTCTAACTTCTTGAGTTCTTTGTATATTTTGGATATAAGGCCTCTATCTGTTGTAGGATTGGTAAAGATCTTTTCCCAATCTGTTGGTTGCCGTTTTGTCCTAACCACAGTGTCCTTTGTCTTACAGAAGCTTTGCAGTTATATGAGATCCCATTTGTCGATTCTTGATCTTAGAGCATAAGCCATTGGTGTTTTGTTCAGGAAATTTTTTCCAGTACCCATGTGTTCGAGATGCTGCCCTAGTTTTTTTTCTATTAGTTTGAGTGTATCTGGTTTGATGTGGAGGTCCTTGATCCACTTGCACTTAACCTTTGTATAGGGTGATAAGCAAGGATCGATTTGCATTCTTTTACATGTTGACCTCCAGTTGAACCAGCACCATTTGCTGAAGATGCTATCTTTTTTCCATTGCATGGTTTTGGGTCCTTTGTCAAAAATCAGTGCCCATAGGTGTGTGGGTTCATTTCTGGGTCTTCAATTCTGTTCCATTGGTCTATCTGTCTGTCTCTGTACCAATACCATGCAGTTTTTATCACTATTGCTCTGTAATATTGCTTGAGTCCAGGGATAGTGATTCCCCCTGAAGTCCTTTTATTGTACTAGCTATCCTGGGTTTTTTTGTTATTCCAGATGAATTTGCAAATTGTTCTGTCTAACTCTTTGAAGAATTTGATGGGTATTTTGATGGGGATTGCATTGAATCTGTAGATCGCGTTTGGTAAAATGGCCATTTTTACTATATTAATCCTGCCAATCCATGAGCATGGGAGATCTTTCCATCTTCTGAGGTCTTCTTCAATTTCTTTCTTCAGAGTCTTGACGTTATTATTGTACAGATTTTTTACTTGCTTGGTTAAAGTCACACCGAGGTACTTTATATTGTTTGGGACTATTATGAAGGGTGTCGTTTCCCTAATTTCTTTCTCGGCTTGTTTCTCTTTTGTGTAGAGGAAGGCTACTGATTTATTTGAGTTAATTTTATACCCAGCCACTTTGCTGAAGTTGTTTATCAGCTTTACAACATCTCTGGTAGAACTTTAGGATCACTAAAATATACCATCATATTATGTGCAAATAGTGATATTTTGACTTCTTCTTTTCCAATCTGTATCCCCTTGATTTCCTTTTGTTGTCTGATTGCTCTGGCTAGAACTTCAAGAACTATTTTGAATAAGTAGGGAGAGAGTAGGCAGCCTTGTTTAGTCCTTGATTTTAGTGGGATTGCTTCAAGTTTCTCTCCATTTAGTTTAATGTTAACAACTGGTTTGCTGTATTTGGCTTTTACTATGTTTAGGTATGGGCCTTGAATTCTTATTCTTTCCAGGACTTTTATCATGAAGCGGTGTTGAATTTTGTCAAATGCATTCTCAGCATCTAATGAAATGATCATGTGGTTTTGTTCTTTCACTTTGTTTATATAATGGATCACGTTGATGGTTTTCCGTATATTAAACCATCCCTGCATGCCTGGGATGAAGCCTACTTGGTCAGGTGGATGATTGTTTTCATGTGCTCTTGGATTCGGTTTGCTAGAATTTTATTGACTATTTTTGCATCGATATTCATAAGGGAAATTGGTCTGAAGTTCTCTTTCTTTGTTGAGTTTTGTGTGGTTAGGTATAAGAGTAATTGTGGCTTCATAGAAGGAATTCAGTAGTGCTCCATCTATTTCAATTTTGTGGAATAGTTTGGATAATATTGGTATGAGGTCTTCTATGAAGGTCTGATAGAATTCTGCACTAAACCCGTCTGGACCTGGGCTCTTTTTGGTTGGGAAACCTTTAATGACTGCTTCTATTTCCTTAGGAGTTATGGGGTTGTTTAACTGGTTTATCTGTTCCTGATTTAACTTCAGTACCTGGTATCTGTCTAGGAAATTGTCCATTTCCTGCAGATTTTCAAGTTTTGTTGAATATAGGCTTTTATAGTAATATCTGATTTTTTTTAATTTCCTCTGAATCTGTAGTTATGTCTCCCTTTTCATTTCTGATTTTGTTAATTTGGAAACATTCTCTGTGTCCTCTCGTTAGTCTGGCTAAGGGTTTATCTATCTTGTTGATTTTCTCAAAGAACCAACTTTTGGTTCTGTTGATTCTTTCTATGGTCCTTTTTGTTTCTACCTGGCTGATTTCAGCCCTGAGTTTGATTATTTCCTGCCTTCTACTCCTCCTGGGTGTATTTGCTTCTTTTTGTTCTAGAGCTTTTAGGTGTGCTGTCAAGCTGCTGACATATGCTCTCCCCTGTTTCTTTCTGCAGGCACTGAGAGCTGACTTTTCCTCTTAGTACAGCTTTCATTGTGTCCCATAAGTTTGGGTATGTTGTACCTTCATTTTCATTAAATTCTAAGAAATCTTTAATTTCTTTCTTTATTTCTTCCTTGACCAGGTTATCGTTGAGTAGAGCATTGTTCAAATTCCACCTATATGTGAGCGTTCTTCCCTTATTTTTATTGAAGACCAGCTTTAGGCCATGGTGGTCTGATAGCACACATGGGATTATTTCTATCTTTCTGTACCTGTTGAGGCCCATTTTTTGACCAATTATATGGTCAATTTTGGAGAAAGTATCATGAGGAGCAGAGAAGAATGTATATCCTTTTGCTTTAGGATAGAATGATGTATAAATATCTGTTAAGTACATTTGGTTCATGACTTCTCTTAGTCTGTCTATTTCTCTGTTTAATTGCTGTTTCCATGATCTGTCCATTGATGAGAGTGGGGTGTTGAAATTTCCTACTATTATTGTGTGAGGTGCAATGTGTGTTTTGAGCTTTAGTAAGGTTTCTTTTATGTATGTAGGTGCCCTTGTATTTGGGTCATAGATATTTAGGATTGACAGTCATATTGGTAGATTTTTCCTTTGATGATTATGAAGTGTCCTTCCTTATTTTTTTTTGATGACTTCTAGTTGAAAATTGATTTTATTCGATATTAGAATGGCTACTCCAGCTTGCTTCTTCCGACCATTTGCTTGGAAAGTTGATTTTCCAGCCTTTCACTCTGAGGTAGTGTCTGTCTTTGTCTCTGAGGTGTGTTTCAAGCAGGCAGCAGAATGCAGGGTCCTCGTTGCGTATCCATTTTGTTAATCTATGTCTTTTTATTGGGGAGTTGAGACCATCGATGTTGAGAGATATTAAGGAATAGTATTATTGCTTCCTGTTATATTCATATTTGGATGTGAGGTTATGTTTTTGTGCTTTCCTTCTCTTTGTTTTGTTGCCAAGACGATTAGTTTCTTGCTTGTTCTAGGGCATAGCTTGACTCCTTATGTTGGGCTTTACCATTTATTATCCTTTGTAGTGCTGGATTTGCAGAAAGATATTGTGTAAATTTGGTTTTGTCATGGAATAACTTGGTTTCTCCATCTATGTTAATTGAGGGTTCTGCAGGATACAGTAACCTGGGCTGGCATTTGTATTCTCTTAAGGTCTGTATGACATCTGTCCAGGATCTTCTGACTTTCATAGTCTCTGGAGAAAAGTCTGGTGTGATTCTGATAGCTCTGCCTTTATATGTTACTTGACCTTTTTCCCTTATTGTTTTTAATATTTTTCTTCATTTTATGCATTTGGTGTTTTGACTATTATGTGTCAGGAGGTGTTTCTTTTCTGGTCCAACCTATTTGGAGTTCTGTAGGCTTCTTGTATGCCTATGGGTATCTTTTTTTTTTTTTTTTTTGGTTAGGGAAGTTTTCTTCTATGATTTTGTTGAAGATATTTACTGGTCCTTTGAGCTTGGAGTCTTCACTCTCTTCTATACCTATTATCCTTAGGTTTGATCTTCTCATTGAGTTTTGGATTTCCTGTATGTTTTGGACCAGTAGCTTTTTCCTCTTTACATTATCTTTGACTGTTGAGTCGATGATTTCTATGCAATCTTCTGCTCCTAAGATTCTCTCTTCTATCTCTTATTTTCTGTTGGTGATGCTTGTATCTACGGCTCCTTGTCTCTTCCTTTGGTTTTCTATATCCAGGGTTGTTTCCATGTGTTCTTTCTTGATTGCTTCTATTTCCATTTTTAATTCCTTCACTTGTTTGATTGTGTTTTCCTGGAATTCTTTCAGGGATTTTTGTGATTCCTCTCTGTAGGCTTCTACTTCTTTATTTATGTTTTCCTGTGTTTCTCTAAGGGAGTTCTTCATGTCTTTCTTGAAGTCCTCCAGCAGCATCATGATCAAATATGATTTTGAAACTAGATATTGCTTTTCTGGCATGTTTGGATATTCTGTGTTTGCTTTGGTGGGAGAATTGGGCTCCGATGATGCCATGTAATCTTGGTTTCTGTTGCTTGGGTTCCTGTGCTTGCCTTTAGCCATCAGATTATCTCTAGTGTTACTTTGTCCTGCTATTTCTGACAGAGGCTAGACTGTCCTATAAGCCTGTGTGTCAGGAGTGCTGTAGACCTGTTTTCCTGTTTTCTTTCAGCCAGTTATAGGGACAGAGTGTTCTGCTTTCAGGCGTGTAGTTTTTCTTATCTACAGGTCTTCAGCTGTTCCTGTGGGCCTGTTTCTTGAGTTCACCAGGCAGGTCGCTTGGAGCTGGAAGGTTTGTCTTACCTGTGGTCCCAAGGCTCAAGTTTGCTTGTGGATTGTTGCTTATGAGCTCTCTGCGGTGGCAGCAACCAGGAAGATCTGTGCCGCCCTTTCCAGGAGCTTCCGTGCACCAGGGTTCCAGATGGCCTTTGGTGTTTTCCTCTGGAGTCAGAGATGTGGGCCGAGTGTAGACTCTTCTGGTTTCCCAGGCATGTCTGCCTCTCTGAAGGTTTAGCTCTCCCTCCCACAGGATTTGGGTGCAGAGAACTGTTTATCAGGTCAGTCCCTTCAGGTTCCAGCGGTGTCTCAGACACCGAGCATATTTCAGAATTCTTATTTCTGTGACTTTATTGAAAGTAAAAAGCTACAGACATGCAGGTCCAAACCCAAAACACATTAAAATACATTTTGCAATGAAAATACTTTCTATCATGTGCCATAATCCTCCAATGCCATTGAGTCTCTTCTTACTGTTACTCTTTTAAATGCAACTAGGTTTGGGGAGGAAAAAGCATACTTCACAACAGGAAACAATATGAGTAAAATCAGGCATTATATAATGTTCCTGCCAGATCTGGTATTTTGAGGAAAAATTCATCACTTTTATTTCTTTGCAGCCAGAAATGCCTAACCTGGATGAAATCGCAAGACTTTATCAGACATACACAAATTAAGAATCATTCTATGAAATCATTGGCCTGGAATCTTCAAAAATCAGTGCCATGATTGGGAAAATAACATTTTCTCTTTTGAAACACACTAAGCATTTTAGTACCCTTTCTGTAGCTAGCAACACAATAAAAATACTATGCAATTTTAAAGCAGTTTATTTGGGCTTACAACTCTGGACCACTCCTGATGATGACGGTCTTTATGATAAAATCCCAAGAAGCACAGAAGAACAAACTCTAGAAAGAAACAGTTATCTATTTTCTCACCCTTTCTCACCACCGCTTTCTCTTTTCTTCTTCTTCCCCTCTCTTCTGTCTCTCTATGTCTCTCTTTCTCTATTTTCCCCACTTTTCTGTCTCTGTCTTTGTCCCTCTCTGTCTTTTGCCTCACAATAGGATTCAGTGATGAGGAAAAACCCTAACTTGATAATCTGATGGAACTATTTTTACTTCTGAAATGCTCCTGTTCTGAAGACCATACTTGGATTAAATCTCCACTTCCATCAACTCTCTAAATGGTGAGAAAAACTATTTTCTAATATTAAAAAATAACTGCAATATGTAATTTGTCTGTAGGGCTAATAAGATCATTAGAAGAAACACTCCTGAAATGCACACAGCAGACAAACTCCCATGCCAATGGGAAATTTTATACTCAGTAAGTATTCAGATATAAGAACAAATCTTCATTTTATATTTTTTGAAATACTGAACCATCAATTACATTTATTTTTTTAACTTTGTCTAAAGATTTATTTATTTTATGTATGTGAGTATACTGTAGCTGTCTTCAGACACACCAGAAAAGAGTGTCAAATCTCATTAAAGATGGTTGCGAGCCACCATGTGTTTGCTGAGAACTGAACTCAGGACTCTAGAAGAGCAGTCAGTGCTCTTAACTGCTGAGCCATCTCTCCTGTCCCCATTTATTTTTTTTTTAAATTATATGTTAACATTCCAAATGCTGTGCCTTCCTGGTCTCCCCAACAGTGTTTTTCCTCCAACCCCTACCATTTGCCTCTGAGAGGGTGCCTCCCTCACAGATAACCCCCTACTCTCGTGTATCAAGATGGCTCAGCAAAAAGGCTAGGCTCACAACAAAAAAGAACAAATCGTTATAAATGCATACTGAAGAGTTAAGAGTTCTGCAGATACCTCAAATAATTTTTCTTCTGTGACTAAATGTCCATGGAAGAGCACTCATCTACTATCTCAAGCACCAATAAAACAGAGAGTGGAAATTCTTTCAAATACAAATAAGTTATTCTGAAACATTTGAATTAATGGAGATTTAATGACATGAGGTTTTCTGCTCATTTTGTCATATATCTGAAGGTATTTTTTATTTATTTTAAAAATTCAAACATTTGGCTGAGCATGTTAATCCCAGCAATCTAGAGGCAGAGGCAGGCAGATATGATTTGAAGATCAGCCTGGTCTATATAGCTAATTCCAGGCCAGCTAGGGATACTCTGTCTCAAAAGTTTAAAGCTTGGCAATTGTGTCACATGACTTTAATCCCAGCCTTTGGGAGGCTGATGCACAAAGATCTCTAAGTTCAAGTCCAACCTGTAGACAGAGTTAGTGCCAGGAGAGTCAGGGCTTCACCAGCAACCCTGTCTCAAGAAAAGAACAAAAACAAACAAACAACAAACATTTGTAAACAATAGTAAATATGTATTAAAATATATCATATAACTAAGAATATGCTCTCTTTATCTTTCTCTCTCTGACACACACACACACACACACACACACACACACACACCTATGAAATGTTCTTTTAAAAATAGATATTCAAGTATACACTTATGGACCTATTTAAGGCAATTAAGAAAAGCAAAAGATAGACAAACCTGTTGACTTAGATGTATTATCTCAGCTACTCTGAAGGCTGAGGCAAGAGGATTGCATTATCCAGGTAACAAAGCAAGTTCAAGTTCCAGCCATGGGAAATTTCATGATATCCTGTCTCAAAACTGTAAATAAAATAGACTGAGGCTATAGCTCCTTCAAAAATGCTAACCTAGCATGTACAATCCCCTAGGTTCTGTCTGTACACATTATCATCATGTGAGAAGAAAGGGAAAAAGAAAGACAAAGACAAAGAAACAAAGAAAAGAAATTTCATGTAGCCAATGAGAAAAGATATATGATGTTGATAAATATTTTTCACAATATAATCTTTATGTCATGTTAAATAAGACTGCAGGTCAGTCTTCTTTTATTAAGGTAAGCATAACTGAATTATCTGAAGGCAGAAAAAAAGTAGTGCTATAAAAATAAAGGTGTCGTAAAGCTTTCAAGATAAGCAAAATAATCAATGCTCCACAGGTACCTCAAGTGTCTTTTCTTAAGGAAATAAAAAGGAAAAAAACTGATAAGAAGGACTCTCCATTCCCAGCAGTGCCTACATGTTCACAAGCATGTCATTTTAAAGTATGTCTTCATTCCTTTTCAGTTTTTCATGCCCTGCTTTGAATCATTCCATTGGCACCCAGCTGAGCTCAGTCAGGCTTTCAAGGTTGAATGTGCCTGCCAGACAGGCTTAACTATTTCCTGTGTATCTTAAGGGATACTGAAAAGGTTACAGTTTAAAATTTTTGATATGGAGGAATTGAGATCATTTGGGCTCAAGAGTAAGGCAGCATGTGTTATTTCTGAAAGAGATATCATCTGGCAATAAATAGTAAATATTGAAGCTGTCACTCATCCAACTTGACTGGAAAGCACATCTCTAAAATGAATTTCTCATTGAATTTTATTGACATTCACTTTAGCACATAGAGTAAATCATGATGTTTTCTAGTTAAAGTAAACTTAAAATAAACTCATGTTTTAAATACTAAAAGCACAGATGTCAATTCTACTAATAGTTAAACTATTATAATAGTAATAGCATTGGGGTTGGGGATTTAGCTCAGTGATAGAGCGCTTGCCTAGCAAGCGCAAGGCCCTGGGTTCGGTCCCCAGCTCAAAAAAAATAGTAATAGCATTAATAATAATAATAATAATGTTATACCAATATTTCCACAAAATACAAATCAAACCAAATAAACTGTTTATTTTTAATTCTTAAAAATTTAAGATTGTACAATTTTCTCTTTTTTAATATATTACTGTTTATTTTTCCCCTCTTCTCTTTCTCCCAAGCCCCTCCCACCCTCTACTTCACTTGATTATTTTGTTCACCCTTCTAAGTAGGACTAAAGCGTCCTCTATTTGGTTTTCCTTCCTCTTGAGCTTCATTTGGTCTATGAATTGTATCATGTGTATTCCAAGCTCTTTGCCTAATATCCACTTATCAGTGAGTAAATACCATGTGTCTTCTTTTGTGTCTGAGTTATGTCACTTAGGATGTTATGTTCTAGATGCATCCACTTGCCTGTGAACTTCATGAAATCATTGTTCTAAATGTAAGGAGAGCATGACTATTCTCTAATCAAGTGGGAGTTTTCATATTCCACAGAGAGAAGTCTTATGTCCAGATGTAGTGAGAGGGTTTAGATGAATGCAACCTTTCACTGGGTTTGAAATGGAAAGCAATGCCCCTAAACAAAGATTTTAAAAGCTAAAATCATTATGATACAAAATATGTAGTATTTTAAGTCACATCTAATGACAGTGGTAAAGAAATTTAACAGATTTCATTGTAAGAATAAGATGTAAGACTACCATGTAAGAAATATTCTGCATCTACATTGGCCAACTTCATGGATGTTGGCTATGTTTGCATTACCAGGCATGAACTGCCTTCTCCTGAGTGAACTATAACTCAAATTAGTCTTCTCTTGATTTTTTCCTAAATGTAAGTGCACTTATACATATATCTTCTTCTTCTTCTTCTTCTTCTTCTTCTTCTTCTTCTTCTTCTTCTTTTTTTTTTTTTTTTTTTTTTTGGAGCTGGGGACCGAACCCAGGGCCTTGCGCTTGCTAGGCAAGCACCCTACCACTGAGCTAAATCCCCAACCCCTATATATATCTTAAATATGAGAATATTATTGATTCCTTGAGGCTAACTTCCTATGATGGTCACTGTTGTGGCTCTTAGGCTTCACAGCTAGGTAGGAATATTTATTGCTTTTTATTTCCAATTGGCAAGTTTTAAATTTCCAGGAAAAAAAGCACTTCTGCATCTGTTCAGGCTCAATTCCTCCAAGTTCTCTGTCCAAAGTGTGTGGTCCAAACTGATTAAATTAAAGATAAATCTTAAGAATGATTCATGACCAAATAAATTAAGGATAGTGAATAAGAGAGGAAGGAGAAAAGTTTATGGAACAAGGACTTTGAAGAATACAGCTTAACAAGCTTCTCAATTCTTGTCTGAGAATAAGTAAGTAAAATTTAAAGCAGAAAGAAGACGGTATAAAGTTTACCTCAAATAATTGATGCAAAATAATAAAAATTATTTTGAAAGTTCAAAGAAAGCATGGATCTTGAGAGTGAAATATTTTGTTTAGCAAATTTACTGAAAATTTTGTTTTAACAGTATACGAATTAGGTGTTCTCTCAAATAGTTCCAAATACCCTCTTAGTTTTGTAAAAACCCTTGTTTGACTATCATGTGACCAGGTAAATTACAATGTTTTTTATTTTGGCAGAGGTCATCAAGGGACTTCCAATACTGTTCTCTTTCTTCAGTAGTAATATAATCTTATTCCTTCCAAATCATTTTACCCAGATTATGTAGGATGATGCCATTAGGCCGGTAAAGGGTGGTACAAATAGAACGAGTCTTGTCATTGGATGAGAAGGAAAGATGGGTGGGAGAAAAGTTTTAGAGAGAGGCGGAGGCTGGAGCAAGAGGAGAGAAGCAGCTGAGAGAACATGGAGATTTCCCTCTGCACATTTACAAGTTGTTATGAATATTCTTAAGGGATGGATGTGTACAGGGCTTTTTATGTCTAGGTGGGTAATTATATCTTATCAATTGGATCAGAGGTTATTGTGTTGTGTGTTCTTTCATGTGGCAATTTAAGCTCAAGAGAATATGTGGTGGTTTGAGACACTAGGCTGCCACAGAATTGAGATGTATATTTCTGGCACAGTGGCAACCTGCTTTGGGAACCAGATGGGTAGAGAGATAGTTGCCAGGCTCAGAGAAAAGCCATCAACAGTGTGATATGGTATAGAGCAAAGCGGGTGAGAGGCTTTGCTGACTGCGATGAAAATATCTACCAGGTATCTTGGGGCACTGTGGTGCTGGACCTAGTGCAGGTAAAAGATAGCTCTTCTTTTTATAATTTTAAAGCAACAAGATTATACCTCCCAAGACCAAAGGTAGTCTCTTTAAGTATGGTTAAAGAGAATTTATTCATGTTTAAGAAATACTCATATTAACTCTCCGAGTGTTTTCTACAATATATTCTGGTCAAATCTACATCCCACTCCTAACAGATACATACCCACATTCCCACCCCATCTCAACACTGTGTCCTTTTAAAGAAATTTTTTTAACAACCCACTGACTCTAATTTATGCTACCCTATACTTCTGGATGTGAGGTCATTACTGACATGTGACAGACCTACCAGGATCCATACTATTCTGAAGTAGACTGATACCACACAATCCAAGCCATAAACCATCCCCAGTCCTCAGATAAGGGTAAAGATTTATGAAACCTTTTTTTTTTTACCTCCATGCTATGATGCCAATTACCTTTAATCCTAGAACTTTTGCAGGGAACCATAACTGCTATGAGTCCTGTTGTAGCCCCAAAAGAATGCTTTTGCTCAGGTTCTTTCAATCTTCAGGTTCTTGTGACTGCCTCTTCTTCTGTGACAGTTCTTGAGTCATGTGTCTTGGGTAATATACATGCCACTTTAGTGGATATTGACATGATCACTCTATTGATTAGTCATGTTATCTTTTGCTTATTTTACCATCATATTAGCTTCTTAAAGTTACTTATGTTAAGATCACCCAATTCGAAATAAAATAGCCTATTTAAAACCAAAAAATATATCTTTTATGTAATTCCTATGCTTACTAATAGTTTTACCTATTGATCATTTGAAATACAGGCCAAATATGATAATTTTTATTGATTAAAAATGAATGTTATTAACATATATCACTATAAACATCTACAAATATGAATGTTTCAAATTAAACTACCATTTAATATAATCAGATAAAGTTTCAGATTTAGTTGTATCATGAGTGTATATTCTATTTAAGAATCTTTTATAACTTTAGCCCTTGAAACATCTTCTTCAGTGTAAATTGTGCAGAGATTTAAAAAGCAGGCATGCTTCAATCCACATTTATAGAGTATGTGCATGAGTGTGTGTGTGTGTGTGTGTGTGTGTGTGAGAGAGAGAGAGAGAGAGAGAGAGAGAGAGAGAGAGAGGTGAGGGGAGTGGGGATAGAGAACTACATGTGTCTGTAAATATTGTGTGTTGCAAAACAAATGTATTTCTTACTTAAAATTTGAGTATATCACTTAAAAATAAAAAGCTGAAATGTTCCTACTTTACACAGATAGAGACACACATATACTCATTTAGTTACTAGTATGGACTTTTACTACATATATACAACTCAAGAATATATTCATAGTACACACTTCACAAGCATTAGCTTCAAGAAATCAAATTTCATAGAGTTGCTCAAAAGAAAATGTGATTGTTGTGACAATGATAGGCATTGTTGACCCCTGTGCTCGTATTTAAAAATAATAATAATAATGTAGCCAGATTGGTATTAAAAAATAGAAGATGTGTAAAGTTCATTAGAAGATTTCTCAGAGAGTTGGTAAGATTTCTTTCAAAAATTAAATTTCTAACAGAGTATAGAGAATTTTCTTTATTTTTAGTTCAAAATCTGTTAGGGAGGAAGAGTTCCAGGGAAGATAAATATAAATGGCAGCACCAGACCTCCCAAAACTGCAGACTCCTAACACCTCCAGCGATGGCATTTGTCTGTTTGCCTACAGATTTCAATCATTCCACCACCCTAGTCTCACACTATCTGAGGACAACCCATCAATATAACTGATAACAAGCACACTGTTCATTGTGGAGGGGAATGGTTAATAGTGACCATATGCAAAATACCATTTATCCCCAAAGACACCTGACATCCCAGAGTTGAGAAATATGGTTTTCCTTCATGAGACTTGAATTATGAAATATTGTTGATGATTTAACTTTCTGATTGCAATTTCAGTGATGAATAGCTGAAAGAATTGTAAGTATCTAGAGGTTATGTAGGTGAAGAGAGTACTGTTCAATACTGCATGTCATAAATTCAACCTTTTGTCCTGGCATCTTCTTTCAAAAATAATAGCAGTAGTTAGTATTATAACAATATCATATATTCTATAAATACAGAAAATTAATATTAGTGATGTAGAGATTGTTATTGTGATTTCAATAGTAATTCACAGCTTTAAGAAAGTAGAAGTGAGACAAAACAATAGAAATGGTTTGTGATAAAGAGACAAAAGAGTCTCAGTCTGTTCTTAAGATCACTGTCACAAAGAAAAATCGCAGATGGACTGGGAACAAACAACATATAACATGTGCTTTTACTCATATAGCTATTGATGACGGGAACAGTAGTGAACTGTGTAAAACTCAGTAAGTAAATACAAATAATGCACTAGAAATTCACTAACAACTTTATCATGCTTAAATGTTTCAAATTCAAGTACATGTTTGTACATGATCCAAACATGTTCTCTCTAGACCTTATAATGTACATTATTAAGGGAAATTGCCACAGGACTCATTTGAAAGAGGTTACTGTTAAATGGGAATCATGTCTGGAAGCAGAAGGCTGGACCAGCAACATGATCAACAATCTCTTCCTATCTTGCTTTAATTGGGGTTGTTTTAATTTTTGTTTTGCTTTGGTATACTTATATTACTGATTCTTTGTGATGTAGTCCATATTTCTATGGACTATAAATAAAATTTGTAAGCTTCACACATTAAAAAGAAATATGCTTCATTTATAATGGATTCTATATCAAATTCTTAATAGTATTTCTTTTTAAAGTCTGTGGCCATTTTAATACTATATTAGTAAAGTTAAGCTTTAAGAATTTACTGAGTTGGGGCTTGCAAGATGGCTCAAAGGGGAAATTTCTTGATGAGTACATGTGTTTAGATTTCCAGGACTCACACAAAGCTGAATGTGGTTGCTTATTTCTACAAACCCAACTCTCCTGTGGGGAGCCTAGGTGCAGAAACTGCAGAATCCCAAAGCTTTCAGGCCAGCACTGAAGAACAGGAAATCCTGCCTCAAGCAATATAGAAGGTATAGACCAACATTCAAGGTTGTCATGTGACTTCCATACATTCACACTCACATTGACCTACAGAAACTTACAAACACAAACACACAGATGTACAGAGAGAGAAAGAGAGAGAGAGAGGGGGGGGCAAGGGGGAGGGAGGGAGAGAGAGAGAGGGAAGGAGAGAGAGAAAATTTCAATTTATAGGTAATACAATATTAGTATACAATATTAGCAGTGTCAATTAGAAACAAGTTAATAATAAAGGGGAAATCACTGGAATTGTACCATTTTAATCTTCCTATAAAACTCGTTTAGATTTCTTAATTAAAACTTGTATTATAAAGAACTTGCAAATAAAAAATATTATGGAGACTCAAAGTCAACATATTTGGTGTTGCAAGGAGTCTTCAAGGCTGTAGTCATTAAAGCTCCTGTATGAGGGAGCAAATTCTTCAGAACCTGTGCCTGGTTTTGGACTTTGAATCTTCTTCAAGGGACAGTGTAAGGAATTGGTCCAAAATCTGTGGCCAACGGGGAGCTGATAGAATATAGGATGTAAAATGAGATTGTGTCACTGCGAACATTAAGGAAAATTGAGGTTCTTACCTCCTGCTATCTTTCTTTTTAGCCAAACTGAGGCTGCCAATGTCTTTCTTTTAATTAATTATTTTATTTGTTTACATTTTAAATGTTGTCCCCTTTCCTCCTCTCACTTTCATGGATCCCCTACCTCATCTTTCTCTCCTTTGCCACTAAAAGGCTGCACCCTCCCACAGGACCTGCCTTACCCCTCTAGCATTGACCTTCTCTGGAATATCAAGCCTCCACAGAACCAAGGACTTCTTCCCACTGACGTCAGAATAGACAGTCCTCTGCTAGATGTGTAGTGCCAACTCTTTGGTTGGCAGTTTAGTCCCTGCGAGCTCTGATACTGTTAATCTTCCTAGGAGTTGCATTCCTCTTAATCTTCTTCAGCCTGTCCTTAACTCTTCCCGGGTTCAGTCCAATGACTGAGTATCTGCATCTGTCTTAGTCAGGTGTTGGAAGAGCCACACCAGGCTCTTGTCTACAAGCACATCTTGGCACCTGCAATAGTGTTGGGGTTTGGTGTCTGCAAATGAGACGGATCCCTAGGTTTGGAGGTCTCTGGACGGCCTTTGCTTCATTCTCTGGTCCATTTTTGTCACTGTATTTCCTTTAGACAGGAACAATTCTGAGTTAAATTTTTTAGATGGATTGGTGGCTCCATATCTAAATGGGGGGCCATGTCTATCTACTGGAGGTGCTCTCTTCAGGCTCTATCTCCCTGATATTGGGCATTTTGTCTAATGTCATCCTCACTGGGTCCTGGGGGCCTCTTACATCCCTGGAAACTGGGACTTTTTAGTGTTTCCTCCAATTCCACACCATCTCCCACGTACTGCTACATATTACTATTCATTCTCATATCCCTCTGGATTTCTTTCCTGTCTCTTCCCATACCTGAAACTGTTTCCCTTTTTATTCCCCTCCATCCTCTCTCCCATCCAGGTCCCTCCCTCCCTATGCCTCTCATGATTATTTGTTCCCCCTTCTAAGTAGGATTGAAACATCCACACTTTGTCCTTCCTTCTTGTTAAGCTTCATATAGTCCCAGTATGGCCAGGTAATTGAGTAGTGGTGGCTCTCACCTGTGAGCATGGCTTCCTGTGAGTCAGACCATTTCTGAGTGTGAGAAGTTGGGCTGGAGAATCCAATCTGCCCCAGGCCAATTTGTAGACCAGAAGGGAGATGTGTATTTCTTCCAAGGGATACTTTCCTCTTGGTTTTAATTTTCCTGATGATATTTAATATGTTGAAGATATATGGAAGTGATTAAATTATTAAAGTTATATTAAGGAATACTTCCTACTGAGGAGAAGCAAAAAATAATGGACAAAGTAATAGGAATAAGAAGCCCAGAGCTGGAGAAGAGATGTCAACTTATACCCAAGCCTTCTGTTCCCTTTCTGCTGTCACTGTTTGTTCTCAACATTAGTTTGATCATGTAAACCCAGTTTCCCCCCATTTATAAGATGCTGGTGCAGAGCTATCTAAATCTGTGTCTTCCTGAACTGCAATTCCTAAAGCTCTCAACTCTCTAGAGTACTTTTTCAGCACTAGGTTCTAGGAAAGACTATGGTTAAGAAAATAAGACTGAAAGCAATAGATGGAGATATCCATCTGCCATTGACCTCTGGCCTCTGTGCGCATGCATATATCATTTTCCCCTGTGAGCAAATACACAATATATTTACTTAGCATATGCACATAACTCCATGCCCCTCCCAAATAATAGTAATTACAACTTCATCACAGACAGGAAAATTTAGAGTAACTGTTTTCAGGCACATGCAATATGAGAAAGCGACACAGCAGTATATCAAGGTGACTTAAACATTGATTATGAAGTCACAGAGACAGGCAAAGGAAATTTTTTTCATCATCCTCTGATGGTTCACTAAAAGTAACAGAAATAGATTAAGCAGGAGATAAGGGCATATCTATCCTTTCATATCCTGCTCTGAGTACTGGGGCATCTCAAGAGGATAATTACTCAATCACTCACTGAGATCGCGGAACTTATACACCCTACTTCTAAGAAGGAAAAGAATCAGTCAAATATATGCATGAGGTATAGGTAGTGAGTGATTATTAATGGAAGAGATTAACAGGATTCCAATGTAGACAGTTGGCTGACTTTCAGCTCTGTAGGAGACAGCTGCAGGTTAATGGAAAGGGAAGGGAGAAACTTCACTAAAACCAAAAGGAAGCTTATGATAAAGATGATTCTCCCAGGGATACCTTCTCCCAAGCATAAACGAAAGCTCAGTCTGTCAATGGGGAACACATGCATACTCTTTTCAGTCTTTGCCTTGACTCTTCTCTGATTGTTTAATGAGATTTCTAAAGAAGATATTTTAAGACAATCACATTTCTTTGACCTAAAGTTTCTTCAGTCAGACTAGGATGCTTCTGAGACAGTCCTTCCCTGGACTCAGAGGGATAAACAAGAAAATACAGAGAGACTTTGAGTCCCAGAGCTACTTCTAAAGCTTTCTAGCTTCCTTTCATCCAAGAACTCAGTATGTCAAAGTGTCACACTTGGGACATTTTTTTATGAGCCCAAAGCAGAAAAATAGAATAAAAGAAAGAAAACAAAAAGCCATCTATAAGTATGAAGATAACAGATATAACAATATCATTACTAATTATCTTAAATTAGAATGCCCTATACAGGTGAATTTTAAAGTAGATATTAACACGTGTATTTAAAAAATCAAGGAGGAGCTGGGGAGATGACTCAGTCAATAGTAGTTGCTATACCAGCATGAGGATATGAGTTCAAATTTTCAGGAGCCACATATAAGTTGGGTGTCAAACCATATCAGACCTGAGTGAAGGCGAGACATAACTGGATATAATTGGCTAACCAGCTTAGCTGAATTTAGGGGCATCACTGTCAGGAAGAGAAACTGTTTTATTAAAATAAAATGGAATGCTACAGAGAATAGACATGTATCTATCATTCTATCATTCACACACATACACATATGTATATATGTATCTGCATATATATGTGCACTCACATGCATCATACACACAAATACATAAATTCTAAATTAATCCCTTGGTACACTGTATCATTCCAGCTACTCTTGAGCAGATTAGGAAGACCCTTTTCAGAATTAAAGAATAAAATGACAAAAGAACAAAAATGAACACACTGTCAAGCAATAAAGCAATTACCTATCCTGCCCAAGACCCCAGATAGAGTCTGGAAGACTGCTGGAGTGAGGGTTGGGCCGTGGTCAGCAAATAAATGTATATACTCTTGAGTGAATCCATACTGAATGTGGAGATGCAGATGAAAATAATTAAAAGATGTGACAGATATGCAATGTTACTCAAAAGAAAGCTGAAGGGCCTAAAGAAATTTCAGATGAAAAGATTAAACAAAAGAAATCACAAGCAAAAAGCAACTGCTGCTATAAAGATGCCAATTTCCCTAAAGGGGCTTTAAATCCCCTGTAACTAACAATAGATCATCAAAATGCGTGAAGTAAACGTTAAGAGTGGCAAGAAGAACCAGACAGAAACACCATTAACAGAGAAGCATGTCAATATCCCTCCTTTTTTTTTCAAATATGGCTCTAAGCTTACTGATTAGTTATTACAGAAGGGGATTTGGATTAGGGTTTTGCTCAATGGCAGGTAGCTTGTCTAACACATGTGAGATCCTGAATCCAATTTCTAGGATGACAAAGAAAAAAATAGAATGATTTGATTCCTTCAATCCACAGAAAGACTACATACCTCTTAGCACCTACCAAACAAATCTAGAATTCTCCTTCTGTGAAAAGGAAAGGCTCTTTAATTTTTAATTGGATATTTTATTTACTTATATTACAAATGTCATCCCCTTTCCCAGTTTCCCCTGTGCAAACCCTCTATCTCATCTCCCCTTACCCTGCTCTTATGAGGATGCTCCCCCACTCACCCACCCACTCCCACCTAACCATCCTATCATTCCTTTACACTGGGACATCAAGTCTTCAACATCCCTCCTTTAACCACTGGGATCAAGTGTACAGACAATAAAGTCAAAGTGCCATAGCTTTACTGACCCTCTTGATAAAGAGAACATCTATAGAACACGCCATCTATGGCAGTATATACTATTCTCATAACCACACAGAACATTCACCAATGAAGGCAACATTCTAGTCCACAATGCAACACCTTTTCCAAATTGAAAGCAACAAAATCATACAAATATGTCCTTAGAATACACGTCTACTACAGAAACACAGCTGGAAGATACCTTGACACATTACTAATAAGCATGGATCAAGATGAATTCAGGACTATTTTGGTGTAAATATTCTTTTTTTTTATTAACTTGATTATTTCTTATGTACATTTCAAGTGTTATTCCCTTTCCCGGTTTCCGGGCAAACATCACCCCCCTTCTTTATGGGTGTTCCCCTCCCCATCCTCTCCCCCTTGCCGCCCTCCCCCCAACAATCTAGTTCACTGGGGGTTCAGTCTTAGCAGGACCCAGGGCTTCCCCTTCCACTGGTGCTTTTACTAGGATATTCATTGCTACCTATGAGGTCAGAGTCCAGGGTCAGTCCATGTATAGTCTTTAGGTAGTGGCTTAGTCCCTGGAAGCTCTGGTTGCTTGGCATTGGTGTAAATATTCTTAAAGAACTACACCTTACTGAAGTTTGCAGAATTCATTAAAAGCATGCATTTTTAGAAGGAATGAGTTCTAAATCTGTTACCTAAACTTCTACTTCAGAAAATTGGATAAAGAAAAGCAATTTAAGATAAAAGGAAGGAAAGCAAAGTAAATGACATAAAAGTGGCACCAAAATTAACAAAACTTCCTGAAAGAGAAAGAGCAACTATACACTATACACTAAAGACACTAAATCACTAATGCATTATAATTTGATGTCTGCACAAATAGGCCTTTAGCATCACTAGTTTATTTTAGGACTTCCTGTTAGTACTGTGCATGTCTTAAGTTTTGGCAACTTTATAATGACATGTGTTAGAATACCATGTACATTAGTTTCTCTACCCATAAATCTATGTGCTTCACTCATTCCTTTGTCTTCCAAGCTCTAGATAACACTGATTTATTGCCTTAATGTTTTGTTGTTGATAATTAATTAATCAATTTACTTTCTTTCATGACCAGAGCTTCCCTTGTTCCTCTCCTCCCAGTCCTTCTCACTAACCTCCCTTCCCCCTAAAACCCCTCTGTTTCTCCTTAGAGGAGAAACCTCCCATGGATATCAACTCTCCTTGACAAATCAAAATCTAGACGATCCTCAACTAAAGAATCGGTAAAGAAAATATGGTATATTTGCAAAATGGAATATTTCCCAGACATTAAAAAACATGAAATTGAGGAAAATGGATGGAACTAGAAAGGATTGTCCTGAATGAAGTAACCCAGACCCAGAAAGACAAACATGGTATCAACTCACTTATTAGTGGATATTAGTCACAGGATAATCATGCTATAATCCACAGATCAAAAGAAGCTAAGTAACAAGTGGGACCCAAGGGAGGATGCTTGAGTAACACTAAGGTAAAATAAAATAGACATCTGGGAAAGATGCAGAAAGGGAAATGGGTGGGAGAGAGGGTGGGAAGGGGAACAGGAGAGAAATGATGTTATGGCTTTTAAGGATGGAACCACATAGTAAGAAATTTTAGTTTTCACTACACAGTATAATAGCCACTACCCAGTTCATGGTGAGCTATTAGAGATCCACTGTTTGGCTTTGTATGGTTGGTTGAATTCATTTAATAATATTCACGTAAAGTTTCCCCAAGTCTTTTCATGGTTTACCACATCATTTCTTTATAAGGCTTAAGAGTAGTCTATTGTCATAATGTATAAAATATTATCCTTTCGTGTAACTAGAGGGACACGTTTGTTTCTTTTGAACTTGGACAATTATAAATTTCATGTTAAGTTTATCTATAATTTTTACATCAGGCAAGTGACAAAGAGCACACCTGCTAGATCGTGTAGTTAAAAAATATATTTTACTTGGTATAAACCTGCCAAATTGTCTTCCAAAGTAGCTATACCACATTATGCTACAAGCATTGCAGATTTTCAGTTTTGTGTTAAAATATCCCAAGTGTGCTTCCAAGTTAAATGACAGGTGACCAAGTGATGATACTGTACCAGCAGAGATTTCACTAACCAACCAGTCATGTCTCATCTCCTTTGTGCGTACTGCAACAATTGAAACAACATTCTAGGCAGAGATCTTTCCATAGCCCACACATAATGCCCACATACATTAAAGCATACTTAGGCAACTTTAATGCTCATGGATATTCTCCTCTATCTTAACAGTCTTCCAGAAGGCAATACAGTCACCTTAATGAGCCAGCGACATAGCTTGCCAAGCTACACTACATCCATATCTAAATATTCACATGTGATGACCTGTCAACATGGATATTCCACAGGCTAGCTGAAGAGCTAGAGGAAAACCCCCACAAATTAATGAGACAGATCAAGCAGTAATTTAAATAGGATCTAAACCTACTTGAATCTCATCATTCAGCTGATGGCCTTCTATGCGTATAAACATCCACAGACAACAATTTGTCATCTAGATGATAGTCCCTGCCTTAGGGTTTTACTGCTGTGAACAGACACTATGACCAAGGCAACTCTTATAAACAAATTTATTTGGGACTGGCTTACAAGTTCAGAGGTTCAGTCCATTACCATCAAGGTGGGAGAACAGCAGCATTTAGGCAGACATGATACAGGAGAAAACTGACAATTCTACATCTTGATTGAAAGGCACCTGGGAGAAGAATGACATCCAGGAAGAGCTAGGACAAAGGTTTCAAAACTCATTCTCACATATCATACTTCATCCAACAAGGGCACAGCTCCTAACAGAACCATTCCCTCAGCCAAGAATATCAAAACCACCACAGTTCCCTCAACCTATTGGAACTAGACATCAATCACAGATAAGTTTAGCCTAGCCCAGTGATGCAAACTCAGACAATAAAAAGAAATACTATGGCTAGATAAACTGCACAGCTGCCACACTACTGAGACAACTTAGGGTCAAAGCTTATATTTAACATATCCCAGAAAGTAGGACGATCTAACTACTCTCAGAAATAGCAGAACAAGGTAACACCAGAGACAACGTGATGACAAGAGGCAAGCACAGGAACCCAATCAACAGAAACCAAGATTACATGGCATCATCAGAGCCCAATTCTCCCAAAGCAAACACTGATTATCCAAACACACCAGAAAAGCAAGTTCTTTGTTTAAAATCACATTTGATCATGATGATGAAGGACTTTAAGAAAGACATAAAGAACTCCATTAGGGAAATGCAGGAAAACACAAATAAACAGGCAGAAGGCTAAAGAGAGGAAATGCAAAAATTCATGAAAGAATTCCAGGAAAACTCAATCAAACAGGTGAAGGAATTAAAAATAGAAATAGAAGCAATAAAGACAGCAGCAAACCACTGAACTGAGAATAGGACCCCCATTGAAGGGATCAGAGAAAGAACTGGAAGAGCTTAAAGGGGCTCAAGGCCCCATATGTACAACAATGCCAAGCAACCAGAGCTTCCAGGGACTAAGCCACTACCTAAATACTATACATGGACTGACCCTGGACTCTGACCTCATAGGTAGCAATGAATATCCTAGTAAGAGCACCAGTGGAAGGGGAAGCCCTGGATCCTGCTAAGACTGAACCCCCAGTGAACTAGACTGTTGGGGGGAGGGCAGCAATGGGGGGAGGGTGGGGAGGGGAACACCCATAAAGAAGGGGAGGGGGAGGGGGAAGTTTGCCTGGAATACAGAAAAACAAAGGAAGAGAGAAGAAGCCAAAGATACAAACATCACCAACAGAATGCAAGAGAAAGAAGAGAGAATCTCAGGAGCAGAGGATTCCATAGAAATCATCGGCACAACTGTCAAAGATAATGTAAAACGGAAAAAGCTACTGGCCTAAAACATACAGGTAATCCAGGACACAATGAGAAGATCAAACCTAAGGATAATAGGTATAGAAGAGAGTGAAGACTCCCAGCTCAAAGGACCAGTAAATATCTTCAACAAAATCATAGCAGAAAACTTCCGTAACCTAAAGAAAGAGATGCCCATAAACATACAAGAAGCCTACAGAACTCCAAATAGGTTGGAACAAAAAAGAAACTCCTCCTGTCATATAATAGTCAAAACACCAAATGCACAAAACAAAGAAAGAATATCAAAAGCAATAAGGGAGAAAGGTCAAGTAACATATAAAGGCAGACCTGTCAGAATTATACCAGACTTCTCACCAGAGACTACGAAAGCCATATGATCCTGGACAGATATCACACAGAACCTAAGAGAACATATAAGTCAGCCCAGGTTACAGTATCCAGCAAAACTCTCAAGTAGCATAGAGGGAGAAACCAAGATATTCATGACAAAACCAAATTTACACAATATCTTTCTGCAAATCCAGTCCTACAAAGGATATTAAATGGTAAAGCCCGAGAAAAGAGGCAAGCTACACCCTAGAAAAAGCAAAACCTAATCGTTTTGCAACAATACAAAAAGAAGACATGCACACGAACATAATCTAATATGCAAACACGAATATAACCGGAAGCAACAATCACTATTCTTTAATATCTCTCAACATCAGTGGACTCAATTCCCAAATAAAAAGACACAGATTAAAAAACTGGATATGCAATGATGACCCAAAATTTTGCTGCCTACAGGAAACACACCTCAGAGACAAACACAGAAACTACCTCAGAGTAAAAGGCTAGAAAAAAACTTTCCAAGCAAATGGTGTGAAGAAGCAAGCTGGAGTAGCCATTCTAATATCGACAAACATTGATTTTCAACTGAAAGTCATCAAAAAAATAAGGAAGGATACTTCATATTCATCAAAGGAAAAATCCAACAAGATGAACTCTCAATCTTAAATATCTATGCTCCAAATACAAGGGCACCTACATACATAAAAGAAACCTTACTACAGCTCAAAGCACACATTGCACTGCACACAATAATAGCAGGAGATTTTAAAACCACAATCTCATCAATGGACAGATCATGGAAACAGAAATTAAACAGAAACATAGACAGACTAAGAGAAGTCATGAACCAAATGGATTTAACAGATGTTTATACAACATTCTATCCTAAAACAAAAGAATATATCTTCTTCTCACCAATACTTTCTCCAAAATTAACCATACAATTGGTCATAAAACAGGCCTCAACAGATACAGAAAGATAGAAATAATCCCATGGGACCTATTAGACCATCCCTGGCTAAAGCTGGTCTTCAATTACAATAAGGAAAGAATGCCCACTTTTTCATGGAAGTTGAAAAATGCTCTACTCAAAGGAAGAAATAAAGAAAGAAATTAAAGACTTTAATTTTAATTAAAGACTTTAGAGTTTAATAAAAATGAAGGTACAACATACCCAAACTTATGGGACATAATGAAATCTGTACTAAGAGGAAAACTCATAGCTCTGAGTGCCTGCAGAAAGAAATAGGAAATAGCATATATCAGCAGCTTGACAGCACACTTAAAACACTAGAACAAAAAGAAGCAAACAAACAAAGGAGGAGCGGAAGGCAGGAAATAATCAAACTCACAGCTGAAATCAACCAAGTGGAAAGGAAAAGGATTATAAAAAGAATCAATAGAACCAAAAGCTGGTTCTTTGAGAAAATAAAAAAGATAGATAAACCCTTAGCCTGACTAGCCAAAGGACACATAGATTGTGTACAAATTAACAAAACCAGAAATGAAAAGAGAGACATAACTACAGAATCGGAGGAAATTCAAAAAATCATCAGATCCTACTACAAAAAACAATATTCAACAAAACTTGAAAATCTGTAGAAAATGGACAATTTCCTAGACAGATACCAGGTAGCGAAGTTAAATCAGGAACAAATAAACCATTTAAACAACCCCATAACTCCTAAAGAGATAGAAGCAGTCACTAAAATCTCCCAACCAAAAAGAGCCCAGGTCCAGAGGTGTTCAGTGCAGAATTCTGTCAGACCTTCATAGAAGACCTCATACCAATACTATCCAAACTATTTCACAAAATTGAAACAGATGGAGTGCTCCTGGAATTCCTTCTATGAAGGCACAATTAATCTTATACCTAAACCACACAACGACCCAAAAAAGAAAGAGAACTTCGGACCATTTTTCCTTATGAATATCGAAGCAAAGATACTCAATAAAATTCTTATGAACCGAATGCAAGAGCACATCAAAACAATCATTCATCATGATCAAGTAGACTTCATTCCAGGGATGCAGGGATGGTTTAATATATGGAAAACCATCAACATAATCTACTATATAAACAAATTGAAAGATACAAACCACATAATACTTCATTATATGCTGAGAAAGCATTTGACAAAATTCAACACCCCTTCATGATAAAAGTCCTGGAAAGAACAGGAATTCAAGGCTCATACCTAAACATAGTAAAAGCCATATACAACAAACCAGTAGCTAATATTAAACTAAATGGAGAGAATCTTGAAGCAATCACATTAAAATCAGGGACTACACAAGGCTGCCCACTCTCTCCCTACTTAGTCAATATAATTCTTGATGTCCTAACGAGAGCATTCAGACAACAAAAGAAGATCAAAGGGATACAGATTGGAAAGGAAGAAGTCAAAATATCACTATTTGCAGACAATATGATTGTATAATTAAGTGATGCCAAAATTTCCACCAGAGAACTACTAAACCTGGTAAACACTTCATCAAATTGGCTGGGTATAAAATTATCTCAAATACATCAGTAGCCTTCCTCTACACAAAAGAGAACCGAGTCAAAAAAGATATTGGGGAAATGACACTCTTCATAATAGTCCCAAATAATATAAAATATCTCGCTGTGACTTTAGCCAAGCAAGAGAAAGATCTGTACAATAAGATCTTCAAGCCACTGAAAAAAGAAATTGAAGAAGAACTCAGAAGATGGAAAGGTCTCCATGCTCATGGATTGGCAGGACTAATACAGTAAAAATGGCCATTTTTCCAAAAGTCATCTACAGATTCAATGCAATCCCCATCAAAATACCAAATCAATTTTTCATAGAGTTAGACAGAACAATTTGTAAATTCATCTGAAATAACAAAAAATCCAGGATAGCTAAAAATATCCTCAACAATAAAAGAACTTCTGGGGGAATCACTATCCCTGAACTCAAGCAGTATTACTGAGTAATAGTGATAAAAACTGTATGGTGTTGGTACAGAGACAGACAGATAGAGCAGTGGAATAGAACTGAAGACCCAGAAAAGAACCCACACACTTATGGTCACTTGAATTTTGACAAAGGACCCAAAACCATTGATGGAAAAAAGATAGCATTTTCCTCAAATGGTGTTGGTTCAACTGGAGGTCAGCATGTAGAAGAATGCAGATCAATCCATGCTTTTCACCCTGTACAAACCTTAAGTCCAAGTGGATCAAGGACCTCCACATCAAACCAGATACACTCAAACTGATAGAAGAAAATCTGGGGAAGAATCTCGAACAAATGGGCACTGGAGAAAATTTCGTGAACAAAACACCAATGGCTTATGCTCTAAGATCAAGAATTGATAAGTGGGATTTCATAAAACTGCAAAGATTCTGAAAGGCAAAGGACATTGTTGTTAGGACAAAACAGCAACCAACAGATTATGAAAACATCTTTACCAATCCTACAGCTGATAGAGGGTTGATATCCAAAATATACAAAGAAATCACAAAGTTAGACTCCAGGGAGACAAATAATCCTATTAAAATTGAGGATCAGAGCTAAACAGAGGATATACAGCTGAGGAATGCTGAATAGCTGAGAAGAACCTAAAGAAATGTTGAACATCTTTAGTCATAGGGAAATACAAATCAAAACAACCCTGAGTTTCTACCTCACACTAGTGAGAATGGCTAAGATCAAAAACTCCGGCGACAGCAGATGCTGGCGAGGATGTGGAGAAAGAGGAACAATCCATCATTGTTGGTGGGATTGCAGACTGATACAACCATTCTGGAAATCAGTCTATAGGTTCCTCAGAAAACTGGACATTGAACTGCCTGAGGACCCAGCTATACCTCTCTTGGGCATATACCCAAAAGATGCCCCAACATATAAAAAAGACACATGCTCCACTATGTTCACAGCAGCCTTATTTATAATAGCCAGAAGCTGGAAAGAACCCAGACGCCCTTCAACAAACTCGGTACAGAAAATGTGGTACATCTCCACAATGGATTACTACTCAGCTATCAAAAACAATGACTTTGTGAAATTCATAGGCAAATGGATGGAACTGGAAATTATCATCCTGAGTGAGGTAACCCAGTCACAGAAAAACACACATGGTATGCACTCATTGGCAAGTGGATATTAGCCCAAATGCTCGAATTACCCTAAATGCACAGAACACATGAAACTCAAGTAGGATGACCAAAATGTGAATGCTTCATTCCTTCTTTAAAGGGGGAACAAGAATACCCTTGGGAAGGAATAAGGAGGCAAAGTTTAGAACATAGGCTGAGGGAAAGCCCATTCAGAGCCTGGCCCACGAGTGGCCCACACATATACAGCCACCAAACTAGATAAGGTGGATGAAGCAAAGAAGTGCAGGCTGACAGGAACAGGATGTAGATCTCTCCTGAGAGACACAGCCAGAATATGGCAAATACATAGGCGAATGCCAGCAGCAAACCACTGAACTGAGAACGGGACCCCCGTTGAATGATTCAGAGAAAGGACCGAAAGAGCTTGAAGGGGCTTGAGACTCCATATGAACAACAATGCCAACCAACCAGAGCTTTCAGGGACTAAGCCACTACCCAAAGACTATACGACTATACATGGACTGACCCTGGGCTCCAATTGCATAAGTAGCAATGAATAGCCAACTTAGCACCAGTGGAAGGGGAAGCCCTTGGTCCTGTCAAGACTGAACCCCCAGTGAACAGGATTGTTGGGGGCAGGGCAGTTTTGTGTGGAGGGGAAAACCCATATAGAAGGGGAGGGGTGGGGTTAGGGGGATGTTGGCCTGGATACCAGTTAAGGGAATAACAATTGAAGTGTAAATAAGAAATACCCAATTTAATAAAGGTGGAGGAAAAAATGAAAAAAAAAAGAAGAATAACTGCACACATCAAAAGTTCTTGAACTATAATGGAAAGTCAAGAGAAACCCCATTTCCCACTCCCCCCCAACCCAAGAAGTAGGCAGAGACAGCTTATGGAACTGTTTCTAGCTGTATTGTTCCAAATGTTTACTTCTTGTTTGCCCTTTTCCCTTTCTAGTTCACTTGCTACTTTTGTTGAAATTCTACTAAATAAAATTGAGAAAATTGTTATCCTATAAAGAGAAATTGTCTTTGACAGTGACAAGGAACTACTTTTTTTTTCAGTTTATAAAAAGGCAGAATTTATTTGGTCACATGACATCTTTCTTTCTAGTCTGTAATCACTTTGAAATCGAACCAATTTCCTGTTGAAAGAATGGCCAAGCAGAAGGGAATGGAGACAGGTGGGCAGGCCTGTCTATTATTTTACTATTTCTTCTGACTTTCCCTTTAAGTGGCCTTAAACTGGGAGGATGTAGAACAGATGTATATGATGATATGTGGTTTATCCTGGTTAGCTTTTTGTCAAGTTGATCCCAGCTAGAGTCATCTGGGAATGTTAATTTCTTCCCAGAAAATCCATTTCAGATTGGGCCATAGGCAAGTCTGAGCAGTATTTTCTAGACTAAGTGATGCAGAAAGGGCCCAATAAACCGTGATGGACCATCCGGCAAGTGTCCTACGTTGCATAAGATAAGTTGAACAGGCATGGAAAGCAATCTTATAAGCAGTGTCCTCCACAGATTTCTTCAGCCCCTTACCTTCAGGTTCCTGCACTGACTTTTTTGAATGATGGCCTGTAACCAAGAAATGTAAGAGAAAAGTAAACCCCTTTTCCCTGAGTTCTTACTGGTCATGTTGTTTACCACACTAGTAGAAAAGTAAGGTAATATAAAGTTCTAAAATTTTTTGGTTTTTCTTTTTTGGTCTCCTCAATAAAAAGAAGGGAAATTCTCTTTACTTTTGTAAAATTTACAAAACATTCTTCTTCTAAGATCCAAGGTTAAAATTATACCTACACATTAGTTATATGCCATGGGTTGATTATAATTCTCTGTTTTAATTAAATTATTTCTATGAAATGTTCTTCGAGGTCCAAGCCCAGGTTCAGGAATCTCTTGAAGCATAATTGTTTATTATGTGAAGTTTTTCCCAATATGATTAAAGTAATTGAAAGGAAGGATGTAAGACCATTGAAAGATATGCTAAAAGTAGACAGAAACTATGAGGTCATAGTAATATAAGATTTTTTTTACCTTATTAACTTGAGTATTTCTTATATACATTTCGATTGTCATTCCCTTTCCCGGTTTCCAGTTTCCCTCTCCCCCTCCCCCACTAGATGGGTGTTTCCCTACCCATCCTCCCCCCATTACCGCCCGCCCCCCAACAATCACGTTCACTGGTGTTTCAGTCTAGGCAGGACCAAGGGGCTCCCCTTCTTCTAGTGCTCTTACTAGGCTATTCATTGCTACCTATGAAGTTGGAGACAAGGGTCAATCCATGTATAGTCTTAAGGTAGTGGCTTAGTCCCTGGAAGCTCTGGTTGCTTGGCATTGTTATTTATATGGGGCCTCAAGACCTTTCAAGCTCTTCCAGTCCTTTCTCTGATTCCTTCAACAGGGGTCCCATTCTCAGTACAGTGGTTGCTGCTGGCAATCGCCTATGTATTTGCTGTATTCTGGCTGTGTCTCTCAGGAGATATCTATATCCGGTTCCTGTCGGCCTGCACTTCTTTGCTTCATGCTTCTTATCTAAATGGGTGGCTGTATATGTATGGGCCACATGTGGGGCTGTCTTTGAATGGATGTTCCTTCTGCTTCTGTCTTAAACTTTGCCTCCCCATTTCCTGCCAAGGGTATCCTTGTTCCCCTTTTAAAGAAGGAGTGAAGCATTCGCATTTTGGTTATCCTTCTTGAGGTTCATGTGTTCTGTGCATCTAGGGCAATTCAAGCATTTGGGCTAATAGCCACTTATCAATGAGGGCATACCATGTGTGTTTTTCTGGGATTGGGTTACCTCTCTCAGGATGATATTTTCCAGTTCCATCCATTTGCCTATGAATTTCATAAAGTCATTATTTTTGACAGATGAGTAATACTCCATTGTGTAGATGTTCCACATTTTCTGTATCCATTCCTCTGTTGAAGGGCATCTGGGTTCTTTCCAGTTTCTAGCTATTATAAATAAGGCTGCTATGAACATAGTGGAGTATGTGTCTTTGTTATATGTTGGGGCATCTTTTGGATATATGCCCAAGAGAGGTATAGCTGGGTCCTCAGGTAGTTCAATGTCCAAAGTTCTGAGGAACCTCCATATTGATTTCCAGAATGGTTGTAACAATGGAGGAGTTTTCCTCTTTCTCCACTTACTCACCATCATTTGCTCTCACCTGAGTTTTTGATCTTAGCCATTATCACTGGTGTGAGGTGAAATCTCAGGGTTGTTTTGATTTGCATTTCCCTTATGGATAAAGATGTTGAACATTTCTTTAGGTGTTTCTCAGCCATTCGGCATTCGTCAGCTGTCAATTCTTTGTCTACCTCTGAACTCCATATTTTAATAGGGCTATTTGACTCCCTGCAGTCTAACTTCTTGAATTCTGTGTATATTTTGGATATAAGCCCTCTATCTGTTGTAGAAGATCTTTTCTGAATCTCTTGGTTACCTTTTGTTATAACCACAGTCTCCTTTGCCTTACAGAAGCTTTGCAGTTTTATGAGATCCCATTTGTTGATTCTTGATCTTAGAGCGTAAGCCATTGGTGTTTTGTTCACGAAATTTTCTCCAGTGCCCATGTGTTCAAGATGCCTCCCCACTTTTTCTTCTATTAGTTTGAGTGTATCTGGTTTGATGTGGAGGTCCTTCATCCACTTGGACTTAAGCTTTGTACAGGGTGATAAGCATGGATCAATCTGCAATGTTCTACATGCTGACCTCCAGTTGACCCAGCACCATTTGCTGAAAATGCTATCTTTTTCCATTGGATGGTTTTGGCTCCTTTGTCAAAATCAAGTGACCACTATTGTGTGGGTTCATTTCTGGGTCTTCAATTCTATTCCACTGCTCTATCTGCCTTTTTCTGTACAAATTCCAAGCAGTTTTTATCACTATTGCTCTGTAATACTGCTCGAGTTCAGGGATAGTGATTCCCACCGAAGTCCTTGTATTGTTGAGGACAGTTTTAGCTATCCTGGGTTTTTTATTATTCCAGATGAATTTGCAAATTCTTCTGTCTAAGTCTTTGAAGAATTGGATTGGTATTTTGATGGGGATTGCATTGAATCTGTAGATCACTTTTGGAAAAATGGCCATTTTTACTATATTAATCCTGCCAGTCCATGAGCATGGGAGATCTTTCCATCCTCTGAGGTCTTATTCAATTTCTTTCTTCAAAGGCTTGAAGCTCTTATTGTACAGATCTTTTACATGTTTAGTTAAATTCATACCGAGGTACTTTATATTATTTGGGACTATTATGAAGGGTGTCGTTTCCCTAGTTTCTTTCTCAGCTTGTTTCTCTTTTGTGTAGAGGAAAGCTACTGATGTATTTGAGTTAATTTTATATCCAGTCACTTTGTTGAAGTTGTTTATCAATTTTAGTAGTTCTCTGTTGAAATTTCTGGGATCACATAAATATACTATCATATCATCTACAAATAGTGATATTTTGACATCTTCTTTTCCAATCTGTATCCCTTTGATCTCCTTTTTATGTCTGATTGCTCTAGCTAGAACCTCAAGAACTATATTGAATAGGTAGGGAGAGAGTGGGCAGCCTTGTCTAGTCCCTGATTTTAGTGGGATTGCTTCAAGTTTCTCTCCATTTAGTTTAATGTTACCAATTGGTTTGCTGTATATGGCTTTTACAATGTTTAGGTATGGGCCTTGAATTCCTATTCTTTCCAGGACTTTTCTCATGAAAGGTTGTTGAATTTTGTCAAATGCTTTCTCAGCATCTAATGAAATGATCATGTGGTTTTGTTCTTTCAGTTTGTTAATATAATGTATCACATTGACGGTTTTCTGTATATTAAATCATCTCTGCATGCCTGGGATGAAGCCTACTTGATAATGGTGGATGATTGTATTGATGTGCTCTTGGATTCAGTTTGCCAGAATTTTGTTGAGTGTTTTTGCATCAATATTCATTAGGAAAAGTGGTCTGAAGTTCTCTTTCTTTGTTGGGTCTTTGTGTGGTTTAAGTATAAGAGTAATTGTGGCATAATAGAAGGAATTCGGTAGTGCTCCATCTGTTTCAATTTTGTGTAATAGTTTGGATATTATTGGTATGAAGGTCTGATAGAATTCTGGACTAAACCCAACTGGACCTGGACTCTTGTTGGTTGGGAGACCTTTAATGACTGCTTCTATTTCATTAGGAGTTATGGGGTTGTTTAAATGGTTTATCCGTTCCTGATTTAACTTTTGTACCTGGTATCTGTCTAAGAAATTATCCATTTCCTGCAGATTTTCAAGTTTTGTTGAATATAGGCTTTTGTGGTAGGATCTGATGATTTTTTGAATTTCCTCTGATTCTGTAGTTGTGTCTCCCTTTTCATTTCTGATTTTGTAAATTCGTACAAACTCTCTGTGTCCTCTCGTTAGTCTGGCTAAGGGTTTATCTATCTTGTTGATTTTCTCAAAGAACCAACTTTTGGTTCTGTTGATTCTTTCTATGGTCCTTTTTGTTTCTACTTGGCTTATTTCATCACTGAGTTTGATTATTTCCTGCCTTCAACTCCTCCTGGGTGTATTTGCTTCCTTTTGTTCTAGACCTTTTAGGTGTGCTGTCAAGCTGCTGACATATGCTCTCTCCTATTTCTTTCTGCAGGCACTCAGGGCTATGAGTTTTCTTCTTAGCACAGCTTTCATTGTGTCCCATAGTTTGGGTATTTTGTACCTTCATTTTCATTAAATTCTAAGAAGTCTTTAATCTTGTTCTTTATTTCTTCCTTGACCAGGTTATCATTGAGTAGAGCATTTTTTAACTTCCATGTATATGTGGGTGTTCTTCCCGTATTGTTATTGTAGACCAGCTTTATCCCGTGGTGGTCTGTTAGGACCTATGGGGTTCTTTCTATCTTTCTGTAACTGTTGAGGCCTGTTTTATGACCAATTATAAGGTCAATTTTGGAGAAAGTACCATGAGGTGGTGAGAAGAATGTATATCCTTTTGCTTTAGGATAGAATATTCTATAAATATTTGTTAAGTCCATTTAGTTCTCGACTTCTCTTAGTCTGTCTAGGTCTCTGTTTAATTTCTGTTTCCATGTCCTGTCCATTGATGAGAGTGGGGTGTTGAAATCTCCTACTATTATTGTGTGAGGTGTAATGTGTTTTGAGCTTTAGTAAGGTTTCTTTAACGTATGTAGATGCCCTTGTATTTGGGGCATAGATATTTAGGATTGACACTTCAACTTGGTGGATTTTTCCTTTGATGATTATGAAGTGTCCTTCCTTATCTTTTTTGATGACTTTTAGTTGAAAATTGATTTTATTTGATAATAGAATGGCTACTCCAGCTTGCTTCTTCCGACCATTTGCTTGGAAAGTTGATTTCCAGCCTTTCACTCTGAGGTAGTGTCTGTCTTTGTCTCTGAGGTGTGTTTCCTGTAGGCAGCAGAATGCAGGGTCCTCGTTGCGTATCCATTTTGTTAATCTATGTCTTTTTATTGGGGAGTTGAGACCATTGATGTTGAGAGATATTAAGGAATAGTGATTATTGCTTCCTGTTATATTCATATTTGGATGTGAGGTTATGTTTTTGTACTTTTCTTCTCTTTGTTTTGTTGCCAAGACGATTAGTTTCTTGCTTTTTCTAAGGTGTAGCTTGCCTCCTTATGTTGGGCTTTACCATTTATTATCCTTTGTAGCACTGGATTTGTAAAAAGATGTTGTGTTAATTTGGTTTTGTCATGGAATATCGTGGTTTCTCCATCTATGTTAATTGTGAGTTTTGCAGGATACAGTAACCTGGGATGGCATTTGTGTTCTCTTAGGGTCGGTATGACATCTCTCTAAGATCTTCTGGCTTCCATAGTCTCTTGCGAGAATTCTGGTATAATTCTGATGGGTCTGCCTTTATATGTTACTTGACATTTTTCCCTTATTGCTTTTAATATTCCTTCTTTATTTTGTGCATTTGATGTTTTGACTATCATGTGAAGCGAGGAGTTTCCTTTCTGGTCCAATCTATTTGGAGTTCTGTAGGCTTCTTGTATGTTTATCGGCATCTCTTTCTTTAGGTTAGGGAAGTTTTCTTCTATGATTTTGCTGAAGATATTTACTGATCCTTTGAGCTGGGGTTCTTCACTCTCTTCTATACCTATTATCCTTAGGTTTGATCTTCTCATTGAGTCCTGGATTTCCTATATGTTTTGGACCAGTAGCTTTTTCCGTTTTACATTATCTTTGACAGTCTTGTTGATGATTTCTATGGAATCTTCTGCTCCTGAGATTCTCTCTTCCATCTCTTGTATTCTGTTGGTGAAGCTTGTATCTATGGCTCCTTCTCTCTTCCTTTGGTTTTCTATATCTAGGTTTGTTTCTCTGTGTTCTTTCTTTATTGCTTCTATTTCCATTTTTAATTCCTTCAACTGTTTGATTATGTTTTCCTGGAATTCTTTCAGGGATTTTTGTGGTTTCTCTCTATAGGCTTCTGTTGTTTATGTTTTCCTGCATTTATCTAAGGGAGTTCTTCATGTCTTTCTTGAAGTCCTCCAGCATCATGATCAAATATGATTTTAAATCTAGAGCTTGCCTTTCTGGTGTGTTTGAACATTCAGTGTTTGCTTTGGTGGGAGAATTGGGCTCTGTTGATGCCATGTAGTCTTGCTTTCTGTTGCTTGGGTTCCTGTGTTTGTTCTTGCCATCAGATTGCCTCTGGTGTTACTTTGTTCTGCTATTTCTTACAGTAGCTAGACAGTCCTATTAGCCTGTGTGTCAGGAGTGCTGTAGACCTGGTTTCCTGGTTTCTTTCATCCAGTTATGGGAACAGAGTGTTCTGCTTTCCGTCATGTAGTCTATCCTGTCTTCTGGTCTTCACCTGTGGGCCTGTGTCCTGAGTTCACCAGGCAGATCACTTGGAGCAGAAAAGTTGGTCTTACCTGTGGTCTTGCTCAAGTTGCTCATGGGGGACTGCTTTTGAGCTCTCTGTAAGGGCAGCAACCAGGAGGGCCTGCACCGCCCTTTCCAGGAGCCCCCTGCACTGGGGTCCCAGATGGTGTTAGGTGTTTTCCTCTGGAGTCAGAAATGTGGGCAGAGTGTAGTCTCTTCTGGCTTTCCAGGAGTGTCTGACCCTCTGAAGGTTTAGCTCTCCCTCCCATGGGATTTGGGTGTATCGACCGGTTGATCTGGTCCCTTCAGGTCCAGGCCGTGTGTGGAGTGTGGGGGACCTGCAGGTCCAGTGCCCCAATCTTCTGGTTCCCAGGGGCCGTATACAGTTTCCTCTTGGGCCAGGGATGTGGGCAGGGGTCGGCAGTATTGGTGGTCTCTCCTGCTCTCCAGTCTCAGGATTGCCCACCTGTCCAGGTGGTGAGCTCTCTCTCCCAAGGGGTTTGGGAGCAGTGAGCTGAGGGCTGGGATCAGCGAGGTTGGGTGTAATATAAGCTTTTAAAATACATGAACTTGTTTTATTCAGTGATTTCCAATGTCTAGAATCTATGTCTTTTTGTTTCTTATTGAAACTAAGGCATCATCAAACAACTGCTAAATAAACAAATGGATTCTCGAAATGTATCTCAATGGGAAAACAGATTCTTAGCCTGAGGAATGCTATTTTTCAATCCATTCATTTATTGCCAACAACCACAAATTTCAAACAAAATGACCAACTAGATATTTGGTTTATTGAAACCTGAGACAGGTAAAAAGAAAATTAAGGGGCACATGATGAGTTCCACGCAAAATTAGCAGTTATCACTATTTAAAGCAAAGAATATGTCTTTAAAAAGGAAGAATGATCTGATTCATTGTCTGCTTTTGAGATTCTCTTCCTCTTTTTGGTGGCCTTGCCCAGTTTCTACATGAGGGCTTCCAATTTGTCTCCTTGTATCTAGTTGTCAGGCTATCATGTCTTGGAAACCTGATCCTTTTTGAAGAGGAAATGAAAGTGGAGAGGATCTGAGAGAGTAGAGGTTGGGGGAGTTATGAAGGGTAAAGGCAGGGGAAACTAGTTGCCATGTATTGTGTGAAAGAATCTAATTTCAATTAAAAGGGGGAGGAATGAGAAGAAGTGCCCAAATCTAAAGAATATTTCTCTAAAGAATAACCCACTTAGTATCCTCCCAAATATTTGAAGGAAAGGTAATCAGGCTTAGGTCCTGTGTCTTCAGCGACATCAGAATGAAGACAACTAGGATGGCTGAGAAGGAACCCAATCCAATAACAGCTTCACAATCACTACTCAATTCTCAGCCTACTTCCATTTACTTCTGACATGTTAATTCTAAAGCATATCCTTGAGATGGCAATGTATATTTCTTATTTTCATTTCCTCACTAATTGGAACAGAAGCGATAAAACATTATATTCAGCAACCAGTGGATGAAAAGTAGGAAGCTGTGTATGTGACTTACAAAGACAAACATCTGTTGGGAGTTACAGATGATTGATTTTTTACTTTTGTATAATGGAAAAATAAATTCTGTCTTACTCAAAAAAAATGAGAACAGGTTGTTACCTGCTCAATAACTTTGAATGTAAATTAATTAAATCCCCTATGTAGATATATTGATTGTTTTAGTGTCAAAAGCAAAAGACTTAACTAAAATGCTGTCAAATGATTGCTTTTTTAATGCATTTGTTTTTCCAGGAGGGTAAAAGGCTGAATAAAAGAAGAAATCCAGTCAGATCTGAGCCTCATGTTAAAAATAGAAGCACATTTTTAATTAAGAAAACCACCTAATGTATTGCTATCTCATATTCTCTTTCTATGTCTCTATTTCTGTCACTCTCTCTGTCTTTTTCTGATGTCCTTCCTTAATATTTTTAAAATACAAATAACAATTAGGTATGAAAAATATGTGGCTATTTCTAAGATTGTCTGCTTTAATAGTGAAAGTTAGTGGTTATATTATGCTTACTAATTTGCTATTGGCCCCACCTATTGGAGAGTGTCCTACCCTATTTCAAATGTAGACATTTCCCTTCTGTACTGTTCATCTGCTACTAGAAAGAAAATTCTGTGCCAGATATAACTTCTGAATAAAGGTTTAAAGCTGTGATAACTTCAGGCTTATGTAACATTAATGTGTTTCTATTTTATTTTCCAATATTCTTTGAATTAAATATTAATTTTAGCAAAGAGTTACCAATGTAGCATAAAATATAGCTTTTTACAAATAAAAGCATCAAAAATAACTGAAGAGAGCTAAATGTTGTGCCCAAAAGAGATTTTAATAACAGTGTCATGGTCACAAAAGCCTACTGTTTAAAAATTAATTTTAGTTTGACAATGTTACTGGCATCACCAGGAGGGTACAAAACATATTCTCTCATTATCAGAGCTGATTCTCAGAACATAAATAACAAATACTCCAAAGAAGGACAAAGAACACTTTGAAACCCAGAAGAAATGTGAAAATGTGCACAGCTGTCTCCAACTAAAATTTTTCTAAGTAAAAATGCTCATGAAAACAAAAATTTAATAGAACATTGTTATGTAGATCTGCATGATGTATCCCAATATCCCTTCATGGTATTGCATTTAATAACTAATATTTTTAAGAAAGAAGAAAAGTGAAAATACTTTAAGTTAGCAAAATGACTTTAGAATATTTCCTTTCAGGACAATTTATTTATTCATTAACTTCCTTTATTTGCCTAATGTTAACCTGACATCAGAATAGGTAGTACCTACAAAGCATAGTTACTAGACTTTAAGAGCTTTATGTAGCTGGGTTCTAGTCAAGAGTACAAACAAGACTCAATTACAAAGAAAATGCATAATGTGGAGCTAATATATGGTTGATGAAGATTTAACTCAAGAATTCAACAAATAGGACACATGTAGAATAGATCCAGCCAGCGTCCCCACAAATTTATCAAGTGGTAACAAGCCAGATCTGAAATACTTATCCTTAACTGAGACTTTGATATGGGATATAGACTCGTATTCATAAGGCTTATCTTTAACCTTGTCCCAGACTGGGTTGTCTACTAATCTACACATATAAAACTTATTTTATGGCACATTATTCTGATGTGAATAATTTTTATCCATGTAAGTCCAAATTATATCTGATTGAATAAAACTGATTATGGTTCCGTAGATATCCAAGAGATTTTACAGTTTGCATCCATTTATAAATTTATTGTAGCATTCCTTATCTGAATATGAATGTGTGGCTGCCTGTTCAAGTTATCTTACAAACCAGTTCTCATATCTCACTGATTCCTTTATTTATTAATGAGTCAAATAAATCCTTGAAATCTGTTAATTTTGTATTTGCGTGTGAGTCATAAACTCATCTCCCCTTCCTTTCTTATTTTAAGTTGCCCTTTCACAGCAGAGTAAAGAAACCTTAAATCAGACCAAGTGTCTCTACTCTGGTTCGTTATATTTCAAGAGTGACTCAGAATCCACACTTTTACCAATGATGCTTACTGGCATTTACTCCTTTCAAAACTGAGAATGATGATCTGAAAGCAAGGGTTTCAAGAAAAGTATCCCTTGGTTAATAAAAAGGTGAAGGATGAAAAAGAATCACTTGACAAATATTTAGAGAGACAGTTTAGGATGGAGAGAAATATTCAGACTGACCAAAGTGATAAAGGCTCTCAAATGCCCCCCAGGACACAAGGCATCTTTCTAGAACCTCACTGCATCACTGAAATGCATGGTGGCCATAATTTCTGGAAGGATTTAAGGTGTCTTCATTTGTTGTCACAGCAAAAACACTTTTCCCAAATAAAGTCCAAGCCTTTCTATTTAAATTAAATCACTTTAAGTCTTAAAAAAAATCACAAGCACTCCTCAAATGGAAAGAATTACAGACTTGGCATGTTTTTTGAGTTAAAGGCAATGTTTTCATTTACCAGCTTTTCAACAATATGGTACAAAATAGTTATGGATGTGTATAGTTAGAGATATATGTAGCAAGATCTTAAAATGGAAGATCTACAAATTTCCCAAGTCATATACAAGTTGGAAAGCACTTGGCCAAGAATGGATTAAATGGCTGTAAAATCTCATGCTGCACAAGAAGTATAAAAAGTAAAAGAGTTAGAAAAGACTATTTTAAATATATACAGGGTAAAGAAATGATAAGTGTAAGGTGATCCCTTCACTCCTCTGCCTCTCACATTGTTTATGCCTTCACGTTTACCATGTATTCTAGACAAAGGATGGGTTGGGGGGGACTAACATAGATGTTTTGTTCAGGGACGGGTACTCAACATTCACTTCATTCTCAGCACTTTTGCCAATTATGAGTCTCTGTATTATCTATTATCCAATACAAAAAGATTATTCTCTGTACAAGGCAGAGAGCATCACTAGTCTACAGATACAAATAGAAATATTCAGAAGGAGTTGCAACCATATTCCATTTAACAAAACACCAATAATAGGTCCCCCTCCAGAGCCTCTGACCTCTCCAAGCTTAGACTTTTGATCAAATTTACAGTATCAGGCATGGAATCCCAGATCTGTTTGAGTCAGTGAACCCCAAATTGATTCAGAAAGGACTTTGTTACTCCTAAAACTGCCTACTTTCCTGAGGTATATTTTTCCTTGCCAAGTGATATATAAAATTATTTGGAGGAACTCTTTGTTTTTTTCTATTGGATATTTTTTATTTACATTTCAAATGTTATTCCCTTTCCTGGTTTCCTGTCCATAAGCACCCTATCCCACGCCCCTCCCCTTCTTCTATAAGGGTCTTCCCCCTCCCCAATGTACCCCTCTCCTGCTTCCCTGCTCTGAAATTCCCCCTGGAGGGTCCAGCCTTGGCAGGTCCAAGGGATTCTCCTCCCATTGGTGCCTAACAAGGCCATCCTCTGTGACATATGCAGGTACAGCCATGGGGGTCTGTCCATGTATAGTCTTTGGGTAGTGGTTTAGTCCCTGAGAGCTCTGGTTGGTTGGTATTTTTGTTTGTATGGAACTAGAAAATATCATCCTGAGTGAGGTAACCCAATCACAGAAAAAAAACATGGTATGCACTCACTGATAAGTGGATATTAGCCCCAAAGCTGAAAATACCCAAGATACAATGCACAGACCACATGAAGCTCAAGAAGAAGGATGACCAAAGTCTGGATGCTTCAGCCCTTCTTAAAAGGGTTAACAAAAATATTCATAGGAGGAGAGATAGAGACAATGTTTGGAGCAGAAACTGAAGGAATGGCCATTCAGAGCCTCCCCAACCTGGGGATCCAGTCCATGTATATAGAGTCACCAAAACTAGACAACATTGATGAATCCAAGAAGTCCATGCTGACAGGAGACTGAAATAACTGTCTCCTGAGAGGTTCAGCCAGAGTGTGACAAATACAGAGGCGAATGGTAGCAGCAAACCATTGACCTGAGAATGGAGTCTGGATGGGAGGAGTTAGAGAAAGAATTGAAGGAGCTGAAGGGGCTTAAAGGTTCCTCTTAAAAAAGGGGACATGAAATTCATAGGCAAATGGATGGAACTGGAAAAAATCATCCTGAGTGAGGGAACCCAATCACAAAAAAACACACATGGTATGCACTCATTGATAAGTGGATATTAGCCCAAATGCTTGCATTACCCTAAATGCACTGAACACATGAAACTCAAGAAGGATGACCAAAATGTGAGTGCTTCACTCCTTCTTTAAAAGGGGAACAAGAATACCTTTGGGAGGGGATAGGGAGGCAAAGTTTAGAACAGAGTCTGAATGAATGCCCATTCAGAGCCTGCCCCACATGTGGCCCATACATATACAGCCACCAAATTAGATAAGTTGGATGAAGCAAAGAAGTGCAGGCTGACAGGAAACGTATCTCTCCTGAGAGACACCGCCAGAATATTGCAAATACATAGGCGAATGCCAGCAGCAAACCCCTGAACTGAGAATGGAAACCCTGTTGAAGGAATCATAGAAAGGACTGAAAGAGCTTGAAGGGGCTTGAGACCCCTTATGAACAACAATGCCAAGCAACTAGATCTTCCAGGGACTAAGCCACTACCTAAAGACTATACATGGACTGACCCTGGACTCTGACCTCATGGTAGCATTGAATATCCTAGTAAGATCACCAGTGTAAGGGGAAGCCCTGGGTCCTGCTAAGACTGAACCCCCAGTAAACGTGATTGTTGGGAGGAGGGCGGCAACGGGGAGAGGATGGGGAGAGGAACACCCATAAAGAAGGGGAGGGGGAGAGGTTAGGGGATGTTGGCCCGGAAACCAGGAAAGGGAATAACAGTTGAAATGTAAATAAGAAATACCCAAGTTAATAAAAATGGGAAAAATAAAAAAATATATAGATCTATAAAACAGCCCCCTTTTTCAAAGGAGGAAATGACTATCCCTTCATGGACTCCAACAAGAACATTGCTTTGTCTGCTTTCCTCCCTTTGTCTAATCTCTGGCTATCTTTACAGGTAGTATTTAAATTTTAAGGAGCATAATTATGATGCCCTCCTGTTTTCCTACATTGAGTTCCAAACTACATTGAAGAATTGTGGCATTACCCCCTTGGAATTTGCTTGTTTGTTTTGTTTTTGTTTCGCTTTGTTTTCTCACCACTTTCCTTTTTATTTGCCAAAATTATGTTGTCAGGGAAACAGAATATGAGGCCTATGCTCACTAAAACAGAGAGATTCATTCTGGGTAATGCTCAAGTATGCTGATTTCTACACTATTAGCAATATCACTAAAATAAAATCAACACACACACACACACAATTTCAATCATCAAAATAACGTTGACATGTTAAAGTAGCATAAAAAGAAAGCTAGGACAAGATAGACACAGGAAAAGAGACATATGCAGCAAATATACCCCAGAGAGCACTTGCTGAAAAGATCCAGAGGGAGAAAGATTGGTCATGAAAACTCATGTCCAGAACTGACAAACCTCCCCAAATTTCTGGACTAAATGTTGTTTGCGAACTCACTCAGTTGTTGTCATCAAATGTGTCCGACATGTATATACTGAATATCAAAATCCTATATGATATATTTATATCTTTCCAACGTTTCCCAATAATGATCTAAATATTATGAGTTATTGAGACCTTTTTAATAGCACAACAGAGTTTTCAACAGTAACTCAGGACTAAGGGAGATAAAAGTGACATAAATAAAAGAGATTTTTAAATATTATCAATGCAATGACATGAAAGGAATACATGGCAATGAGAGTATGAGTTGAGGAAGTTCCAAACAAATCCATCAGATGACAAGACAGTCTTTAAACCTTTAAGCATGGAATCAACATTAGCTCATAAAGCCATAATACAAAATCATTTCCCTCTCTTTGAAATAAATGTCTTATTCCTACTTCCACTTTACATTGGAGGAAGAGAAGTTAATTATTTAAAATCTTTTGTTTATGAAATAGGGGTGGAGAAAGAGTTTGGAAACTGTTTTGGTGCTTTTCCTCACCAACAGACTTCACTCTCTATACAAAATCAGATTGTGTAAGAATACGGTGAGCATAAAAGTTATAGGCTGTCTGACCTTGGGCAATTAATTTAACTTGATAATATTCACATAAGGGAGCTCATATTGCCCCATGATGTATTGTCCAGATTCTTTGGGTCTTAAAAACAAATTTAAATATGGAATGGTAGTGATACTGGAATGTTGGGATTTTTTTTCATGATAAAATAGTTATTTCCGAGTAACTATTATTTCATTATTTTCTTTTTTTTTATTAACTTGAGTATTTCTTATACACATTTCGAGTGTTATTCCCTTTCCCGGTTTCCGGGCAAACTTCCCCCTCCCCCCTCCCCTTCTTTATGGGCGTTCCCCTCCCCATCCTCCCCCCCCTTGCCGCCCTCCCCCCAACAATCTAGTTCACTCGGGGTTCAGTCTTTGCAGGACCTAGGGCTTCCCCTTCCACTGGTGCTCTTACTAGGATATTTATTGTTACCTATGAGGTCAGAGTCCAGGGTCAGTCCATGTTTAGTCTTTAGGTAGTGGCTTAGTCCCTGGAAGCTCTGGTTGCTTGGCATTGTTGTACCTATGGGGTCTCAAGCCCCTTCAAGCTCTTCCAGTTCTTTCTCTGATTCCTTCAACGGGGGTCCTATTCTCAATTCAGTGGTTTGCTGCTGGCATACACCTCTGTGTTTGCTGTATTCTGGCTGTGTCTCTCGGGAGAGATCTACATCCAGCACCTGTCGGCCTGCACTTCTTTGCTTCATCCATCTTGTCTAACTGGATGACTGTATATGTATGGGCCACATGTGGGGCAGGCTCTGAATGGGTGTTCCTTCTGCCTCTGTTTTAATCTTTGCCTCTCTATTCCCTGCCAAGGGTATTCTTGTTCCCCTTTTAAAGAAGGAGTGAAGTATTCACATTTTGGTCATCCATCTTGAGTTTCATTTGTTCTAGGCATCTAGGGTAATTTAAGCATTTGGGATAATAGCCATTTATCATGAGTGCATACTATGTGTGTTTTTCTGTGATTGGGTTACCTCACTCAGGATGATATTTTCCAGTTCTGACCATTTGCCTACGAATTTCATAAAGTCATTGTTTTTGATAGCTGAGTAATATTCCATTGTGTAGATGTACCACATTTTCTGTATCCATTCCTCTGTTGAAGGGCATCTGGATTCTTTCCAGCTTCTGGCTATTATAAATAAGGCTGCGATGAACATAGTGGAGCACATGTCTATTTTATATGTTGGGGCATCTTTTGGGCATATGCCCAAGAGAGGTATAGCTGGATCCTCAGGCAGTTCAATGTCCAATTTTCTGAGTAACCTCCAGATTGATTTCCAGAATGGTTGGGATATTTTTAAGAGTGCCTGAGCCTTTCATAGCCTTGAGTACCTTGGGCCTAGGATCCAGGGTCTCAAAAACTCCACTACTAAAGCCACACAGTGACTTTCAAGTTCTTGTTACTGATTTGGCAACAGAGGACAATTTTGAGGCATAAATTATTTGTTATAGTCTAATGGAAAGAATAACAAAGGACCAATAACATTTAAAAGGAGCCAGATAGCAGAAGACTAGAATCTCTTCCCTAAATAGGCTATATGTAATAAACAGCAGGCAGGAGAAAAGCCTGCAGTACATGCAGAGGAACAACATGGGAGAGGAAGGACTATGTAAATGAGCTGTTTCAGCATATGAGTGTTGCAGCATAGCAGTTTGGGGTGTGCAACTTTTCTTGGCTCACTAGTTTGTTTGTATTCTCATGAGTGTCTTTCCTTTTTTTTTTCCTTTATGCTGTGGGATTATATCTTTTTTTATCTTTATTGACGTGAGTATTTCTTATTTACATTTCGATTTTTATTCCCCTTCCTGGTTTCTGGGCCAACATCCCCCTATCCCTGCCCCTCCCCTTCTATATGTGCTTCCCCTTCACATCCTCCCCACATTACCACCCTCCCCTCAACAATCACGTTCACTGAGGATTCAGTCTTGGCAGGACCAAGGGCTTCTCCTTCAACTGGTGCTCTTACTAGGCTATTCATTGCTACTTATGAGGTTGTCTCTCCTTTCTTAATAAACTGTTTCCTACTTCTATTTAAAACCATGCCCTTAGTGTATTCTTCTGTCATGAAACATAAGAACCGAATAATTTAATAGGATGCCCTCCAAACTCAGATTCACACCAATAAACTCATTTTTCCCTCTGTATGTAAGATACTAAATAAAAATACATAAAACACTTCGTAAAAATAGAGCACATCTTGAAAACAAGTAAAACAAAGCAATAAGTCAGTAGAACTTGTTTTGTTTTTTGTGAAGATTACAGACATTGTTTGGTGTGAATGGGAATTAGTTCCATTGAAGGGGCAGAATTTGATTCTCGGGATTGTATCATGTTTGTACTGACAACCTCTCTTTTTTTCTTTTACTTCCATTATACTGTCTGTCCCTGTCTTAATTCATAGGAATTCCTGGCTGCAATGGGGTGTAGAGGCTAATTCTGTGCCATAGTTTTTCAAGTAAATCAGCACTAGACTGAAAAACTGCAGAGCTTTGCCACAAGTCCACAGAAACTCAACACCAGAGTGAAAGCTAGGACACCTCTACCTACCTGCATATGACCCATCTTTCTAATCTGTTGCTTATTTGTCATAGAAACATACATCCCGTGTCAACCGTGGAATAACATTTTCTTAAGATGCTGCACAATATATAAGGACAAAATGTCTAACCCAAAAATTGATCAAAGGTGCACATATCAATACAATTTATGATTTAAAAAATATGAATGAATTATACTCTCCTTGGAAAAAGTCATTCTGAGAAGAATGAAAGGGTCAGGATAGTGAGAGCACATGAGGGAAATTAGCTGGGAATTTCTTTGGATGACTAACAAGCTTAACACAGAGAAGGGAGTCCAGGAAGCAAATCTTCAAATGAAAAAAGACAAGCTGTTTCTCTATACATGCAGTGTGTGTGTGTGTGTGTGTGTGTGTGTGTGTGTGTGTGTGTGTGTATGCATGAATATGTATATTTGAATAGACACTGTTTTCTTGTGAATCACAATTCAACTAGAAAGCCCCTAAAATCAGATTTTCTAGGACAGTAAGCACACAGGGTTTCATAGTGCAAGACTTTTTTCCTATTCTGTTGATTTGAAATTTTAGTTCAAGTCAGCCAGTCCATTTCTGAAGAACTTTGGAATAGTTGATGCATCCTAGTGATGGCTATGTGTCTTCTGTGAGGCCAAGACAAAGCTTATTAGTGTGATTATTGTGAAACAAAAACAATAGTTTGGAAAACAGAATATACTTCTGAGCTGACTAAATATTGAGATATGGAATATAATATAGAATCATTCTTTGAAAATAAAAAAATGACCAGAAACTGAGCTTGAGTAGACATAAGTATTTACTGACATATAATTATTTCATAAACCTCCATTTTTGAAAACTGCATGCTATTGTTATTTATATGAAAAAAGCCTTTAAATTGTCTGACAAATATGAAGAGAAACTTCCTAATACATGAAGATTAGCAAAGACCTGAATTGACAACCAAGTCCAAAATTCCTGAAATTATGTGATGAATATGTCAAGTCTGAAACACATCTCATTTTCATTCATTCATTCATTCATTCATTCATTCATTTTATATCCCAATTGCAGCCACATTCCTCCATCCCTTCTTCCAGTCTCCCCCTCACATAGCTCCTCTCCTCTTATCCCCTTCTCTGATAAGGAGGAAGGTCACATCTAGGTACCAATCCACCTTGACACATCAAGTCACTGCAGAACTAGGCATACCCTCTTCCACTGAGGTCTGACAAGGCACTTTAGGTAGGGGAACAGAATCCACAGGGAGACAGTGGAGTCAGGGACAACCTTCTCTCCAGTTGTTGGAGGACCCACATGAAGACCAAGAGGTACATGGGCTATATACATCTAAGAGTCCTAGGTTTAGCCCCTGTATGCTCTTTGGTCTCCTTTGTGAGCCACCAAGGCTCCAGAATACTTGATACTGATGGTCTTCTTGGAAAATGTGCATTTTGAATACAGGAAGGCATATTTTTTTCTTTGAAACTCTTTTCCTCAAAATGTATTGATTGTATGTAAGTAATGACTTGTTTCTAAGTAATAACTTCTCATTAAATAATGTTCTAACCAAAATTTTGGAACTGTTGTTTCATGAATTCATTGCCTAGAGAGTTTTCACACTCCTCCTACTGCCTTAGTTCATTTTTTGCATTTTCTTGGCTTATATTCCCATTTGACTTTTCAGTATGTACAGCATCTCTCCCACTGTTTGTGAAAGTGAAATATTTTAAAATGTGCAGTGTTTATCTATACTTGGCCATCTCGTTTTTCTTTCCTCTTCTGTGATTCTCTTGTAATTGATGATATGTTTCCTTTGTTCTTACCGTGGACAAAGTGAGGAAAGAAAACAAGCCAAGGCCATTAGTCAGTGACACCCAGTATGCACATCAGGCTCAACTGCATCTTAATCAAAGCTAACTAATGCCTAATTGTTTTTTAGTTTTAATTGATTGTTGAATTCGAAAGATTAAACTGTAGGACGCTATCAAGAATAACAAAGAGGAGAAAAGATAGTAATAAAAGGGAAGGCAGGGAGAGAAGACAAGGAAGATAATGAAAGGAAGCACTTTGGGCCATTACAAGCACTGAGAAGGGAGAACTGAGGGAAACTGGAGAATATGAAGACATAGAATGAGGTGGAAAGAGAATAAAAGCAAGTGAGGAAGACATAAATAAGAAAAATCAGGGAAGAGTTGAAAAATGAATTGGATTTGGAGGGAATGAACTGCGATAACTAGTGCCCTGTTTATGCTTTCTAGAAATCAGAATTGCATAAACTAGTTATTACCATACAATGTTTGTGAAATACTTGACAGTATTCTTATGGAATTTAACCCTTCATGATCAATGCTATAATAACATCTATGACAAAAGGACTGTACATTAGTTGCATTAGTTGCTCAAAACAATACAAATTGGTTTCCAAATATTGTCTTCCAAATGTATTCTGATGTTCATGTAATTAATTTACTTATGAATACAGCAAAATATTGACTATGAGAAAGCTTCTAAATCAGTTTGTGTCCCAGCATCCTTATGTATAAGTGCAATGCTTACCAACATTAGGATTGATTGTCACAAAAATACTGTGGCTTGTATAAAATAAATTTTTATTAACCAAGTGAAATCCCAAAAGAATATGTAAATCTACAATTATTTGAATATATTAATCTGTGTGGTTAATTTTAAGACATTTAAAAAGAAATCTTTTTTAGATTCATATGCAACTTCTGAGATTTGTGTACTAGCATATTCTTTTCTTCTTGTTTTAAAAAGAGGAAGAAGGGGAAATAATTGATCACTTCAGGTTACCTGGACATTTGAGTCTGATAAAAGAAAATCAACGAACCATTTTCCCTTATGAATATCTATGCAAAAATACTCAATAAAATTCTTGCAAAACGAATCCAAGAGCACATCAAAACAATCATCCACCATGATCAAGTAGGCTTCATCTTAGGCATGCACGGATGGCATATAAGGAAAACATCAACGTAATCCACTATATAAACAAACTGAAAGATTAAAAACCACATGATCATTTCATTAGTTGCAGAGAGAACATTTGACAAAATTCAACACCCCTTCATGATAAAAATTTTGGAAAGAATAGGAATTCAAGGCCCATGCCTAAACATAGTAAAAGCCATATACAGCAAACCAGTTGCTAACATTAAACTAAATGGAGAGAAACTTGAAGCAATCCCACTAAAATCAGGGACTAGACCAGGCTGCCCACTCTCTCCCTACTTATTCAATATAGTTCTTGAGGTTCTAGCCAGAGCAATCAGATATAAAAAGGAGAACAAAGGGATACAGATTGGACAAGAAGATGTCAAAATATCACTATTTGCAGATGATATGATAGTATATTTAAGTAATTCCAAAAGTTCCACCAGAGAACTACTAAATCTGATAAACACCGTCAGCAAAGTGTATGGGTATAAAATTAACTCAAATACATCAGTGTCCTTCCTCTACCCAAAAGAGAAACCAGCTGAGAAAGAAACTAGGGAAACGACACCCTTCATAATAGTCCCAAATAATATAAAGTACCTCGGTGTGAATTTAACTAAACATGTAAAAGATCTGTACAATAAGAACTTCAAGCCTCTGAAGAAAGAAATTGAATAAGACCTTAGAGGATGGAAAGATCTCCCATGCTCATGGATGGGCAGGATTAATATAGTAAAAATGGCCATTTTCCAAAAGTGATCTACAGATTCAATGCAATCCCCATCAAAATACCAATCCAATTCTTCAAAGACTTAGACAGAAGAATTTGCAAATTCATCTGGAATAATAAAAAACCCAGGATAGCTAAAACTATCCTCAACAATACAAGGACTTCTGTGGGAATCACTATCCCTGAACTCGAGCAGTATTATAGAGCAATAGTGATAAAAACTGCATGGAATTTGTACAGAGAACGGCAGATAGAGCAGTGGAATAGAATTGAAGACCCGGAAATGAACCCACACACCTATGGGCATTTGATTGACAAAGGAGCCAAGACCATCCAGTGGAAAAAAGATGGCATTTTCAGCAAATGGTGCGGGGTCAACTGGAGGTCAGCATGTACAACATTGCAGATCGATGCTTATCACCCTGTACAAAGCTTAAGTCCAAGTGGGTCAAGGACCTCCACATCAAACCAGATACACTCAAACTAATGGAAGAAAAAGTGGGGAAGCATCTCGAACAGATGGGCACTGGAGAAAATTTCCTAAAAAAGACACCAATGACTTATGCTCTAAGATCAAGAATTGACAAGTGGGATATCATAAAACTGAAAAGCTTCTGTAAGGCAAAGAACACGGTGGTTAGGACAAAATGGCAACCAACAGATTGGGAAAAGATCTTTACCAATCCTACAACAGATAGAGGCCTTATATCCAAAATATACACAGAACTCAAGAAGTTAGACTGCAGGGAGACAAATAACCCTATTAAAAATGGTGTTCAGAGCTAAACAAAGAATTGACAGCTGAGGAATGCCAAATGGCTGAGAAACACCTAAAGAAGTGTTCAATATCTTTACTCATAGGGGAAATGCAAATCAAAACAAACCTGAGATTTCACCTCACACCAGTGAGAATGGCTAAGATCAAAACCTCAGGTATCAGCAAATGCAGGTGAGGATGTGGTAAAAAAGGAACACTCCTCCATTATTGGTGGGATTGCAGAATGGTCCAATCACTCTGTACATCAGTCTGGAGGCTCCTCGGAAAATTGGACATTGAACTACATGAAGACCCAGCTATACCTCTCTTTGGCATATACCCAAAAGATGCCCAGCATATAACAAAGACAAATGCTCCACTATGTTCATAGCAGCCTTATTTATAATAGCCAGAAGCTGGACAGAACCCAGATGCCCTTCAATAGAGGAATGGATAGAGAAAGTGTTGTACATCTACACAATGGTGTACTACTCAGCTATCAACAACAATGACTTTATGAAATTCATAATCAAATGGATGGAAATAGAAAATATCATCCTGAGTGAGGTAACCCAATCACAGAAAAACACACATAGTATGCACTCATTGATAAGTAGATATTAGCCCAAATGCTCGAATTACCCTAGATGCACAGAGCACATGAAAGTAAAGAAGGATGACCAAAATGCTAATGCTTCACTCCTTCTTTAAAACGGGAACAAGAATACCCTTGGGAAGAAATAGGGAGGCAAAGTTTAGAACAGAGGCAGAAGGAACACCCATTCACAGCCTGCCCCACATGTGGCCCATATATATATACAGCCACCAAACTGGATAAGAGCAAAGAAGTGCAGGCTGACAGGAACAGGATGTAGATATCTCCTGAGAGACACAACCAGAATACAGCAAATACATAGGCAAATGCCATCATTAAACCACTGAACTGAGAACGGGTCCCTCATTGAAGGAATCTTAGAAAGGCCTGAAATGAGCAATAGTGATAAAAACTGCATGGTATTGGTACAGAGACAGACAGATAGACCAATGGAACAGAATTGAAGACCCATAAATGAACCCACACACCTATGGACACTTGATTTTTGACAAAGGAGCCAAAACCATCCAATGGAAAAAAGATAGCATTTTCAGCAAATGGTGCTGGTTCAACTGGAGGTCAACATGTAGAAGAATGCAAATCGATCCATGTTTATCACCCTGTACAAAGCTTAAGTCCAAGTGGATCAAGGACCTCCACATCAAACCAGATACACTCAAAAACAGAAGAAAAAGTAGGGCAGCATCTCGACACATGGGCACTGGGAAAAATTTCCTAAATAAAACACCAATGGCTTATGCTCTAAGATCAAGAATCGACAAATGGGATCTCATAAAACTGCAAAGCTTCTGTAAGACAAGGAACACTGTGGTTAGGACAAAACGGCAACCAACAGATTGGGAAAAGATCTTTACCAATCCTACAACAGATAGAGGCCTTATATCCAAAATATACAAAGAACTCAAAAAGTTAGACCACAGGGAGACAAATAACCCTAATAAAAATGGTGTTCAGAGCTAAACAAAGAATTTACAGCTGAGGAATGCTGAATGGCTGAGAAACACCTAAAGAAATGTTCAACATCTTTACTCATAGGGGAAATGCAAATCAAAACAACCCTGAGATTTCACCTCATACCAGTGAGAATGGCTAAGTTCAAAAACTCAGGTGACAGCAAATGCTGGCGAGGATGTGGAGAAAGAGGAACACTCCTCCATTATTGGTGGGATTGCAGACTGGTACAACCATTCTGGAAATCAGTCTGGACATTCCTCAGAAAATTGGACATTGAACTGCCTGAGGATCCAGCTATACCTCTCTTGGGCATATACCCACAAGATGCCCCAACATATAAAAAAGACACGTGCTCCACTATGTTCAAAGGAGCCTTATTTATAATAGCCAGAAGCTGGAAAGAACCCAGATGCCCTTCAACAGAGGAATGGATACAGAAAATGTAGTACATCTACACAATGGAATATTACTCAGCTATCAAAAACAATGACTTTATGAAATTCGTAGGCAAATGGTCGGAACTGAAAAATATCATCCTGAGTGAGGTAACCCAATCCTAGAAAAACACACATGGTATGCACTCATTGATAAGTGGCTATTAATCCAAATGCTTGAATTACCCTAGATGCCTAGAACACATGAAACTCAAGATGGATGACCAAAATGCTAATGCTTCACTCCTTCTTTAAAAGGGGAACAAGAATACCCTTGGCAGGGAATAGAGAGGCAAAGATTAAAACAGAGGCAGAAGGAACACCCATTCAGAGCCTGCCCCACATGTGGCCCATACATATACAGCCACCCAATTAGACAAGATGGATGAAGCAAAGAAGTGTAGGCCGACAGGAGCCGGACGTAGATCTCTCCTGAGAGACACAGCCAGAATACAGCAAATACAGAGGCGAATGCCAGCAGCGAACCACTGAACTGAGAACAGGACCCCCGTTGAAGGAATCAGAGAAAGAACTGGAAAGCTTGAAGGAGCTCACGACCCCATATGAACAACAATGCCAGGCAACTAGATCTTCCAGGGACTAAGCCACTACCTAAAGACTATACATGGACTGACCCTGGACTCTGACCTCATGGTAGCATTGAATATTCTAGTAAGATCACCAGTGTAAGGGGAAGCCCTGGGTACTGCTAAGACTGAACCCCCAGTGAACGTGATTGTTGGGGGGAGGGCAGCAATGGGGAGAGGATGGGGTGGGGAACACCCATAAGGAAGGGGAGGGAGAGGAGCTAGGAGGATGTTGGCCTGTAAACCAGGAAAGCGAATAACACTCAAAATGTAAATAAGAAATATTCAAGTTAATAAAAAAAAAAGAAAGGCCTGAAATAGCTTAAAGGTGCTTGAAACCCCCATATGAACATGAATGCCAACCAACCAGAGCTTCCAGGGACTAAGCCACTACCCAAAAACTATACATGGATTGACCGTGGGCTCCAACCTCATAGGTAGGAATGAATAGCCTAGTAAGCGTACCAGTGGAAGGGGAAGCCCTTGTTTCTGCCAAATCTGAACCCCAGTGAACTGGATGGTTGGGGGAAGGGCGGTAATGGGGTGAGGATGGGGAGGGGCACACCCTTAGAGGGGGGAGGCAGAGGGCTTAGGGTCATGTTTCCCCGGAATCCGGGAAAGGGAATAATAATCGAAATATAAATAAGAAATACCCAAGTTAATAAAGATGAAAAAAATCAAAATAGAATATGTCCTAGGTACTTCTAAAAGACACTAGAGCTTGTTGCAGAGTATTTATCTCAAGGAATACTGCAATAAACTATTATTATTTTTCTTTTTGCTCACCATAGGTATTATAATAACTGATTTCTATGTACTTTGTATATTTTTGAATCTAAAGTGTTCATTCATATTTCTTTCTTTTTTCTTCTGGTTTTTGTTTGCTTGTTTGTTTGTTTGCTTGTCTATTAGTTCTTCATGAATTTCACATCATATACCACCATCCTATTCATCAACTCCTCAGACCTCCTCTCCACCAAGCAAAGGAAAATTTAAAAGCTCCTAGTGGAAGCTATTGTATGTCTGACACTAGATCATTTGTCCACATTTCATAACTTGCAGATGTTTATTGTAATGACTCATTGGTCTCACAGGAAGCTTCTGGCATCTGTTACTCTATCGATAAGCAGTGAAACCTCACTGGGACTCCTCTTGGATATCCTGCCATTGCCCTGTATCATGGAAATCCTGCAGTTTGAGATCTGTAGCAATGGCCTCTTCATGCACTGCAGTGGTTAATTGATGGGTTAGAAGTTCGGACAGGCCAATATAAAGCCTAAATCTGAGCCTAAAAGGCATCTTAGCTATTCAACAAGCCAACTCTCCTGCTCTCAGACCCTGGGGGCTAGCTCATCAGCATCACCCCTATAACTAAAGTCTGCTCTATCCTGTTGCCCAGGCTAGGTGCAGGGCCCACTCTCCTGAGTGTTGAAGTTGGTGAGGGATATGACCAATTCTCCTACTATTATGACTCTGGGGCCAGGTCTCCTGCCTGCCATATATGGTGAGGCATGAGGAGGGTAGGAAGTCATCTCTCTATCCTCCATACCACCACTCAGCAGATAAGAAGCATGGCTGGCTCCTCATATTGCAACCCCCATATCCAGGGCTTTATCTACTGTGCTGCCTAGACGAAGTGAAGTGCCTGCTCTCTGTAGTGCTGCAGAAGGTGAAGGGCAAAGAGAGCTCTCCCGCTCTGATAACCTGGTGGCCCTCTCTCCTGCCTGCCTTAGGTGGCAAGATGCAAGGTAGAGCATCTCGTGCTTGCCCATTTCATAGAAAGGTAAACAAGAGGCTGGTGGGGTCAGCTCTTCTATGCTCATACCTTCTGGCCAGCTTATCCTCTTCCCTGTGACCAAAGTTAGCTGTGCCAGGCTGCCCAGTACAAGGCTTGCTCTCCCTAGTGTCCAGCTGGTGAGGGGCAGGGGAAGCTTTCCTACTTTTATGACTCTAGGGCCAGTCTTCTACCTACAGTAAGTGGTGAGAAGTGAGGGGAGAGAAGGGAACCTCTCCCTCGTCCATGCTACCAAATGAAAGATGAATTGATGGAGAAGAGCCAGATGTTCAACGCTCTTGTCCTCGGGGTCAGTTCACTTGATACTCAGAGTACTACAACTGGCTAGGTCAGGTTCAGTGTTCCCAATCTCATGTCCCCATGGCCAGCTCTCCCACAATGGTCAGACGAGGAGTGGGGCCAATTCTGCACAGCTCTCATATATCAACATATCCCCAGTAGACAACTCAAACCAAGGACGTCCTCTTGGCCTTTGGTTGTAACAAACACCTGCTGCTGCTGGGCCAAGGACCCAGAAGTAGCCTGCCCTGTGACAGCACAGGACAGGAGTTCACCAGAGTCACAGGAGGTATTACGGGCTGACTACCCACGTCAGACTGTTCCTTGAGTTTTCAATTCTCCTTCTTTGTTGTGCCTATCTGTCTGTTTCTCCTCTTCTTCCATTTCTCCACCACTTACCTGTTCCTCTTAGTGGCTCCTGGGATTTCTAAGGGTCTGAGGTTGTCTCAGGAGTGGTCTCAGGAGTGCTATGTCCTGTTCATGTATTATAACACTAGGAAGAGATCATTTTGGACATAGTAACTTCCCCCGAGTCCTGTATGATGTCAGAGTGGGCTAACTTGGGCTAACTTCCTCTCTAGGTTCCTTGGTGCTACTCTGATGGTTATCTCAGACTTGCTCCCTGCTCAAGTGACCCTTCATAAGGGTTTTCTATTTTCTTCCAGCCCAGCCCAGGAAAAGCACTTCCAGGAACTGTTGTTTACTCTCTTGTTGGTTGTCTCTGGATTGCTCTTCGCACTGGGAGCCTGTTCATGCCCACCTCGTGCCAGATTGGTGGTTGTCTCAGTCTGGCTTTTTTCATGGAATATTTGGCAACTAATCATTCACAAGTTCATGGTCAGATCTTTGAATGTAGACATATCCTCTCTCCTCTCTGCCCCCTACTGATGTATGTGTGGTACAGCAGCCACACCTACAGTGATTCTAGAGGCAGGGGAAATATTTTTCTGACTCCAATCTGCCTTTGACCTGGTAGACCATAACACTTTATATGTTCATGCTGCCACACAGATATAGCATTCAGATATCCCTGGTGGAAAAAGGATAACTGTAGAAGGCTGCGCTTCAGGAGGACAAGATATTGGCAGCAAAAGGAAAAACCCAACAGAATATAGGTGACTTGGGATGTGACTAGTTATCCATTGCTGCAGTCTATGGGGGCGTCTCTACATCTAGTGTCTTCATAGTTACCCAACTATCACAAAGCAAAGGTATGAACATGTATATTTGTCAGCAAATTGAATTTCCAAATATTGAAATAGGTTGCCATGAAGTATAAAAGCAAAACACCTCATTTTACAAGTATAGAATCCTTGACCAAGGAGAACTATGCAGTATTTTTGCTTACCTTCCCCTTATATTTATCTCACATCTTTGAATTGTCTCAACTTATACATCACTCACTTCCATGCGTGCTTAGCTATAGGAGCAAACTGTGATGGTCAATTTTGGTAGAAACTGATGACAGAACTCTGGAAGAGTAAACTTCAGAGAAATTGAAAGACAAAGGTTTAATTTTAAGAGATTCACATACAATAAATGTATCTTCTCATACTAGTTGTGATATTTTAGTAGAAACTAACTTTACCTTTACCTTTTTTTGTCATTATGCTCAGACCACAATTACATTGTTGACCTAGATAATCATATATATGAAATATACATGAATTTATATGTGGTTAAAATCACCTTACTTTAATACAGGATTTTCCTTCATTTTCTGAAAGTCGTAGGTTTCCTTTCTATAGCAATTGCTTTAAAATAATGAACTGAATTCTCAAATGCTGTCACTCTCAGCCTCATGACATTGTAGTCAAAAAGAGGGCACACATACCCTGATTACACCGAATTACAGTGGAGCTGAAAGGTAGAACCTCAAAGTATGCATATATATGTATATATAATTACATTTATGAAATTTATATTTACTAAATATTATTGCAAAAGAGTATAGTGTCAGAGATCATCTGTTTACCATGTCTCATGATTACAATATTTTCTTTTGTGCTTAACGTAATCTTGCATTGTTTTACTTATCATGGACCTGGAAGCAATGGTCCATACTATAAATACGTCATCATATCTATCTATATATACATATATATACACATATATAAATGCCATGTAGTCTATGTATGCAGTTGAAAAGTAGTGGACACCCTCTAGATCTGTGTAACTACACTCTCTGATGCTGATGCTACAGGGATATTGCCTAACAATACATTTCTCTGAATGAATTCCTGCAGTTAAGCAATACATGCCTATAATTTGATAGGATGGGAGAAATTGTTCAGGGTTTAAACACATAAATTTACTCCTTGGAAGGCACTGCATAGTACTGGCAATAATTATAGACCTTGTATTTGAGCTTTAATGACTGAAAACATCCCGGCGTGGAGTTCCCAGCTGTTGTCTCTTTCTCTTTTATTCTTATTATTTTATCAAATTAGACCAAGAGGGATAGTGAAAGGTCGTATTTGATTGACTATGGTAAGCCATTCTTTGAAGGTGTAAATCATTTTAGGATGCCATAACAGTATAAACATAGACTTGATATGTTACAAACAGAAATGTTTCAGTTTGGGTGCTGAGAAACTCAGTATTGTGGCACTGACAAATTGTGTGCTTGATGAAAGTCTATTTCACAGCTCCTAGATGGAGCATTCTTGTTGTATGGGAAAGGTAAAGAACATCTCTCAAGACGATTTTAAAGGACACATCTCATTCAGGATGACTCTATTCTCAGGAAGCAGTCATCTTCCAAGGGTTTCATTTGTAATACAATTAGTTACTTTAGCTATGTTTGAGTGAAGGACATATTCAGAAATAACAGTAGAAGAATTCAAGTTTTGTGCTGTTTTGTTCACAGAATGCTCATGTTGATGTATACTAGTAAATTAAATCATTATTGATTCTCTCTTAGTGCCATTGATAGAGGTAAACGCTGGTTAACTATAATGTATGCAAGCACCATTACTCTCCTTCAATCCTCTGGTAGCACTGAAATCTAGAGAAAATCTCTATCACTAGCATTCAGAAAGGCTGCAGTTAGAGACTACCCACTGCTATTAATTGTTGCTGTGTTTTAAACCTTTGAGGAGTAGTAAAAATAATTCTACAGGAGAGTCAACAGCATCACAGTCTAGGTTTTTCAGGGATGCACTCTTTGCTCTACAGTGTTTCCTTACAACTAGCACTGTGCTTCATGTAGAGTCATCACTTTGTGGGCATATCATGGCCCTGGAAGGGCATATTGACAGGGCTTCATTTGTTTGGTTGGTTGTTTTAGAGATTGTTATTTAATTACAATATTTTCCCTTCACTTTCCTTTCAAATCCTTCCATATAGTCCTCCCCACTCTCCTTCAAATTCAAGGACTTTTTGCTTTAACTGTTACTGCATGGATATATGCTTTTGTATGTATGCATATATTCCTAAATATATCTTTACTAACATGACTAGCCAAATGTCATGGATGACAAGGATAACACCAACAGACATGTCAATCTGGGTGGAGAAAAGCCCACAAGGACAAGTCAAAGAGCTACAGACAACTGAGTAAGCCTGAGATCAGGAGAGGTCATCCTCCGCAGGAAAAAAACACATAAATTGCTTGTTGACAGTACTTTGAACTGCACTCTATCATGCAAAAATAAGATGTAACTATACTACATAACATTTTATGTTATCCTTATTCCACATTAATGCTCTTTCATTCTCTCTCTCTCTCTCTCTCTCTCTCTCTCTCTCTCTCTCTCTCCCTCTGTGTGTGTGTGTGTGTATCTTTTCCTGTTTCCAAGATTCTGTAAATTCATGTCAATGACTGTTTGACAAAAATGTCAGAATAGCTGCTTAAAATTACCTAAGAAACTTCCAAAAATGCAAGTTACATGGGATATCCAACTGTAGTGGAATGTATAAACAAATGCATCATTATTTCTCCATCCTGAATGTATTAATGATAGAGAGAAATCTGTGTACATGCAGATATATACATTCATAACACAGAATGTTCATCCATAATAACAATGAAAGCATAATAGCTAAATTTTATATAACCATGTACATACTGCTCTTAGTGCTATTTCTCTCACTCACCCAGAACCCTTAAAGAAAAGTGAGTTTGCCAGCCCTCTACAGGAAACATCTAAAGATTACCACATAACAAACTTTGGAATAAAAGAAAGAAATGTATCTGACATTACCATTATCATTTGAAATGAAACTCTTTGCACTATTATTTCCCTTCCATATTGCTCTTAATTCAATGATCATCACAGTGTAAACAGGCATATTAAAACCAGTAACAGAGTCAACATTTTGAGAAACATAAACCTTTCAGGCATATGTCTTCCCCCTCTGAGACAGCTGGTTTTTGTTTTTGTTTTTGTTGTTGTTGTGGTGGTGGTGGTGGTAGTGGTGGTGGTTTGTCTGTCTGTTTGTTTGTTTGTTTTTTAAGATATCCTGCTTTGGACTTCCAGTGGAAGGAGGAAAACATCAACAACCCACAAAACCCCAATCAAAAACTTGTCCTGCCTACAAGATATGCAGGGATAAAGATGGAGCAGAGACTGAGGGAATGGCTGACCAATGACTGGCTCAACTTGAGACTTATTCCATGGGAGAGAGCCAACCCCTAACACTATTATGGTACTCTTTTATGTTTGAAGACAGAAACCTAGAATAACTGTCTCCTGAGAGGCATTATCTAGCACTAGATAGAAACAGAGGCAGAGACCCGTAGCCAAACATCAGGCAGAGCTCCAGGAGTTTTGTGGAAGAGTGAGGGATAAAATTGAGCAAGCCAGATGGGTCAAGGACACCATAAGAAGACCTACAGAGTCAACTAGCCTGGGCCCATGGTGGCCAACAGAGACTGAACTACCAACCAAAGAGCATGTAGAGGTTGGGCGTAGGCCCTATACATTTGTAGTAAATGCAGAACATAATCTTCATATAGGGGCCCTAACAATTGTAGCAGGTGCTGTCCCTAACTCTGTTGCTGGCCACTGAACCCCACTCCCCTTACTGGACTGAAAGATTGAATCACAGTGGGAGAGGAGGCTTAGTCCTACTGGTACTAGATGTTCCAGGGTGGGATGGTACCCAAGGAGCCTTCCCCTTCTCCTCAGAAAAGAGGAAGGAGTAAATGGTTGGGACTGAGAGGAGAGGAGGGGGGGCTATAATTGGGATGTTAGATGAATAAAAATTATGGAGAAAGAGATAAAAAGACAGAGAAACACACACACACACACACAGAGAGAGAGAGAGAGAGAGAGAGAGAGAGAGAGAGAGAGAGAGAGAGAAAGAGAGAGAGAGAGATCCATTCTTTCCTTAATCCTGATCAAGCCTTCACACTTTGTTCTCTATTGGAATATTAGGATCTGTTCACTAACAACTTCATACGTTAGTTTCTTATTAGATAAAACAGCAATGTATGTTACATTTGGGTTAATAAAGTGATAAACAATAGTCATTATACCCATCCTATGACTGCTCCAACACTATGTGATGGAACTATTACAGTAAAACAAGAATACAAGAGGAATAGAAGAACGGCTCAGTTAGTAAACTGCTGCCTGTGTAAGCATGAGGACCAGGGTTCAGATCTACAGCACACATCCTAAATAATTCTTAAAAACTTAGCATAGTCTTAAGCATCTGTAACCCCTTTGTAGGAGGGTGAAGATGGGCAGATACATGGAGATTGCTGACCATCCAGTCGAGCCAATTGGTGAAAGTCATTCAGTGGAAACACCTGACTCAAAAGACAAAATGAAAATTGATGACGGGAACATCCTGCTACCAACCTCCAGTCTACACACACACACACACACACACACACACACACACACACACACACACGTGCGTGCGCATTTGTGTACCTTCATACAAATGAGTTCGTATATACCACATATGCCATCAGCGTCCCACCTCACCCCAACCTCACCCAACACAGAGGTAAACATAATTCTTTCTTGCATGGATTTTCACATGAACCAGCATAGTTAATTTCTAATTCAAATAAGAAAATAACTAGCTTCTATTATTAAGAAAGGAAAGACAGGAGTATACATTTTCTCTAATCTTCCTTTTTCATACTATGGCACGTCTGTAAAACTCTCTTCTTATCGGAGGAATGTAGTTTCAGTTTCGTCTCTTTTCTTAGTAGAATCATTACACTGAATCAATTTTATAAATGCCTTTCTTTCTTTCCAATAAAATTATCTCTTATATATTAATCTGAGTACATTCTTGGTTTCATAGTCAAAAAGTCCATAGGTAACTCAGGAAGATAAACTTTATAGATAAATGTAAATACTGTACTATATTCCGAAAGTAATCAAAAATATTGTGGAATGTATTTTCAACATTAGGAATGGAACTTAGGGTCTTGTGCATTCTGGAACTAATACTGTATTACTGCGTGACAATTCCAGCCTAGGAACATACATTTATCACATATCTGAAATTATTATTATTTGAAATAAGATTTTGAAATGCTTTTTGCAGCATATAATACCAGAGAAACAGTCCAAAATGACACTTCTGCATGTTTCTTCACAAAACAATACACATGGCACATGGTGGAATCTGGTGCTCTTTGACATGCTCAGGCCATGAAAATTACATCTTACTATAGAAACCAGATATTTCTAAGTATGCTCAAGAATAAAACACAGTGACATCTCATAAACTTTTCAATTGATTATCATGGGCTCATAAAAGCCATCTTTTTTCATTACATAGTTACAACCTAAATCTCTGGTACTACTCTGACATATTTGAATCTCAAAAGCTTAAGAGTTCTGTTATGGACAGAAAAGTGTCCTTCTAGAAAGCTGCCCCTGCTTTCCTGTGTTGAGCAGAGAGCCAAGCTGATCTTGTGAGCATGGAAGAGAGGGAGATTTGGCCCTAATGATATGGGTAAGAGCAGGCAGGCTAGGCAACACGCTGGCCCAGATCAAAGGCTTTGAGCTGGGCCACCCTAACATTTACCCAACATCTATGAGCTGCTAGAGTACATGAAAGGACCAGTCCTGCTGATTATAGTTGAGGGATCTCCATGACTCACAGCAACATCAATGTCTCTGAGAGTTTAGTATTGATGTCTTGAAGCAGACCAAATGACCCATTGCAATACACATTTTTAAGTAAAGCTCTTTAGTCAAAAGGGTATATTGTGCATCACACTGCGACACACAGAGCTTCTTTGTCAAGATCTTTGGGGGTGGCGTGGGGATTAGGTTAGAATTGTAAAGACTGGATATGGAAAGTTGTAGGAAATGAGTGTGCTTGGGATGTATAATGTGAAATTAAAAAATAAACAGTTAAAACAGCACCCCCTCCCAAGTAGGCTGGTTCTTATCATGTTTTGTAGACCAATTTAATTCAAGGCATTTTCAACTCAGCAGGTTTCACTTCCTTGCCAGACAACACAAGATGTTGCAAATAAACAGCATCCACCTGAAGGAATGAGGACACCTACACCTTATTCTCTTGTGACTCTAGAACTTGCTTACACAGCAGTTGTTTATTCCAAAGTAGAATTTCTCACATCCTACACAATATAGGGTGTCTTTCCTCAAAGGACTGTGAGTAAAAGTGACCGATGGACTATGACATATGTTAATTAAGAACCAATTTATTAATTAGAATGGGGAATTCTTTCACTAAACAAGAGAGACAAACGTGGAAGAAAACACCAGCAGGGACCTCTCCTACAAAAGTGTCATAGATATAATGTAAAAGTAAAGCACAGAACTCAACTTTGAGAAGTACACTGCTGTCTATGCATGCTATACATGAATGCAGCTGAAGAACACATGCAGAGTGAGTGCTTGTTTTAGGAGTAATGCCCAGCTGATAAATTTCATCCTGGTATTGCAGTACTCCTTGATATTTGTGACAAAAAAAATCACTATTTACTCATAGTCATTCTTTCTTCAGTTGTCTTTTGGGACCTACCAAGGTTGTGCATATTCTTTACCCCCTTCCCAGTCTGCCCTCCCAGCATTCCTCATCCCACTCCTCCTCCCCCTTGCCTCCAAGACCTTATTCACCATTCAAAAGTCCTCCCCATTTCCTGGATCCTCAAGTCTCTCCAGGATTAGGTACATCTTCTCCCACTGAGGCCAGGCCAAGCAGTCCTCTGCTATACATGGGCCAGGGGGTTCAGACCAATCCCTGTATGCTACCTGGTTGGTTGCTCAATGTCTGAGAGATCTAGGGGTCCAGGTTAGTTGAGACTGCTGGTCCTCCTACAGAGTCACCCTACTCCTAAGCTTCTTCCAGCTTTTCCCTGATTCAACCACAGGGATGCTTGACTTCAGTCCACCAGTTGGATGTAAGAATCTTCATCTGACTCATTCAGCTGCTTGTTGGGCCTCTTGGAGTACAGCCATGCTAGGCTCTTGTCTGTAAGCATACCATAGCATCAGTAATAGTGTCAGGCCTTGAAGCCTCCCCATGAGATGGATCACAAGTTGGGCTGGTCACTGGACTGCCTTTCCCTCAGTCTCTTCTCCATTTTTCCCCTGCTATTCATTTTTACTAGTCCATCTTTATTAAATTGGGTATTTCTTATTTACATTTCAATTGTTATTCACTTTCCCGGTTTCCAGGCCAACATTCCCCTAAGCCCTCCCCCTCCATTCTATACGGGTGTTCCCCTCCCCATCCTTCGACCATTACCTCCCTCTCCACAACAATCCCCTTCACTGGGGGTTCAGTCTAGGCAGGACTAAGGGCTTCCACTTCCACTGGTGCCCTTACTAGGCTATTCATTGCTACCTACGCAGTTGGAGCGCAGGGTCAGTCTTTGGGTAGTGGCTTAGTTCCTGGAAGCTCTGGTTGGTCAGCATTGTTGTTCATATGGGGACTCAAGAACCTTCAAGTTCTTTCAGTCCTTTCTCTGAATCCTTCTACGGGGGTCCCATTCTCAGTTCAGTGATTTGCTGCTGGCATTCGCCTATGTATTTGCCTTATTCTGGCTGTGTCTCTCAGTTCCTGACAGCCTGCACTTTTTTACTTCATCCAACTTATCTAGTTTGGTGGCTATATATGTATGGGCCACATGTGGGGCAGACTCTGAATGGGCATTCAATCAGACTCTGTTCTAAACGTTGCCTCCCTATTCCCTCCCAAAGGTATTCTGTTCCCCTTTTAAAGAAGGAGTGAAGCAACCACATTTTGGTCATTCTTCTTGAGTTTCATGTGTTCTGTGCATCTAGGGTAATTCGAGCATTTGGGATAATGTCCACTTATCAATGACTGCATAACATGTGTGTTTTTCTGTGATTGGTTTACCTCACACAGAATGAGATTTTCCAATTCCATCCATTTGATTATGAATTTCATAAAGTCATTGTTGTTGATAGCTGAGTAGTACACCATTGTGTAGATATACAACATTTTCTGTATCCATTCCTCTGTTGAAGGGCATCTGGGTTCTTTCCAGCTTCTGGCTATTATAAATAAGGCTCCTTTGAACATAGTGGAGTATGTGTCTTTGTTATATGTTGGGGCATCTTTTGGGTATATGCCCAATAGAGGTATAGCTGGATCCTCAGGTAGTTCAATGTTCAATTTTCTGAGGAACCTCCAGATTGATTTACAGAATGGTTTTACCAGTCTGCAATCCCACCAAAAATGGAGGAGTGTTCCTCTTCTCCACATCCTCGCCAGCATCTGCTATCGCCAGAGTTTTTGATCATAGCCATTCTGACTGGTGTGAGGTGGAATCTCAGGGTTGTTTTGATTTGCATTTCCCTTATAACTAAAGATGTTGAATATTTCTTTAGGTGTTTCTCAGCCATTCAGCATTCCTCAGCTGTCAATTCTTTGTTTAGTTTTGAACCCCAATTTTTAATAGGGTAATTTTCTCCCTGCAGTCTAATTTCATGAGTTCCTTGTATATTTTGGATATAAGCCCTCTATCACTTGTATGATTGGTTAAGATCTTTCCCCAGTCTGTTGGTTGCCATTTTATGCTAACAGTGTCCTTTGCCTTACAGAAGCTTTGCAGTTTTATGAGATCCCACTTGTCGATTCTTGATCTTAGAGCATAAGCTGTTGATGTTTTCTTCAGGAAGATTTCTCCAGTGCCCATGTGTTTGAGATGCTTCCCCACTTTTCTTCTATTACTTTGAGTGTATCTGGTTTGATGTGGAGGTCCTTGATCCACTTGGACTTAAGCTTTGTACAGGGTGGTAAGAATGGTTCGATCTGCATTCTTCCACATGCTGACCTCCAGTTCAACTACCACCATTTGCTGAAAATGCTATCTTGTTTCCATTGGATGGTTTTGGCTCCATGGTCAAAAATCAAGTGAACATACGTGTGTGGGTATCATTTCTGGGTATTCAATTCTATTGCACTGGTCTGTCTGCCTGTCTCTGTACCAATACCATACAATTTTTATCACTATTGCTCTGTAATACTGCTTGAGTTTAGGGATAGTGATTCCCCCAGAAGTCCTTTTATTGTTGAGTATAGTTTTAGGTATCCTGGGTTTTTTGTTATTCCAGATGAATTTGCAAATTGTTCTGTCTAACTCTATGAAGAATTGGATTGGAATTTTGATAGGGATTACATTGAATCTGTAGATCGCTTTGGTAAAATGACTACTTTTAATATATTAATCCTGCCAATCCATGAGCATGGGGAATCTTTCCATCTTCTGAGATCTTCTTCAATTTCTTTCTTCAGAGGCTTGAAGTTTTGATCATACACATCTTTTACTTGTTTGGTTAAGGTCACACTGAGCTATTTTATATTATTTGGGACTATTATAAAGGGTGTCATTTCCCTAATTTCTTTTTTGCTAGTTTCTCTTTTGTGTAGAGGAAGGATGATGTATTTGAGATAATTTTATACACTGGAAATTTGCTGAAGGTGTTTACCAGGTTTAGTAGATCTCTGGTGGAACTTTTGGGATCATTTAAATATACAATCATATCATCTGCAAATAGTGATAATTTGACTTCTTCCCTTCCAATCTGTATCCCTTTGATCACCTTTTGTTGTCTGATTGCTCTGCCTAGGACTTCGAGAACTCTATTGAATAAGTAGGGAGAGAGCCTTGTCTAGTCCCTGATTTTAGTGGGGTTGCTTCAAGTTTCTCTCCATTTAGATTAATATTAGCTACTGGTTTGTTGTATATGGCTTTTACTATGTTTAGCTATAGGCATTGAATTCCTGTTCTTTCCAGGACTTTTATCATGAAGAGGTGATGAATTTTGTCAAATGCTTTCTCAGCATGTAATGAAATGATCATGTGGTTTTGTTCTTTCAGTTTGTTTATATAGTGGATTACGTTGATAGTTTGCCATATATTGAACCATCCCTGCATCACTGGAATGAAGCCTAGTTGATCAGGATGGATGATTGTTTTGATGTGTTCTTGCATTCTGTTTGCAAGAATTTTATTGAGTATCTTTGCATCGATATTCATAAGGGAATTTGGTCTGAAGTTCTCTTTCTTTGTTGGGTCTTTGTGTGGTTTAGGTATAAGAGTAATTGTGGCTTCATAGAAGGAATTCGGTAACCATCTGTTTCAATTTTGTGGAATATGTTGGATAGTATTGCTATGAGGTCTTCTATGAAGGTCTGATAGAATTCTGGACTAAACCCATCTGGACCTGGACTCTTTTTGTTTGGGAGACTTTTAATGACTGCTTCTATTTCTTTAGGAGTTATGGGGTTGTTTAAATGGTTTAACTGTTCCTGATTTAACTTTGTTACCTGGTATCTGTCTAGGAAATTGTCCATTTCCTCCAAATTTTCAAATTTTGTTGACTATAGGCTTTTTTACTAGAATCTGATGATTTTTTGAATTTCCTCTGATTCTGTTGTTATGTCTCCCTTCTCATTTCTGATTTTGTTAATTTGGACATACTCTCTGTGTCCTCTCGTTAGTCTGGCTAAGGGTTTATCTTTCTTGTTGATTTTCTCAAAGAACCAGCTTTTGTTTCTGTTGATTCTTTGTATAGTCCTTTTTATTTCTACTTGGTTGATTTCGGCTGTGATTTTGACTATTTCCTGCCTTCTACTTCTCCTGGGTGTATTTGCTTCTTTTGGTTATAGAGGTTTTAGATGCGCTGTCAAAATACTGGTATATGCTCTCTCCTGTTTGTTTCTGTAGGCACTCAGAGGTATGAGTTTTCCTCTTAGCATGGCTTTCATTGTGTCCCACAAGTTTGGGTATGTTGCAACTTAATTTTCATTAAATTCTAAGAAGTCTTTAATTTCTTTCTTTATTTCTTCCTTGACCAGGTTATCATTGAGTAAAGCATTGTTCAACTTCCATGTATATGTGGGCATTCTTTTCTTATTGTAATTGAACACCAGCTTTAGCCTGTGGTGGTCTGATAAGACGCATGGGATTATTTCTATCTTTCTGTATGTGTTGAGGCCTGTTTTATGACCGATTATATGGTTAATTTTGGAGAAAGTACTATGAGGTGGTGAGAAGAAGGTATATCCTTTTGTTTTAGGATAGAATGTTCTATAAATATTTGTTAAATCCATTTTGTTCATGACATCTCCTTGTCTATGTCTCTGTTTAATTTATGTTTCCACGATCTGTCCATTGATGAGAGTTTGGTGTTGAAATCTCCTACTATTATTGTGTGAGGTTCAATGTGTGCTTTCAGCCTTAGTAAGATTTCTTTTATGTATGTAGGTGCCCTTGTATTTGGAGCATAGATATTTAGGATTGAGAGTTCAACTTGGTGGATTTTTCCTTTAATGAGTATGAAGGGTCCTTCCTTATCTTTTTTGATGAATTTTGGTTGAAAATCAATTTTATTCGATATTAGAATGGCTAATCCAGCTTGCTTCTTCAGACCATTTGCTTGAAAATTTGTTTTCCAGCCTTTCACTCAGAGGTAGTGTCTGTCTTTGTCTCTGAGTTGTGTTTCCTGTAGGCAGCAAATGGTTAGGTCCTCATTGCATATCCAGTTTGTTAATCTATGTCTTTTTATTGGGGAGTTAAGACCATTGATGTTGAGAGATATTAAGGAATAGTGAGTATTGTCCTGTTATATTCATATTTGGATGTGAGATTATGTTTGTGTGCTTTTCTTCTCTTTGTTTTCTTGCAAAACGATTAGTTCTTGCTTTTTCTAGGGTGTAGCTTGCCTTCTTGGGTTGGGCTTTATCATTTATTATCCTTTGTAGGTATGGATTTGAAGAAAGATATTGTATAAATTTGATTTTGTCATGAATATCTTGGTTTCTCCATCTATGTTGAAAGTTTTGCTGGATACAGTAACCTGTGTTGGCATTTGTGTTCTCTTAGAGTCTGTATGACATCTGTCCAGGGTCTTCTGGGTTTCATAGTCTCTGGTGAGAAATCTGGTGTGATTCTGATAGGTCTGCCTTTATATGTTGCTTGACATTTTTCCCTTACTGCTTTTAATATTCTTTCTTTGTTTTTGCATTTGGTGTTTTGACTACTATGTGATGAGAGGAGTTTCTTTTCTGGTCCCGTCTATTTGGAGTTCTGTAGGCTTCTTGTATGTTTATGGGCATCTCTTTCATTAGGTTAGGGAAGTTTTCTTTATGATTTTGTTGAAGATATTAACCAGTCCTTTGAGTTGTGAGTTTTCACTCTCTTCTATACCTATTACCTTAGGTTCGATCTTCTTATTGTGTTCTGGATTTCCTGTATGTTTTGGTCCAGTAGCTCTTTCTGTTTTACATTATCTTTGACAGTTGTGTCGATGATTTCTATGGAATCTTCTGCTCCTGAGATTCTCTCTTCTATCTCTTGTATTCTGTTGGTGATGCTTGTATCTGCAGCTCTTTGTCTCTTCCATTGGTTTTCTATATCCAGGGTTGTCTGCCTTTGTGCTTTCTTTATTGCTTCTATTTCCATTTTTAATTCCTTCACCTGTTTGATTTTTTTCCTGTAATTCTTTCTGGGATTTTTGTGTTTCCTCTCTGTAGGCTTCTTCTTGTTTATTTGTGATTTCCTGCATTTCTCTAAGGGAGTTCTTTATGTCTTTCTTGAAGTCCTCCATCATTATGATCAAAGGTTATTTTAAATCTAGATCTTGCTTTTCTGTTGTGCTTGGATATTCACTGTTTGCTTTGGTGGGAGGCTTGGGCTCCAATGATGCCATGTAGTCTTGGTTTCTGTTCCTTTGGCACTGCTGTTCTTTTAGATAGGGAAAATTCTGGGTCAGAGTTTTTGACTGTGGGATGGCAACCCTATCCCTCCACTTGATGCTCTGCCTTTCTACTGTAGGTGAACTCTACAATTTCCCTCTCCTCACTGATGGGCATTTCATCTAAGGTTCTCCCTTTGAGTCCTGAGATTCTCTCACCTCCTAGGTCTCTAATACTTTAGAGAGTTCCCACATCATGTACCCTTTACCCCAGATTGCAGATTTCTATTCATTTTGCTAGCCCTCAGGTCTTCTCTCCTGTTCCTTCCATACCTCATCATGATTCCCTTTTTCACTACCCCTAAGAGGCCTTAGATCCAGAAATGCTATGCTATCTGTGACAAAAGCAACAATCTTAAAAAAAAAAAAAAAAAAAAACCAAACTTGGTTCTTATTATGAGTCTAGATTTTCTTGTCCTCAAGGTCATTTAATTTCAGGGCTTAATTATTTTCCTTCCACCTAACTTCCTTAGATTGATGATGCTATGCTGAAGGTAGATTATTTGTTCACCCTTCTGCAGAATACCCTGAGCTGCCTGTGAAAATGTTTTAACTCATATTCAGTTACCAAATCTAAATTTCAGTAAACAAACATTTGCTAGACTGTCCCACTTTAAAACAAGCTCAAATTTCAGGAGGGCCCATTTAAGTGAATTTGCATAGCCAAATGTTTGATTCCTCTCACTTTTGCCCAGAGCATATGGAAGTTTACACAGCTAGAGCAACAAAAGAAGCATTCGTGGATTCATTTCTGTTACAGATAAAGAAATGAAGATAATATTGTCTGCTGATTAAATTGTCAGTATCCAAGAGCAGATAGTCTGATAGAAGGAGAATGTGAGCTATTGCTGCAATTTAATTTTTCAATTGGACACCAGTTCCAAGGGAAAACCTAAAAAGGCACATGTAGTGTTAATGCTATTTTTTTGCCTAGTCTTTTTTATTATATATTTTATGTATTTACATTTCAAATGTTATCCTCTTCCTCCTTCTCATCCCCCCTTCCAACCTCCCCCAGACTCCAGGGAGATGCTTCCACTCTCACCCACCCACTCCCACCTCACTACCCTGGCATTCCCCTCCATGGGAAAATGAGCCTTCACGGGTACAAGGGCTTCTTCTCCTATTGATGCCAGGTAATGCCATCCTCTGCTACATATGCAGCTGGAGTCATGGGTCCCTTCATATGTACTTTTTGATTGGTGGTTTAGTTCCCAGGAACTCTGGAGGGTCTGGTTCGTCAATATTGTTGTTCTTCCTATGAGGTTTCAAACCCTTTCAGCACCTTCAATCCTTTCTCTAGCTCCTCCATTGGGGTCCCCATGCTCAGGCCAATGGTTAGCTGCAAGCATCCTCATCTGTAATAGACTCTGGCACAGCCTCTCAGAAGACATCCATATCAGTCTTCTGCCAAAAAGCACTTCTTGGCACCAGTAATAGTGATTGGATTTGGTGGTGAATTATGGGATGGATACCCAGGTTGGGCAGTCTCTGGATGACCTTTCCTTCAGTCCCTACTCCGCTCTTTTTCCCTGTATTTCTTCCTGTGAGTATTTTGTTCCTCTTTCTAAGGAGGGCTGAAGCATTTATGTTTTAGTCTTCCTTCTTCTTGAGCTTCATATAGCCTGTGAATCGTTTCTGGGGTATTCTGAGCTTTTCGGATAATATCTACTTATCAGTGAGTGCATACCATGTGAGTTCTTCTGTAACTGGGTTACCTCACTCAGGATGATATTTTCTAGTTCCATCCATTTGCTTTTGAATTTCATGAAATCATTGTTTTTAATAGCTGGGTAGTATTCCATTATGTAAATGTGCCACATTTTCTGTATCCATTCCTCTGTTGAATGAATCTGGATTCTCTCCAGTTTCTGGTTATTATAAATAAGCTATGAAAATATTGGACCATGTGTCCTTGTTATATATTGGAGCATCTTTTGGGAATATGCCCAGGAGTGGTATAGCTGGGTAATACTATGTCCAATTTCTGAGGAACCTCCAGAATGATTTTCAGAGTGGTTGTACCATCTTCCAATCCCACCAACAAAGGAGGAGTGTACCTATTTAACCCAATTTATACCAAAGGTTATTGTTTCAATATTTAAACATCTTTACTTTATACTCTCTTCAAATTTTAGTTTATATTTACATTTACAACTCTTTCTTTTTTGGTGGTTTAAAACAGAGTTTATTTGTGTAACTAGCTCTGTAGATCAGGCTGCCTTCAAGATCACAGAGATCCACTTGTCATTACTTATTAAGTGCTGGGATTAAAGGCATGCACCACCACCACCAGGCATGCTTACAGCACATCCTAATCTGTACCAGAGCCATTTTAAGCCTTCAGTAGGCACACTAGTTGGCAGCAGTCTGCTTGCTCAATATAATTCTAGAAGGAGACTGCAAGATCTCTCACTCCAAACCCATTCTCTTTGACAAGGCAATCATGAGCGGTTTTCCAATATTCTTTATACTTCATTTCCTTACACAAATGGAGAACAAGGTGACAATTATCCCTAGGTCAAACCATTTGTATTTAAGAACAGAGAACAAACAGCATCAGGTATACTGAACAGTAGATGTTAGTAAATATTCTCAATGCTCATCTCTGGAAAGGAAGTGGGTACATAGGAGCCTCATTCTCCATAGTTTTAAGTCCGATTCAATTCCCTTATTGTGTGAGAACAGAATTTTGTTTTAGGTTATCTTTGGGGAAATCCAGGTCACGTGGGCACTTTCCTTTTAATATATAAAATTTTCTAAATAAGTAGGTTTTTATTAACAATGTGTCAGTGCCACTCCAATTATGACTTGTTTCCTTGTGTGCTTGTTTTCTTGTTCAGTTGTTCATGCTACAATCTGTATGTGACATTGTTTAATGATCTCTTTCCTCACATTTTTAAAAAACTGCATGTAACCATGTGCCCTTGGTCAAGTGGCTTAATCTCACTAACACAGAGTTTCCACATCAGAAAAAATGGGATTAGGAATCTTTCCTTCAGGTTCTTTGTGCTGTCCATTGATGACATCTATAAAAATGGCAACCATGAGTGTAAGAATTTAAAGAAGTTTAACATTATAACCTTACCCCACTTAACGGTTTATCATACAATCATAATGCCTAAAGACAGAAAAGGATGATGAAATACCACTCAAATAAACTGCTCTGCACTGGAATCTAGGATTTTACAATAACATTTTGTGCAGATATAAATATACATATGTATCAAGAGACATGAATACAGAGACATATGCACACAGAGAGAGCAGGTTGTCAAAGAAACCTAGATCGGAGTATGGTAGAGACTATCAAAATTAGGAAAATCAATGTCCTCTCCCATATGTGGCAAATGAATATGACAGCACTCTAGAATGTTGTTCATTTCCAAGGTCATACTGATACTACTAGTTAAAAACAGAAAGCCAACCTGATAAAAATTTAGGTATCATTCTCCTCACAATCTTTCACATGGCCCCGAGGAAGAAAACTGCAACTATAGTTTTGCCAACTATGCAACATTCATTGCAGAGTTAGCTTCTAATAGACATTTAATTTGGGATTATTTCATTTCAAACATTTGATGGATAAAGAGCTAAAGATAGTAGGAAAGAAATATGAAAAACTGGTTACTTTCTGAGATAAAAGAAATTTGATTTGGCATAGATGAAGCAAGCACTTGAACAAAATCTTTATTGCAGAAATTTGTATCTCCAATATCTGAAGATGTCAAGGAAATAATGAAATATACTTGCTATTTTACAATGCATTGTAAATTATCTAACTGGTTATTATCATGCCTGAAAAACAAGTTTACCTTGCTACATATGTCACTGAAATCAGTGAAAATTTTTAGAATGTGTTACCATTAAAGATTAAGAGACAAATTGAAATTGAAATATATATAATGTTCTATTAGTAAAAGAAGCATTTCAACTACTATAACCCTATTGTACGTAACATGAAATAGCATTTTTTTAAAAAATAGAAAATACTCTTTAAAATAGCTGGCATAAAATACCTATATTTTCATTAACATTCATAAATGTAGTTAGGAATAAAATAGATAATCCTGTAACAATGGCCAAAATAATTTTGCCTGAACATTTTTATTCATACTTGATTCTATTTAATATACAATGTATCTTATCTTCAAATGTTTGGCTTCAGATTTTCAATTCCAATGGCAATACATATTCTTATGCAAAATGATTTTGCAGACGACCTAAAATTTTCTTCAATAATAGTAATATGTTAAGAAGAAATAAGTATGTATCATGATCATATAATATATGTATAATATGTATCATGTAATAAGATAAAACAATTTGAAAGTCTGGTATTTATGTGACTCTAACAAAGTTAGAAATTTCTACAACCTACTATTTTTATAAAAGTCATATATTTCTCATAAGAGTATAGACTGGAAACCAAAAGTAATACATAGAAATATGTTGCTTCATTATTTCACATATTTGTTTAGTCTAAGATTTGTGTTATATGTGTAAGGATATAATTTTAAATTGCCAGCCTTTAACAAAAAAATGTTTTCAAGGGCCAATGAAATAGCACAACAGTAGACAACATTTTTTGATTTACTTATTTATGGAGTATAATTAATACATATGTAATGATGTGCATGTGGAGGGCCAAGGCCTGAGAGAGGGGGTCTCACAGAAATGAACTCACAAGATCAAGCTTGGAGGCAAGCATCTGTATCCACTGAGCCAACACACTGGCCCTCAGCTGTAGGTTTGAGATGGAAGAGGAAATGCTCAGAAGAAGGGAAGCAGAGGTTGAGGATGAGATGGCTTAAAAAATATGGCACAATGTTCAGCATAACACAGGAAAGAAATAAGACAACTAGAGAGAGAAGAGGAAGGCAGAGAGGGAAAGGAGACACACACATACACACACACACACACAAAACAGAAAGAGAGAGAGAGAGAGAGAGAGAGAGAGAGAGAGAGAGAGAGAGAGAGAGAGAATTGTGATATGTGATGAATGGATATTTCTCCCATACTAATTAAGAACATAGTCTACATTTAAAAAAAAAATGGAATGTATGTAGAAGTGTCTCTGGCTAGTGGCCATAGAAAAGCTCACCCTGAGTAGGTTTTGCAGACTTTTATGCCTCTAAGACTTATGCATTCCACATACACAGTCATCCTTAAATCTCTTTCAGGTCCTGGCCCCAGGTAATACTATGAACAATTTAAACTGAGAGACCAGGTTTCAAATGTGATCACATAGGTAGATGGATGATTTATCCACCAATACTGTTGACAGAATTATTTCTAAAGTACACCAGTGTTGTTCTTTTGAATATTTACACCCAGATTCATTGTACTGACCTTGCAATATTGTGCTTTTCCTGATAAAAACACAGATTTAACTGCAGACTAAGACATAAAACTGGCTATGACCCCCACACTGTCTCTTTGAGCTACCAATTAAGGTACGTTTTCTGATATGTGGATGGGCCAAATGGCAGATCATAAGGCAGGCTTGAGTCCTTCTGATTTGTGAATTGAGTTTAATTACAGGACAACTTTGGTTGAACAAATACTGTTAGAACTTTCTCAGCAACCCTAAATATCTAAATACCTAAGCCTATATGAAACATTCCCATTCAACCCCTTACATATGGTATATTCTATACTCATAGAAGAACTCAATTCTAAAGAAATAACAGAAACTTAAAACTTAGAAAAAAATTGACCTTAACTCTTTCACTTTGTTATATTTGTTATATTATACACGGTTGTTGGTTTCTGCTTGTTTTCCTAATCAGTACTGAACTTCCTGCTGTCTTTGCAGGTGCCTAATATCTTGTATATAATCTCCTCATGTGTGTACTATCTCTAATATATAATAGAATTTCATATCCTTATCATCCTACTTTGTCATTGGGCTTTTTGTTACCAAACATCATACAGAAAATATTTTATTCCTTGTGTAAATGAACTTTGCTTTCAACTGTTCACTATTATTAGTCAGAAAAAGATTAAAATTTTGGCAATGCATCATATGCTCTGATACATAAATAGTACCTACCCTGTCCATATTATTTGAACATGAATTTTATGTTTTATAATATTTCACATGCCTACAGCAAGCTAACCACAACATTTTATGATCAAGTCCTTGGCATTATCAATTCTCAGTTATACCTGACTTGTAACCAAAGCCTAAAGAGTAAAATAACAAAGATCACATTATTTAAAATATGGGTATTAAGGTAATCAGTAATGAATCACCAGATTCACCTTCAAACTGTGGATCCTCTATTCTTTATGTACCATCCCTTCAACTCTAAACGTATCATGACTCTAAAGCTCATGTTCATTTTGACTACTTGCAGCTGTTGTTAGACTCCCTTATCAAGACCACCAACACTGTTAACTAGATGCTTACTCAATGTTGACCCATGGGACTTCAGAGAATATTTCACTTTGTTATATTAATAATGTTGAAAAATGATCATCTCAGTACCATTACCCCCAAGTGATGCATTGTGTGAAATTTTCATCTAAACTGTTACAGATGCAGTGGAAGTGTGACACATCAAAAGACCAATATTAGTTCTTGAATAAATACACTCTGGCAGTTTCTCCTTAGTTTAATGGTTTAGGATATATTTAAAAGAATACTACCTGCTAGTTAGTAGATGTTAGGCCCAAGCTTATCTAATTGAGAAATTATTCAGGCTTAGCCTAATAAAACATATTTAACACAGTGGATTAGAAGAATTTGAGATCACCACTATCCCATTATTAGTGCTATGTGTCTGGGACCTTATTCAAAATTTATAGAAAAAAGTGAGTTCATATTACTGATGCACTATGCTGCACTCTCTCTCATACTAAAGACAAATTTATGGCTAGTAATAGATTGCCTACTGAGAAGCTTCTCTGGAACATTGTTTAAACAGGTGTGTGTGTGTGTGTGTGTGTGTGTGTGTGTGTGTGTGTGTATGTGTGTGTGTGTACACATTAGGGGAATACATGTGTATTGTTTGTGCTTGTATGTGGAAGCTTGACAAAAACCTCAGATAATATCCCTCAGGAACATCCCATTTGTTATTTAAAACAGGATATCTAGCTGGCATGAAACTCATCACATAGGCTCCTTTGCCAGATAATCCAAGAAATTTATCCCATTATTCTCCAGTGCTGGGATCACATAGTGTAACACCAAACTAGATTTTGTTAACATTAGTTTGGGGATTAAAATCAGGCTTCACATTTACAATGCAACCACTTTACAGCTCTCCAGCATTCTGTCACACTTCTGAAAGTATAATACCTGGGAATTTATTTAGAAATTGCTTATTTCTCACTGTTATAATTGTCTTCAATAAACACAAAATATATTAAACATAATGTGGTATATAAAACAGCAATGGTTGTATGGCATTAGACAGGAAAATATAAAAGTAATTTTCATTAAACATGCAAAACAAAGACAAGAGCAACCTAGGAAACAGAAGCAGAGTGCAGAGTAAAATATAATTGACATCAATAAACTATAACTACAGATAATAGATACAGATAATAAAGCACCCTTTGTATGAGAGATAATTCCAGAAAATACTTAAAATTACTTATTCAACTTGTCATTTTATATGGGCTACAGAAATTGTTATATATGTATATATCTCATATGTATCATATCACATACATAGACATATATCACTATTTTATGTATATATATATATATATATGTGTGTGTGTGTGTGTGTGTGTGTGTGTGTGTGTGTGTGTGTAAGCTTATGATATGTGTGTGTGAAGATGTACACAGAGGCTAGAAGATTTAAGGTCTCCTGATCTGGAGTTACCAAAAGTTGTCACCTTCATCATGATGCTGGAAAGTGAAATCCAATCCTCTGAAAGAGCAGGAATCATAGTTAACCATTAAAAACATTTCTGGGAAGAAGAAATTATATTATTTTATTCACACAATTAATAGGGGCCTCTAGAAGGAGCCATTTTGACAGTTCTTACATAAAACTATTGACATGGTTAATTTTGTGACCTCACTCATGAGGCAGACAAGAGGTAAAGAATTTGTTATTTATTTTATTTAATTAGTGTGTGTGCATGTGTTTAATTAGTGTGTGTGTGTGTGTGTATATGTGGTATGTGTCTGTGGGGTGTGTGTGTGTGTGTGTGTGTGTGTGTGTTTGTGTGTGTGTGTTCCTGGCATGGAACCCACCCACCTCACATACACTTATACAAATACATATCACTTGGCCACATCATTTGATATTTGCACACATTTTAGTGATTTTACTTGTGAGCTTATTATGTAGTCTGTGAACAGTTTCTATATTCTTTAACCACTGGAAGAATGTGAATGACCTGAAAAAGGTCATACATTTTAATAGTTGGCCTCCACTTGATGGAACTGTTTGGGAAGGATTAGGAAATGTGGCTTTTTGTGGGGAGGTATATCAGTGGTGGTAGGCTATGGGTTTTCAAAAGCATCTGCCATTTTGAGTTAGTTCTCTCTGCCTCCTACTTCCACATAGAGCAATGAGCTTTTATCTACTCTTCAAGTTTCAGGGGGCATGAAGCTGATGTTATAGTCCAATGAAAGAGTATTTTAAAAATGGCCTTGATCTCGGTATTTTAACCCAGCAATACAAAATTAAATAAGTCACCACTTGCTGATATTCTATAGTCAGGAACCATGCCAACAGAGCACCTGGAACAAATATGTAATTTAACAATGTCTGTTGAATGGTGACTTATTTATTAATAGATATGGTGTGCATATCTCTGAACATGAACATGAATCTGAGAACATGAGATTCTCATGTGTTCTCATGCAGAACAAACGAGAATATAGCTATTGCAGGCAGAGTGTCTCTAATTGTGTGTGTTCCCTGGATTAGAAACATACCATGAAGTCTTCTGAAATGAGCATGTTGAGCCCCAAGACTACAGAAATTCTTAATGTGAGCACTAGAACGGAGATCTTCACAATAGTTTATGGGGGTTCTGATTCACATTTATATCTTAGAACCAGTGCTCAAGCATTACATGTAATAGTGTAGACTTAGCATAGACAAGTTTCTATAAGGAGAACATATAGTGAAACAATGTATTGTATGCAGGAAGTACTCAATGTGTGAAATAAATTTTTCTAATTTGATTACTCATTGTAGAACAAAGTGAAATAAATTTATATTTTTCTCACTTAATATTGCCTCTGGCTATATAAACTGTTTTTGCTGTAATGGTAAAAGAAAAAAAAACAAAATTATCAACCTAATACTGAGTTTATTCACTGACAAACGTTAGGCATCTTTTTTCCATAAGAAAATCATTTTATAAAATTATGTTCATGCTAAATCTACTTACATTTAATCATATTAGTAAAACGCTGGAGCCAAAGATGCAGCAATAACTCCATGGAAACTAGTGTTTCATTTTCTATGCTTTAAGCATTTAATGTTATGAAAAATACAGCATTTAATAAAGAAGAAAAATAACAAGCCACTGTTTTTTGTAGTGTTCTTTGAATCAAACTGCTCCAGTTACTTACAAACTGAAATGCATGTGTATAAGGGTCCAAGGTTGTTCTCATGTCTCAGGACCAGAGAAGTTGCTATGTTAAGAAAAATAATTAGAAGGCCATTAATAAGAAAGAGGTCACAGGTGATAAGCAAGTAAAGTCAGAGAAGAGTTAAATTGGTGATTGCTATAGTCACCAAAGGTTCTAACAAGGACATCAGCATTCTTATGAGCTACTTCAATGATAGAAAAAACTCTCCTGAGCTTGACTCAACAACAACTTCCCTTCCATGCCGTTCCAACTTTGTCTCACCTTAAGTCATACTTACCGCATGAATTCTGACTGAATTAATACATCTTATTTTTATGAAGCAAATATAGGAGTGAGGAAGAAACAGACCAATGTTAAAATATCTCTAATTCTTAGGTTTGCTGAAAATTTTCCTTATAACAGATGCTCTAAGCTTCTTCTACAAATGAGTAGAAAATCTAAGAAAGCTAAAATATGAATTCTGACTTCCACTCACTGTCACTGTGACAGAGCCTGTGAAAAAGAACTTCAGGGAGGAAACGTTTGTTTTGTCTCATGTTTCCAGAAGCTACAATCATGGCAAAGAAAGCTTTGTGGAGTTCATAGGAGCAGAATCAAAACATAGAGACTTATTTAAAGTGGCCAAGAAGATTTTGAAACTGAAGCTACCAACCACAGCCCCCCTCCCAAATGATCTACTGCTTCCCACACAGAGCCACCAGCTTCAGATCCAGTGTTCTAACATGAGCCTGTGGGAGACTGTTCAGATTCAAGTCATTGTGGGGGAAGCTACTGCAAGTACAGCACATGACTTCACTACAATTCAATAAAACCCCTAAACCATTGAGTGGTGCTAAACAATGACTATTAAGCTGATGTTACTTATCTCATTGATGAAAATGTCAAGACATGTGAAAAGAAACATGAGCTTTTAAATAATAACACTAATTTTAAGCTATAAAAAATGAAAGCTAGTGTTCTCTAATTGTCTGTTGTTTGGAGAGATTTTCATTTATCAGCCTTGCATTCTCCCTCATTGCAATAACCTTTCCATTAAGAAACTTAACTTATTGTTTTCTGATAACAAACTTAATTTTCCAATTAAACATCATTTGAATAATATTTTGCTCAATGTGGTGCCTTCTATTTTATTTTTATATCTAGTAGGAATGTATTCATTTTCACTTATAAAGATAATGTATAAAATACTTTTCATATATATTGCCATTGAGGTTACAAGAAATTTTGATTAATCTACCATAATTTTAATAATTATAAGTGACATTTTGGCAGTTTTTTTTTCTAATTCTGTCTTGATTTCTCTCTCTAGAGAGTAGCTGTAAATGATATTTCTTCACTAACAGTTCCAGGTAGTTTGGTGAGTATTCATAATAAGTCTGTTATTGTATATTTTAGTGATTTGCATTGTCAGGTGTGTATGAGTTTAAGCAGTGACTAGATAGTCTTGTCCTGTGGAGTTTGCTTATACTGAAAAATGTTCTTGTGGATTTTGTCTAAGCTGTGTTCAGCCTATCTCTACTAATGTAGCTGTACTCCAAAAACCATATGATGCCTAGTCTGTATTATCAACTTGACTATATTGAGAATCACTTAAAAGAGACATGTCTGAACGTGTATGTGAGAAATATTTTTACAGAGATTTAAACTGATATGGAAAGATCCCACCCCCAACCACAAATACAAAACTAGAGATACTCTATGCATTCAGGCCCCACACTAAATAAAAAGGAAAAAGACAAAGTAGAACCTCTGCTTCCTGGATATGGACACAACTGGTCAGCTGTTTCATGCTCTTGATATCCCCTAAGGCCTAAATATAAAATAAACTTCCTTCCTGAAGTTTCTCTCATGGAATATTTTGTTATCAACTAATCCAGTGTGTATTAATAAGAAGAAACCTTAGGGACAGTGTTTGGATGAGACACTAGGGGAAAACAATAAAAGCATTAACAAAAATAATTCCTGAGAGAAGAGGGGTGAGAGGACAGGTGTTTGTCAAAAGCCAAAGGAAAGGGCTCAAGGGCATTAGCCTCACTAACAGGTAGCAAGCCACAGAGCAGTGACCTTGCAGCCAGAGTGTTTGTAGTATTAAAGTGTTACCCAAGTATATTTCTCATGATAGTTCTAGTAAGTAGGTATAAGGAAAGCAGATATTTTCTTGAGTAAGCCATGAAACCCACATTAGTTATGTGACAGCTAATGAAGTCATTAGGAGGCTGTTCCTATGTGTTCTAGAAGGTGATGCCAAAAGAAGGCAAGTTTATAATACACACAGACATAGACATTGACCACCCTGAGGACCTGGGAGAAGGTACTGTCCTGAAAATCATGATAAGGATGACCAAGCCCTGCTTCTGATATAGGAAAGTCTATGTTCAAATAAATGACAAGGGAATGTATACAAAGACTGACTACAAAAAGATGGTTAAAGTAACAACATTCCGTCTTTTTTTCTGAGATATCTTTTTGTTTACAAAATGGGAACAATATTAACTACCTTATAAACTGAAATAAAAAGATATCATCAAATACCATATAAAGGAAAATTAAAATAAAACTATCAGAACTGGAACTTTCTAAAGAATAGTAAATAGACCCAAAGCTTTGATTAAGTAATGGTAAATTTTGCTTCAGATATCTTACAACTTACGCTAATCAAATAAAGCTTTACACAGCAATTTTCCAATCTTTAGTTACACTCATTAGTCTAGAAAATAAACACTCTCCAAGACATGTAGAACTCCTAACATACAAAGTACAAAGTATCAGAATTGCTTTGTCTTCAATATTACATATTACTTCGTCAAAATGTATTTATTGAGGTAGAAAGATGTGCAAGACATTCAGTGATAGAGATAAATACTGCTGTGCCAATGTCCATGTTAGGACAGTAGGAAGCCTGAAACAAACAACTGTGGTACTTAATAGCTATAGTACTTATGGATACTGAAAAGAAAATCAGGCATCAAATGTAAACTGGCAAAAGTGATGAGTTTACAGAAAGAGTGATTAATCCACAAGAGAACAGGAGGGTGTTTCAGCAATGATGGAACTAAATAGTTTAGTTTTGGGATCTAGGAAGGCATATTTGTAGTAGTCACTCTTAAACAAAAACTTAAAAGTTGAGGTTAAAGAGGGTATAGCTAAATGAAGATAGGGAAAGAGAGGAAAGAGGATGTGGAAATGCCTGGAGATAAAAGACAGTATGGTATGAACTCAAAACTAGAAGTAAAGTATCAGGAAACCCTTTTGGTTTTGTGATAGAGTTTTTAACTGGCTTCGTCTCTCTTCAGAGATGTTCTCTGAGACTTGAATGGATTGAGCTTGTATTGGCATACCATCTGTTATATTGCTGCAGTGAACAGGAACCTGGATTCCAGGAAAAAAAGGAAGCGATACCATGTCGCTTGTATAATAGTCCCTCTTGGGAAAGATTAGTTGATAACACAAGAGAATTTTCCCTGGCTTTATTAAACAGGAACTTGATCCATCTTTCAGCCTTGATAATTTTTCTATCATATTCAGCAACAGTGGCTTTTGAGGGGCTTTCTTATCTCATTTCCTATTCATCAATCTTGAAAAGACACCCTGGAAATAGCAAAATGCAAATCTCCTTATAAGAGAATTAACCCAGTTCTTTTCATTTGTCTTCTATAGAACTGCAATCCTTGGCTGAACTTGGGTAACAAAGGCTCATCATTCTGGAATGATCAAATGGCAAGATCTCCAAGGGAGATGGCTTCTTTTGGTAAAAATATGTCCACATTAAAAAAAAACTTTCTCTCATTTACTTGCTGTAATTTTTTTAATTAATATTTTCCCATAATGTAGACAGGAAGATTATGTCATCACTACAGATAAATTTTGTGTAAATTGGGTATATATCTTTGAATTTCTTAATTTAGCACTTTGTCAAAAGAGAAAAGATGTCATATAATTGTATAGTCTCAATTTCTCCATAAAATCACCCTATTAATATGCAAATTTTAAACTTTACCTGATATTAACCCAAAATCCTGTACCATAAAATTTAATTTTATAAATACACTTCATAGAAAAGAAGCAGTGTTCTAAACGATTGCATTTGATTTACCTCATCTATTTTTATCATTTGACATTTAGAATTTTTCCTAAGAAAACTACAGAAGAAAAAATGCTCAACTATATAACTGAAGTGTATGTAGCCTGAAGAAAAATGTTAATCAAAATTAAATCCCAATGTCATTAATGTATGTTTTCTTTTTCTCTCTACATTTCAAAAACAGTTTAATATTTTTATTCAACACACATTAAAACTAATATGATAAACAAAAAAGTAATTGTTGATATTTTATGATATGACTTACAAGTTAGAATTACATTGTTCCCCAAAATACCTTAAAATTTCTCTCCCAACTCAGCTTAATACTTTTAGTAGAATCATTAACTATTTGTTCTGTCTTGTACAATGGTGTTTAATAAATATATAATATTAGAAATTGGCTTAAACTAATCTATAACTAAGACATAGTTGTCAATTACTAAGTGACTTTGCTCTCCCAAAATCTCTTTTGGGAAAGTGATTACTTTTAAAGGAAATAAAGTACAATATAAAATAGAATAAATTGAACAAAATGAGAATTTTAAAATAAACACCATGACAATTACCCAGGAAAATCAAAGTAATTTTAAATAATGTCAGCATAATTTCTTCAAGAAAAAAAGCCTGTATGCTAACACCCCTGTTGGCCTTTAAGGACAAATTCCTCACAGAAGGGTGAGAAAGCTGAGGAGCAAACATGGGTGTGATCTAAAGGGAGGGCCATATTCATCAACCTGATGCAAAAATCATGTGTTCAACTTACATGAGCATTCAGGTCCATTACACAAGAACTTTAAATCTAAATTAATAGAAAACCATATTGCTTATTCTCTTAACTTTAGAAGACGGGAGGAAGTTTGCACTTTTCTACTTCTTAGGAAACTAATAATCATTACGATGAACAATTTGTGAGCACCTGTTGCATGTCAGCCCCTCCCTGAACACATAATGTGTACCTATTCTTGTCTGGAGAGTGTAAAGAAATTTTCCAGGTTAAAAATTAAGATATTGGCCATTGTCTGGCATACTGTTAATCCTGGAATTCGGGAGGTAGAGGCAAATGGATCTCTATGAATTTGAAGTCAGTCTGGTCTGCATAGAAAGATGTGTGCCAGACAGGGGTGTATGGAAAATTCTTATCAAAGAGAAAGAAAGAAGCTTAAACTCATATGGATAGTAAATACTGGAGCTAACAATGAGAGTCAGATTTCATTGGCTATAAATTCTGAATAGAATTCAGAATACGGTACTCTCAATAAAAGAACTTCTTCCCTAACCTCCAGCTGTATTACAGAACAATAGTGATAGAAACTATACAGTAGTCATACAGAGACAGGCAGGTAGATCAATGGAATAGAATTGAAGACCCAGAAGTAAACCTGCATACCTATGGTCACTTGATCTTTGACAAAGGAGCTAAAACCATTCAATGGAAAAAAAAGACAGCATTTTCAACTAATGGTGCTGTTTCAGCTGGCAGTCAGCATGTAGAAGAATGCAAATCTATCATTCTTATTGCCTTGTACATAGTTCAAGTCCAAGTAGACCTAGGACCTCCACATCACCCCAGATACACTTAAACGAATAGAAGAAAAAGTGGGGAAGAGCCTTGAACACATGGACACTGTGAAAAATTTTCTGAACAGAACACCAATGGCTGACGCTCTAAGACCAAGAATCGACAAATGGAACCTCATAAAACTGCAAAGCTTCTCTAAGGCAAATGGCACTGTCTTTGGACAAAGGCAACCAACAGATTGGTAAAAGACTTTTACCAATCCTACATCCAATATGTACAAAGAACTCAAGAAGTTAGACTCCAAAGGACTAAATGAACCTATTAAAAATGGGGTACCGAGGTAAAAACAAAAAAGAATTATCAATGAGGAATATCGATTGGCCAAGGAGCACCTAAAGAAATGTGCACCATCTTTAGTCATCAGGGAAATGAAAATCAAAATAACCCTGAGATTCTACCTGTCAGAATGACTAAGATCAAAAACTCAGGTGACATCAGATGCTGGCTAGGATGTGGAGAAAGAGGAGCACTCCTCCATTGTTGGTAGGCTTGCAAGCTAGTATAGCCACTGTGGAAATCAGTCTGGTGGTTCCTTGGAAAACTGGACATAGTGCTTCCTGAGAACCCATCTATAATAGTCATGTGCATATACCCAAAAGATGCTTCAACATATAACAAGGACAAATGTCCCACTATGTTCAAAGCAGCCTTCTTTATAATAGCCAGAAGCTGGAAAGAACCCAGATGTCCTTCAAGAAAGGAATGGATGCAGAAAATGTGGTCCATTTACACAATGGAGTACTACTCATCTATTAAAACAATGACTCATGAAATTTTTAAGCAAATTGATGGAACTAGAAAATATCATCCTGAGTGAAGTAACCCAGTCACAAAAGAACATACATGGTATGTACTCACTGATAAGTGGATATTAGCCCAAAACCTTGGATACAATTCAAAGAATACAAGAAGCTCAAGAAGAAGGAAGACCAAAGTGTGGATGCTTCAGTACTTCCTAGAGGGGGCAACAAAAATGCTCACAGGAAGAAATATGAAGACAAAGTGTGGAGCAGAGACTAAAGGAAAGGCCATCCAGAGACTGCCCCACCTGGGGATCCATCCCAGATATACAGCTACCAAACCCAGACAATATTGTGGATGCCAAGAAGTGCATGCAGACAGGATCCTCATATAGCTGTCTTCTGAGAGGCTCTACCAGAATCTGACAAATACAGAAGTAGTTGCTTGTAGTCAACCATTAATCTGAGAATATGGTCCCCAATGAAGGAGTTAGAGAAAAGACTGAAGGAGCTGAAGGGGTTTCTAACCCCATAACAACAACAGCATTATCAAACAAACAAAACCCCCCTCCAGAACTCCCAGGAACTAAACCACCATCCCAAGAGTACACAGAGATGGATCTATGGCTCCAGCCACATATGTAGCAGAGGATGGCCTTATCAAGCATCAATGGTAGGAGAGGCCCCTGGTCCTGTGAAGGTTTGAAGCACCAGTGTAGGGGAATGTCAAGATGTGGAGGTAGGAGGGAGTGGTGGGTGAGTGAAGAAGCACCCTCACAGAAGCAGGTGGAAGATAGTGGGTTTTTACAGGAGAAACCAACTGGAAAAGAGGATAACATTTGAAATGTACTTATAAAAAATTATAGAGAAAAACTAAAAAAAAAAGAAAAAAGAAGGAAAATGGAGTATTGTAAAGTGTTTCTGAAAACTCACAAAAATGCATGTATTTGCAAAAGAAGAAAAGTATACTTTGGAATTATTTGTATATGCTTAAGAAAAGTTGACCTATATGCAGGAGAACTGATTGTCATAATATATATCACTTGCAAGGAGAAACAGAATTCTTTACCAAGTACAAAAGAAAATGTCCTTTACTATCTGTTTTATTATTATAATAATAATATATTGTAAGTGTATAAATACACCAAAATAACTGATTTTACATGTATGTCATAGTTTATTACTAAAATTCAGTCTTAACACCTTTATATGACAGAATAATATAAAAATAAAATATGTGTTTCATCAACAAAAATTGAATAAACTATCTAAATATAAAAGAGGAATGCCAAAGTACAATGTAGAAGGTTGGTATTTAGAGGTACTTCAATTTTGGCTCCAAATGTGTAGTCCATTTTGAACACAGTTTTATGTGACTTAACTTGAGCAAAGAGACTTTGAGGCTATAAATATAGAATTACTTACTTTTGGTATCTTGAGGCAAGATCATCCTGGATTATATAGATAGTTCTTTAATCCAAAATGTTTGCCCTCCTAAGGAAAGAAGACAAGAGAGGAAGAGCAAGCACTCCCAGACAATGTGGGTGGAAATCAGCCTTTTTGCCATCCCCACACACCAATCCCCTGAGCCATTGAAAAATGAGAAGAGCAATGAAAAATGTCTCCTTGGATCCAGGGAGAGAGCAAAGTCTTGCCAATCTTGATTTAGGGCCTCTGGCCTCCAGAAGTGTGATAGAATGAATTTCTGTTGTTTAAAACTATCAAATCTAAGGTGAATTTCTTTGAGGAGCCCAAGGCTAGCATAGTACTTGTCTTCAAAGATATTTCAGTATTCTGATAAAAGGTCAATTTCCACTTGCAAGTGAGTCTCAATAAAAATGTAATTGTGTTAGTGGCCAGAAATATTCTGTTCTATTAGTGAGCAAAAATTAAATCAGTACTGGAGTGAGAAAGAGGAATGTTTTCATATAAGAGTATATGGATACAATATACCTATTATATAATTGAAATGTAATAATGAAATTATAGATCTTAGTTTACTGGGAATAATAACTTATAAAAGGATTATCTGAAGGCAGATAATTTTCTACTCACTGAGAGTATCATATACTACTCTCAAGGGTTCATAAGAGATTAAGTGCATTAAGGACAGATCCAAAACAAGATTCTAGATGTATTGGCCATGCCTGCTAAGTACTGAACAGCTACAGGAACCCTAGGAAATCGTGACAATATTCAGAGACAATAAAATGGACCATTTGTTTATGTGCACACTACCTTCCTTCAACTTTCTTCTAGCCCAGCAGTCTTTTGGAAATACCAGCCACATTCCAACCAGGTTCTTTCCATATGTCACCCTCCAAAGACAATCTTCTGTAGATATATTTCATAGGTAGACACACCAGTACTGTAAGCAATCCTACACATCTCTTGATAACATCAAATTCACAATGTGTCATCATACGTTTAGTGATCCTGCAAAGAACTGAAAATGGTCTAATTACTATCATCATCATAGTTATTATTTTATTCCTAAAATATTTTAGACTCTGTCATCAAATTAGTTTTCTTGTGCACAACATTAAAAGGTTGATAAGGACTTGTTTCTTAGCCATAAAGAAAGTACAATTTTCAAAGAAAAAATATATTTCTCTCTATATTATAGGATTTGTTAAATATGCATGGTGTACATTATATAGGACATCATATATTTTTAACAACTTAACTAAGTGATCTCTGTCCAGAGAAAATGTTATATGTGTTATTTTGAGTGTGCATGTATATATTTTACAAGCACTGCATATATATACATATATCATATGGAATCATAATATAAAAATAAAATATGGAAAAAAATGAGAAATCAACATGCTCATCTTACATGGCAGTGTTACTGAGCATTCTTTCCAGAAATGTCTTGACCAGTTTCATACAACTGTGAAGGAACCACCAAATGCTTGGGGGGTACAAGCATTTTATGGATTTTTCCCAGTGCATTGTTTCTCTGTTTAGGCTTAATTCAATAAGTAAAATGACACTCATATTCCCACTGAAGCCTCAGTATACTTGGAAGTGAAACAGCGAGTTTCATTTTGTTGCCATCTTTGAATCCCCTCATTGGATTCTTGTGAGTGTTAAGGCTTTTCTGACTTGAGTGATGTAATGATTTCTCTTATATTTCAAGTAAATTTATTCCTATGTATGAAAGAGTAGTTTACTTTTCCCCTGATTAAAATAACCATTAATTCTGGCCTCCCGCAATTTCAAGCTTGCTGCTTTCTAGGGTACAAAATATGCTTTTTATAAGAACAGGCCCACTTCACAATTACTGCCAAATGACTTGGCTATAATAGACTTATGATAGGCAGTGTATTAGCTCAGAGCGAGGGCTACTCAAGACGCTCTATAGCAGTGATTCTCAACTTGCAAATCACAACCCTTTTAGTAGGCAAATGACCCTTTCATAGGGGTCCCATATCATATATCCTGAATATCAGATATTATATAACGTTATAACTAGTAACATAGCAAAATTATAGTTATGAAATACCAATGAAATTAATTTTATTGTTAGTCATCCCCAAACCTGAGAGTGTATTAAAAGATCATAGCATTAGATCTTTTGTTGAGATCCACTGCTCTAGAGGGTTCTCTAGAAGAATAAAACTGATATAATTAATATTTACATATATGTTTCTGTATAATGAATATATATATTTCATATCAATATATTATATACATGTGAAGTATTAGAGTGCCTTATCTACTCTAGTCTTGATAGCCCAACAATAGCTGTCTACTAACAAAACAAAGAGTCCAGTAGTTGTTTGATCAGTCCATAAGACTACGAGTCTCAGATGATCCTCAGTATATGTTGGGATCCAGAGCAATATTAGTTAAAAAAATAAACTTATCAGGGTGAGTGGAGGCAGGCATGCAAAGAGTGAACATTTCCTTCTTCCATGATTTTTATATAGGCTGCCACCAACCTGAAGGTGCTGCCCAAATTAAAGTTGGATATTCTGGCTGCAAAATACCTAGAATAAAATTGGTTCTTCCCATTCAAATGATTTAATTAGGATAAATTAACTACATGTGTATCCAGAAGCTTGGACTTTGTTTATACCTGATGAAGACAAGTTGACAATCAAGAACAACCCTTCCATAGCAAAACTATGATTATAAGTAGACTTGAATATACCTTTTAGTTTGCCACTGAGATTTGGTTTGTTAGTTTGATCATATACCTGTTTTCAGCAAACATTAAAGATTCTTCATATACTACAGAGATATCTGTATTCATCTGACTTTTGTTTCACTATGAGTTATGTAAAGTTGTGATACCCAGTTCAATATTTCTAAAATACATTTCATTTATGATTATAGGAAATAAGATTACCTGCTAGCACATCATGGCTTTAGGAGTTCCCCCTGCAAGCAATCTCTGCCTCAAAACCTGGTTTTCCTGTTGTTTCTAGCACACTTAAGCATACCCACAGAGTCCCCTATATATAAAATTTAATATTAATTACTAGGAAGCAACTTTTTTTTAAAATTTCTTTACATCCTGATCCCTGCTGCCCCTACTGGTGAACCCTCCAACATTCCCTCCCTCCATCTCTCTCCCTTTCTCCCTGAGAAGGTGGTGGGCTCCACTGGGTATGCCCCCACCTTGGCCTATCAAGTCTATGTGGGGCTAGACACATCCTCTCCCACTGAGACCAGACAAGGCAGCCTAGCTAGAAGTACATATTCCATAGACAGGCAAAAGCTTTTGGGATAGCCCCTGCTCAAGTTGTTTGGAACTTACAAGAGAACCAAGCTGCACATCTGTTCCATATGTGCTGCTGGGCCTAGGTCCAGCCTATGTATGAACTTTTATTGGTGGTTCAATCTTTGAGAGCCCCAAAGTGTGAGACATAAAACCATGCCAGGAATTTTAGTAAGGTACAGGAGGTTGAGACCAGAGACTTACTGGGGATACCCCTGAGACTTGGGAAACTCCCCAAGACTGAACCTCAGAGTTGTTTTGATTTGCATTTCTCTGATGACTAAGAACTTTGAATATTTCTTAGTGCTGTTGAGAATTCTCTGTTGAGTGCTATATACCTTTTTGGGTTTGTTTGGTTTTTGTTTTTTTTTTTTTTTGCAAAACATTTTATTGGATATTTTACGTATTTACATTAGAATTGTTATTCCCTTCTTCCCCAATCCCAACACCCCTCCCCTTTCCCCTTACTCCCTCCCTGAACTTATTAAGATGCTCCCACTCTGACCCATCCACTCCAACTTCATCTCTCTGAGTTTATTGTGTGGATGTATTGTGGATTTAGAATTTAACACATAAATCTGAGTGTTAAATTATAGTTTATTGATTCAGATTTCACCAGGTTGTTAAGGGTTTATATCTTAACTACCAGGAGGCGGTTGTTGGGATTGTGAGCAGAGTCCATTGCAGAGAGCTGTGATAGGCCAGCCCCATGTTGGATTTCTAGAGCCCGATTTTACTGGGTAGCTGGAACCAGAGAGTTCATGGCTAGCAGAGAGCCGCTTAGAGAGATAATAACCAGAGATAAATTATAGTTAGTTCCATATGGCCCTCTGGGGACCAGCATGGCAAGGTGCTGCGGACTGCTTAGGTCTGAGAGTACTTGGGGGCAGCTTGGAGCCGCTGAGATAAATGTACTCCACAGTACCATGTGGCTTAATGGTGCTGGTGCTGCCACGAGATAAAAGGTTATGGAATTGTTAATATTTCCCACAACAGGGTCTCACACAGGATAATATATTCTCAAGTTTTATCCATAAGCCTGCAAATTTCATGGTGTCTATTGTTTTAATAGCTGAATAGTATTCCATTGTGTAGATGTACCGTATTTTCTTTATCATTCTTCAGTTGAGGGACATCTAGATTGTTTCCAGTTTCTGGCTATTACAAATTAAGTTGCTATGAATAGCTGAGCCAAGTGTCTTTGTAGGATGGTAGAATATCATTTGGGTATATGCCCAGGAGTCTTGAGGTAGTACTATTCTTAGTTTCCTGAGAATCAGCTAAATTGATTTCCAAAGTGGTTGTACAATTCTCACTATCACCAGCAGTGGAGGAATGTTCCCCTTTCTCCAAATCCTCAACAGTATGTGCTAGCACTTCAGTTTTTTTATCTTTATTAACTTGAGTATTTCTTATTTACATTTTGATTGTTATTCCTCTTCCCGGGCCAACATCCCCCTAATGCCTTCCCCTCCCCTTCGATATGGCCTTCCCCTCCCCATCCTCCCCCCATTACCAGCACTTCACTTTTTTATCTTAGCCATTTGGGTGTAAGACTGAATCTAAGAGTTGTCTTGATTTGCATTTCCCTGATGACTAAGAACTTTGAATATTTCTTGAAGTGCTGTTGAGAATTCTCTGTTGAGCATTATACACCATTTTCTTTTGCAAAACATTTTATTGGATATTTTATATATTTACATTACAAATGTTATCCCTATTTCCCATCTCCCAACACCCCTCCCCTTTTCCCCTCCTACCTCCCCATACTTCTGTTAAGATGCTCCCACTTGCACACATTCACTCCCACTTCATTGCTCTGGCATTCCCCAACACTGGGGAAACAAGCCTTCACAGGACCAAGGGCTTCTCTTCCTACAAATGCAGACAATGCCATCTTCTGCTAAATATGCAGCTCAAGTCATGGGTTCCTACATGTGTGGTTTAGTCCCTAGGAGCTCTGGGGGGGGGGCTCTGGTTGTTTGATATTTTTGTTCTTCAAAACAAAACCCTTCAGCTCCTTCAGTCCTTTCTCTAGCTCCTCCACTGGGGTCCCTGTGCTCAGTCTGATGGTTAGCTGCAAGCATCCTCACCTGTATCAGTTAGACTCTGACAGAGCCTCTCAGGAGACATCCATAACAGGCTCCTGTCAGCAAGGAGTTCTTGGCATCAGCAAGTGACTGGGTTTGGATGAAACATATGAGATAGAACCCCCAAGTGTGGCTGTCTCTGCATTACCTTTTCCTTGCTCCCTGCTCCACTCTTTGTCCCTGTAATTCCTCCCATGAATATTTTATTCTCCTTTATAAGAAGTACCGAAGCATCCACATTTTTAGTCTTCCTTCTTCTTGAGCTTCATATGGTCTGTGAATTGTGTCTTGGGTATTCTGAGCTTTTGGGCTAATATCCACTTATCAGTGAGTACATACAATGTGTGTTCTTTTGTGACTGGGTTACCTCACTCAGGACGATATTTTCTTTTTAGAAATCACATAATAAGTTTATTTAGGTCATTGAATAAAAGCAATATATAATTCAGTTAAATTCATTGTAATTCAAATCACTTAAGAACAAATACTTTTGTATATTTTGCAGTAGTCAACACAATTGAAAAGTTAAATTGATTGAGAATATGTCAAAGTTGCACCAAATAACAAATTAGGAATTAATCAAATACCACTGAAGGAACTGTCTTGCTTTCCATATTTACAAAACAACATGAAGTGAAAATTTCTGAGCCCTAATACTCAGGATCAAATAGACTGCTGAAATTTCCAGAAATCCCCTGGCTCTTTTGAAAGGTGAAGAGAAGCTGCGGGGAAAGCAAAGGAAATGTGTGTATTAATATAAACCAGAAATGGTGTCAAGGTGAACAGCATGCTTAGAATACAAAACTCTCTGACATGATATCTGCACCATGTGACCATGCAATCTGACTCAGTCACTTTTCCTATTTCTATGATAAAATACCACAAAAAAGTAAATATGGAAGAAAAGATTTGTTTTGGCTCCCAGTTCAGGATTACACCACAATGAGGAGGGTAAGAGACAGGAACTTGAACCAACTGGTCACAATGCATCTCCAGACAGGAAGAAGAGAGCAATGCACCCTTTTACTCAGCCCACTCTCTCCTCTTCATTTAGTCCAGGGTCTCAGCGCAGGGAATGGTGCCACCCACAATGGTCTTCCATGGCTGTTCTTCCAACCTCAATTAACCTAAGCAAGATTATCCTTCATAGGTGTACTCAGTAGCTCTAGATCTCAAGTGAACAACTGAGATTAGCACAAGACCCACCAAGGCTACATTTACACTTTTATTTGTTGAACAAAAGGATGAATAAAAAGAAATTGTTCAACAAAATCAGATCATTTAAGTCTTGGTTCTTTGGAGGACTTCAGTAGTTACTTCTGTTATTCAGATTAGTTTTAAAATAGGATTGTGACAAGCAATGATTAAACAGGACTTGGTTATTTGTTGGTATGCATGTTTCTTTGTTACTTGGAAATGTACCTATGGCTTGACAGATATGAATGGTCTACTTCTGATTGTAGTCTTACTCTCTCTTTATTTTTTTTCTTTATTAACTTGAGTGTTTCTTATTTACATTTCGATTGTTATTCCCATTCCCGGTCCGGGCAAACATCCCCCTAACCCCTACCCCTCCCCTTCTACATGGGTGTTCCCCTCCCCATCCTCCCCCCCATGTGTGCCCTCCCCCCAACAATTACATTCACTGGGGGTTCAATCTTGGCAGGACCAAGGGCTTCCCCTTCCACTGGTGCTCTTACTAGTCTATTCATTGTTACCTATGAGGTTGGAGCCCAGGGTGAGTCCATGTATACTCTTTGGGTAGTAGCTTACTCCCTGGAAGCTCTGGTTGCTTGGCATTGCTGTTCATATGGGGTCACAAACCCCTTAAAGCTCTTTCAGTCCTTTCTCTGAACCGTCAACGGGGGTCCCGTTCTCAGTTCCGTGGTTTAATGATGGCATTTGCCTATTATGCCTTATTATGGCTGTGTCTCTCAGGAGAGATCTACATCCTGTTCCTGTCAACCTGCACTTCTTTGCTTCATCCATCTTATTTAAGTGGGTGGCTGTATATGTATGGGTCACATGTGGGGCAGGTTCTGAATGGGTGTTCCTTCTGCCTCTGTTTTATACTTTGCCTCCCTATTCCCTCCCAAGGGTATTCTTGTTCCCCTTTTAAAGAAGGAGTGAAGCATTCACATTTTGATCATCTGTCTTGAGTTTCATGTGCTCTGTGCATCTAGGGTAATTCAAGCATTTGGGCTAATAGCCACTTATCAATGAGTTCATACCATGTGTGTTTTTCTGTGATTGGGTTACCTCACTCAGGATGATATTTTCCAGTTCCATCCATTTGCCTATGAATTTCACAAAGTCTTTGTTTTTGATAGCTGAGTAATATTCCATTGTGTAGATGTACTGAAAGATCCCACGCAGAGAGACCCTTACTCAAGTCTTGGGAAATCGCGGACCCCAGACACAGAGAGACCATTTTGGATGTAATAAGCAAAGGCGAGGTTTATTACGGAGACCTATTACAGAGATCTCTGGGCTGACACATATCTCACGCAGGAGACAGAGGTGTCGACCCCTAACCCTAACCCTAACCCTAACCCCGAGAGGTTGGGAGAAAGAGTATTTAAAGGCAGAGGCTGTGAGCACCAGGGGATGGGGGGATGTCAAAGGGGAATGCATGGCAAGTTACAGGATTGTTTTATGGCTCCAGGAGATAAGGGGACGCCAGAAGGTTTTATGGCCCCCTGGTTCCTGGAACAGAGCTACTAAATCAGGAGAATGGTTGGGTCTTTAGGTCCTCATTATTTTTAAAAGTTTGTCAAAATTGATGAAGCATTTGTATTTGAAACACCTCTGGTTAGGCTTGGGCCGCCGGTTTCCTGGAGTGCTCTCTGTAGGACACAATGGCTAGAAAGCACAAGTAGGGGCTTATCAGGGTCTGGAGGACATCTGGTTAAAGTATGACTCTGAGTAAGCTGGGGGGATGTCTTTGGATGGTTTATGGGTCAGTCCTTGATAGCCTGAGCTGGTTTTTGTATTCCTTTTCTTTATCTTTATGGCCTGCTATTCCTGGCGGCAGGGCTTAGCCCTGAGTTTGTGGCTTTTGGGGCTTACTCTTTTAATTTTATATTTTTAAACCTTAAATTCGTATAATTTTCCTTTCAGTACCACATTTTCTGTATCCATTCCTCTGTTGAAGGGCATCTGGGTTCTTTCCAGCTTCTGGTTATTATAAATAAGGCTGCTATGAACATAGTGGAGCATGTGTCTTTGTTATATGTTGGGGCATCTTTTGGGTATATGCCCAAGAGAGGTATAGCTGGATCCTCAGGTAGTTCAATGTCCAATTTTCTGAGGAACCTCCAGACTGATTTACAGAATGGTTGTACCAGTCTGCAATCCCACCAACAATGAAGGAGTGTTCCTCTTTCTCCACAGGATGATATTTTCTAGTTCCATACATTTGCCTAAGAATTTCATGAAGTCATTATTTTAATAGCTGAGTAGTACTCCATTGTGTAGATGTACCATATTTTCTGTATCCTTTCGTCTGTTGAAGAACATCTGGTTCTTTCCACCTTCTGGCTATTATAAATAGCGCTACTATGAACAAAATGGAGCATGTGTTCTTTTTATATATTGGAGCATCTTTTGTGTATATGCCCAGGAGTAATATATCTGGATCCTCGGGTAGTACAATGTTCAATTTTCTTAGGAACCTCCAGACTGATTTCAACAGTGGTTATACCAATTTGCAATCCCAACAATGGAGGAGTGTTTCTATTTCTGCACATCCAAGCCAGCATCTGCTGTCACCTGATATTTTGATCTTAGCCATTCTGACTGCTGTGAGGTGGAATCTCAGGGTTGTTTTGATTTCATCTCTCTGATGACTAAGGATGTTGGACATTTCTTTAGGTGCTTCTCAGTCATTTTAATTATTTGTGATATTGATATCAAACTTCTTGAGTTCTCTACAACTTTTGGATATTTGTCCTCTGTCAGATATATATGACAAGGACTTCAAATTTTTGAAGAATGAAGTTGAGGAGGACATCAGAAGATGGAAACATCTCCTATTCTCATTGATCATTATGATTAACAGTGAAATGGCCCTCTTACCCAAAATAATTTACATATTCAGTGTAATTTTCATCAAAATTCCAACACCATCCTTTACAAACTTTGACTGAGAAATTCTCAACTTCTTATGGAAAAATCAGGAATCATTTAAGAAGTCAAGGAATTCAGCCAATTTAAGAAGAATATGTAGCATTTCAAACATACAGTTACTCTCTGTCTTAGGACTATTTGGATAGGTCTTACTATTACATAATTGAACTGTACCATAACTTCATATACCTTTTTGACTGGAAAACATTTTTCAGAGTTTTTAAAAATTTGTAATTATGATATATTACTGTGATAGAGCAATATTAAACATAAAGGAGCTGAATTTCCCTCTTCCAAGGTAAAAAAGACATGGGCATCATGTTTAGAATATTCCTAAATAACCTAAACCAAAAAATTCAATACACTATTGAATTTATAAATTACAAAACTATATTACAATTTTAATGAGTTGTAGACATTCTGTATAGGTGTGTCAGTCATTCTAAAATATCTAAAGAGTGGTTTTGTGATTCTACATGAAATATGCCCAGAGTTCAAGATATCACTATTAAACATTTTATGTAGGATTCATATGTTGCCAGTTGTAGAAATGGATAATAAGATTACTATAGTTCAAATATTATACATTTCAATATTTAAGGTCATTTTTAGTAAATGCTATCACCATTTCTATTCAAAAATTTTCTGCAGATTAAGAAGTAGAATACTATTAATCTTGGAAACTCATGAAATTTCATTCTTTAGCAGGTGAGATGTTTGTCTTAGACTGCAATAATAGTTGCTATCATAGAAAACCTGACAGTTCTTTATTGCAAAGCATCTTGTCTCAAATACAGCATGTTTCCAGATGACTGCATTGCTGTTTTTCTAAAGCTGATAATTTTTCATCTTTTCTGGGGGTTTAGTAACTCTTGCTTTATCCATATGCATTTAAATTCGCCTATATTTTCTATTTGAACATGACAGACAAACTTTCTGCCTGGTTTTTCCAGTACACCTTGATTAGGCTGATATAAGCCCATGAAATGTAGAACAGAGAGACAGGTGGTCCATACTAAGTTCTTGTCAACTCATATTTTTATTTCAAAATATCCAGCTTCAGAGATCAGAGACCCATTTCAAAGGATGCCTTCCCCTGCATCCTTTGGCACTTTCAAAGGGCCTTTTCATGCTGCTGCTCCAGCTCCTCTCCAAACACAGGAGAATCCAGAGCTGCATAACAGAGCAGAGGCCAAATAACTCATGGTACAGATGCTCACAGCTCCTTAGAGATTTTTCTCCTTATCATCACCCTAGAACTGCCTCGTGGTGGACACAGAAAGCTCCGCAAACCTCATGGTATACATTCCAACCTTTGAGAAATCAGTAACATGCTGTAGTAATCTCTTGCTTTACCAAATTTCATGTAAACTCTCTGTTAAAAATGAAAAATAGAACAAAGTCATGCTAGAGTTTTGTGACTATAAGTATTTTAAAGCAACAAGATGTGTTTGCATGTGTTAACCTTTAACACTATCAGTACCTATATGTTGTATTATGTTTTAGGAACATTAATAGCCTAATGACACTCTCTCCATAAATGATATTATCAGTAATTTTGGTTTTATTTTTGAAATGATATTATCAACGTTATCCATCTCTTCTCTTCTGTTCCTCCAAATCATATTATTTTAACTGCATACCAGTATCAGATTTTAAGGGACAGAAAAATATTATTACATGAAAATTATTTGAGGAAATTTTCTTTAGCCAAGATTAAGGTTTTTTTTTTATTTTTTAAAGTATCTTTTTTTAAAAAAGTTATTTATTTATTTATTTATTTATTTATTTATTATATATAAGTACACTGTAGCTGTCTTCAGATACACCAGAAGAGGGCATCAGATCTCTTTACAGATGGTTGTGAGCCACCATGTGGTTGCTGGGAATTGAACTCAGGACCTCTGGAAGACTAGTCGGGTGCTCTTAACCCCTGAGCCACCTCTCCAGCCCTGATTAAGTTATTTTTAACATGTACTGTTTAATAATTTAAAAAAGAGTCTGCTCAAGATATCAACACTATAGACAATGATATGAAATGCTGGAGAAAACAATTGAGTTTTATAGATCTTGAGAAGTTTGTCATGAAATATTTCTTTAAAACTATGTGAGTGTGTATAACTGTGTCAGTGTGTGTGTGTGTGTGTTTGTGAATGTATATATAAGGTTGTATTTTAGTGTATGTGTGTGTGAGTCAGTGAGTGTGTGTATGTGTGTGTGTGTGTGTGGTTTAAGGTTACAGTGGAACTCTACTAGTTATACTTGCATAGCTATCTCAAAAATAGTTATGAAACACCTTGAAATGACAATTAAATTTCATGGTTTTAGATGTTCAGTCCCTGGTTATTTGTTTCCAATAATCTCAGCCTATATGAGGGCGGTACAATGTGAGAGTAGCTGTGTATAGCAGAACCTATTGTCTCATGGCACACAAGAAACAGAAGAAAACCATAACAGTAAAAAAATTTGGAAAAGACAGCCCTGAAGGACACAGCCCCAGTAACCTACTTATTTCACCTAACACTGACCTTGTACAGTTCCGTCACTCCCTAATAGTGTGTTTTATTTAGTCCACTAATGAGTTTGATGGAAAAATCGCATGACCTAATAGGTTCACAGATACACCAATTGGGTGCTTTTAATTATTCCTTAATTCAATCAAGTTCCTAATCAAAATTAACTATCACATTAGTTAATGAATTTGTATATAAAAGCATATGATGTACCAAAACTAAAGCAAAACTATACTTAATAGATTTCTTCCTTAATATTTGCAGAACACAATAATTCCGTTATTAGTAAATAAAATAATAGAAAGGACCTTGTACATAAGATTAATTGCTGACTTCTTTCAATATCAGTATTCTAATTTTTCTCTTTTAAAATTTTATTTTCACACAATGTATTTGAGGATGTTTCTCCCATCCTCAACTACTCCCATGTCCTCTATATCTTCCTACCTACCTACCTACCCATTTTTATGTTTTCTCTCTATCTCAGTCTTGAAAACATACATAAACCCCACAAAGTAAAAGTCAAAACAAATAACCAGTAAAACAAAACAAATAAAAATAAAACAACCCCTACAACAAAAGAAAACCAAGAGTTCATTTTGTATTCGTTAACTATTGTGCATGGGTACTGCCTGGGAGTGTGACTGATAAATCCAATGTCAGTTCACTGGAGAAGACTTATTTCCCTCTTGCCAGCAGGCTTAGGTTAAAATTGACTTCTTTGCTAGAAATTAGACCCTATACCCAACTATCCTTCTCAGTACGTTAATTTACTTCCAGAAAAGGTTGGCAGTTAAAGACCTAAATCACATGGGGTTTGCTGTATAACAACCATTTCTGAAATAAGTTCTTTGAATATCTTTTCTTTGTCCATAGTACTGTTGGCAAGCCATTGAACTAGGCTCACATGCCTGAGTTTTCTGTTAATATTTCTTACTGTTTTTAGTGCAGTTTTAGTTACTTGATGACTTGAAGGGGATACCGTGATCCAAGTGAACCTCAGATGTCTGGAGAACTATGACACAGTCCTTTTCTTCTTCACATGCTCTTAATTTAATAACCTTACATAGTGGTATATTCTCATCAGACAAAGGCAGAATAGAGGATAGTGGGCTCTCAATTTCACTCTAGGTTTAGAGTTTTAAATTAACACAATATAATTTCACCAAATTCTCTTGTTCAAAATCATATGATAAGGTAGGTACAAATTTTGTGAGCAGGAAAAATAGTTTATTCTCTGGAAGGAAGATGTGTCAAAGTTTGTGCACATGTTTCTAATCACTGCTAAATTACAACTAAATATATACAAGAAGTAGCAACATTTGTTAGATGTACGCATATTTTTGAATAAAGAAATTTCTTCTCTATCGTTCATTCTATGGAACAATTTACATATATGCAAAGAAATGGTAGTGCAAGTATCCAAATTGTTTTTATTTACTGAATATAGAAAAATTAGAAAGTAAACTAATCTGCATTTATTACAGCTGTAGGGTAGGTTTCCAGCTCCTAAAGTTTCTACAAATCACCAAACTTGTTCCAAGTGTTCAAATACATGAGGGTTTCACATTCAAACGCACCATATCTAAAACATTTTGTTCATGTGTTAATCATATTCATCATATATAGATATATAGATTAGATATATATGATATAGATATAGGTATAGGTGTAGGTATAGATATAGATATAGATATAGATTAGAGATAGAGATATATAATCTCCATGGTTTCATTGTAGTTCTTTCTGACTTGAAATCTTTCATCAATTTCAGAATTTAAATAAAATATTAACTGTTGTATTTGAATAGACTATCATTGCAATGTATAAAAATCAAATTAGTATTAACTGATAGTTTTGAAAAAAACAAAAGAATCCGTGAGTAAAGGACAATATATGATAAAGAATCTTGTTGTGCTCCTGTCTTTCGATAGTGTTTTGAATTTTTTATAACATAATCATTGTTGCCTTTAAAAAATATATTATTTCTTCTTAATGATCATGCCTTACTTAAGACTGTGAGATAAATCACATAACCTCTTATTCATTGTTCAGTTTGAGTGAGTTGGATGATCTTCATTACGTATTCTGTGAGAGACCTCTGCCTGTCACCCTCATTCAATAAAAAACTTTTGGCTGGCTCTTCATTCCATTTATGGTACACTTTTTTTGACCTTCTCTGGGGCTGCTAGAAATTTCTATTCTCATAAGTGTCTGACAAGGCCACATTCATTCTGCCCTTTCGCTCTCATTGTCATTTAAAGGTCAGGCTGTGTCAATGCTGTGCTCATTTGTTTTACCATGTGCTATTCAGAATCACATAAGTCTGAAATGCCTGAAGCCTGGGACAGAAGGCGACAGAGAGTTCAAAACTTCGAGGGGAAAAAAAAGCATACTTTTTTAAAATTTATTTTTGAATAAATATCCCATGCAGTGTTGAAGTTAAAATGACAACTTGATATTCAGTTCTTATGAAATTATTGGTGCATCTTAAATAAGATAAACCACTCATTTACATATTTAACAAATACTGCAGGAACCTGTTTGCCAAGCAGTTTTCTCTGTATTTGTGTGACAAGATTGAGCAAATCACACTTTTTTCTTTATTTAATGCATCTTATATACTGCTAACAAGAGAAAAATCACTAAAGAAAGTATTAAATATTTCAGAGTGTGATGAACAATAAAGGGAAAAGGAAAGCAGTATGGGGAAGATAAGAAAGTGATCTTCAGGGAGAATATACCTCCTGCACCTGAGGAATAACAAATCATATGATTACAGAGTATTAACTTAAGGAAGAACTTGAAGAACATATCATATACCAGGACTTTAAGGGATGATTTTTTTAATCAGTGATTTAGATTTTATACAGTATAGAAAGTGTGATCATATAATAAGTAATTTTGACTTTCTTCCATTTTAAAAGGATTGACTTTTTTCTCCACTGGATATTTGAAATAGATATTGGATTATGGAGTCCTGGTTGGCCTACAACATGTTTTACAGAACAGCTATCTTCGAATTGGTTGTAATGCACCTGTCTACATCCCTCTTGTGCTAAGATTTCAAGGTACTCCATTGTGACTGGCTTGGTAACCCTTTGTAAGGGCTTTGGCAATCAGAAAGAGAGAGAGAGAGAGAGAGAGAGAGAGAGAGAGAGAGAGAGAGAGAGAGAGAGAGAGAGAGAGAAGAATGTGGCAAGTTTAAAACTAAAAAATTATAATGATGAGGCCAGAAATGATGAATCTATAAGAAAGGTGACTGGAGGTAGAGGAACTGATGGAGGGATGAATAATTACTTTGATTTTTCTAATACAATGCTTTAAAGAAGGTCAGTTTTGATAAAAAGTAAAGTTTTGAGGCTAGAGTCCACATATGAGACAAGAATCATGTAACAATTATCTTTCAGAATCTGTTATCTCACACAGTATAAGTTACCCAGTTACATCCATTTACTTTCAAATACTATGATTAAAATTTTAATCTGAATAGAAATATACTTTGTATTTGTGATACAACTTTATTATTCCCTCATCTGTTGATGGGTATAAAGCTACTGTGGATAGAATAGCAAGAAACATGGATAGGTATGTATCTGTGTAGCAGATATGAAGTCCTTTGAATGTAGGCCCATTACCGATAATAGCTGACCCTCCACTTTGTTATACAACATGTATGCACAAGTTTATAATGCAACTAACAATGAGTAAGAATGCCTCTTTTCCAACAGTCAGGAAAGCAAGTTTTATGTGATTGCTTTTATAGCAATAGCCTTGACTTGGTGAGATGGAGTCACAAAGCAGTCTTTGCATTTGGATGAAGACTAACTATGTCCAAAGTTTGCTTAAACACACACACACACACACACACACACACACACACACACACACACACACACTCACACAGAGGCCCGAAGAGGTAAGCTACACATTCTACCTCATGTATGAATTCTAAGTGTTATGTGTTTACTTAGGAGCATAAAAGAAACCAAAAGTAGTTCTTGCAAGGTGATGTCTTAGGGAGGAGACATAGTAGAACATAGGTAGAAAAGGAAACACTGGTGGTAAAAAGGTTCACACAGGGATGAGGGGAGAGGAATGAAAGTGAAGGGGGAAGGAAAAAGTGAACCAAAATGGAGGGCATATGAAAAAGCTATATGAAAGTTCATTATTTTGTAAGCTTCTTACAAATACATGTTTCAAAGAATAGAACGAAGATATCTTGCATGACTGAATAACAATACACCTAGAATGTATTGTTTATCAAACAAAACTCACAGTACAAGTTAGGGAGTATTTTATTGTTAGGGTTTTTTTGTTGTTGTTGTTGTTGTTTTGTTTTGTTTTGTTTTGTTTGTTTGTTTGTTTTTTGGTCAGGGAAGCCCTACAAACAACAGAGGCAATTGGCAATTGGCAATTGGCATTTGTTTCTCGGTTATCCTTGAAAACTAGATGATAATGTTTAGTTCCTGCTTTCAAGACATACAGAATGAAAGCTGGGACTGAGAAGGAAGCAATCTCCTCACTAGCTAGCTTTGTGATGACAAAAGGGACTACATAGGCTGCTGGAGGAGGCGGGGGCAGGGGCCATCACATCAGTAATCTAAACCAGATGGAACCCCAGAAATTATATTTCCGAGGCAGAGTCCCACAGGTCAAATAGGGTCATGGCTGTTCTGAAGGTAACCAAATGCTCTGTGATTAAAATTGTGGTCTGAAATAAATCAGAATACATGATTGCTTCTGTAAACTTGATCAAACCCACATGGCTGAGAGGTTACAGACTCTAGCTAACTTACTATTATTTAGGTAAATTGATATGGTACCAGATTATAGTCTAGGTGATTAATTATATTTATACCCATAGACTACTAGTACTCACTCTTAAGTAAATGTTTCTTTTTGCAGTGAAAAGTAGTAAATGAAGAAACTCCTGGATGCTCAGAGACTAATGAGTACTCAACAAGGACTTAACCAGACACACACAACAGCACCTCTGATGCTTGAGTGACACTGAAGAAGAGCTGGACAGACTGGGGGACCAAAAAATATGGGGAATTTTCAAATAGGGTTTGAAATTCTGTGTCCAGGACATGGTATACGCATTGAAAACATAATACCAGTGCAACTCCAGTTATTTTTTTCTAGACCTGTATAAGACTGGGCCTGTCAACAGACAATCAAGAATCAGAAAGGGGATCACAGGAATCATTTCTCCTTGCTGAGCTATGGGCAGGTGATGGACTGAATAGAAAAGTATACCAAATAATGAGCCTCCAGCGAATAGTTTCAAACCCACAGTCCCATACATGGTTCTAAATAATATGAGAGAAGTACAACATGGGGAAAAATGGTAAAAATATTTGGAGTAGACCTGAAGGTAGACCCAAAATAATAAATATACTCACAAGAAAATAAAGACAAAATAATTTAAATCAAATGTGAGAATCACGGGGTCACTTATTAAATATCTCCAGATGTACTACAGATGCGTCATTTCTCAAGAAATTCACAGAATACATTGTCTTCTGAGGGTGCAGAGAGATTTGTATCACCATCAGGCCTCTTTTTCTATAATGATTTCAAATCATGTTTAACACAGTACTATGGGTTCTTATACTCCCAGGTTCATCCAGGGTGGTTTTCGCAACACTCTGCTTTGTTGTTTTCCTTAGCCAGTTCAAATACAATGCCACTCATTGAGCTAAATAATAAAACTTAAAATGACCAAGTTAGGCCATCCATGATCCATCAGCCATAAAATACTGAATAAGAAGGCCAAAGAAAATAACCCTTCAACATGACGAAATGGAAGAGCAGAATTATTTATTTGGGCAGCAGTTGTAATTAAAGATATTTCTAACAATATATAACATTGAAGATTTCTCTTCTGCCCTATCAACTGCTGGGGCTTGCAAAAAAAAAATCATGCAATCAGCATCTTGTGTGTGTGGGGGGTGCGGTTAAAGCTCACACAGCTCCTCAAATGTTGTGAGCCTCTGCAGAAAAGGCAGCTGGCTTTACAGCCAACCACAGAGAAGCACAGTAGAATTCGTTTCCACCCACATGAAAGACAGATGCCGACTAAATGTTTGTTATGAATATATATTAATGATTTGCATCTTCCTATACCTATGCTAGCATTTTTTTCAATTGACGTTGCCAGATCAGGATAATTTGATCTTCACTGAGTATAGACAATAAATGTTACAATGTACGTAACATAATGATGTACAGAGTTCATCAGCATAGACCTTGGAGTTCAGAATTAAGCAAGACAGCATAAAAAAGCATATGAGAAATTAATTAGAATGTATTTTTATAGTCTTAAAATAATTTTTCAGAACTAGTATAAAAATAAAGACATTGATTTAACGTACTGACAGTTTGAAAATGAAAGAGGAGGACTGAGATAGCTTATTTAGATTCAGGTTCCATCTTCAGAACCCATGTAAAAAGCCAGGCACGTTGACACATGCTCAAATATTAGTGTGTGGGAAATGGAGACAGCCAGACACTCTCAGGGTCTCACCATCAGTAGGTGGGCTTAGTACTTACTGACTAAAAAGACTATCTGGAAAGTACCTGATGAGTAGCCCCTGAAGCAGATTCCTCCCACCCACACTACAAACATGTTTATGTGTGACCAATAAGCCTGCACAGTCACACCGGAATACACATGAACATTCATGTACACATCACACAGTTAAATAAAAGGTAAATCTCTAATTTCCTCAGGGGAAAAGGCATGTTGTCCTATGGATGTCACATAATCTGTGGGGATAGGCAAGAATGTTACACTTTTCTTGAAATACCTGTACAGCAACACAGAAGAAAGATAAATACTTAGGTGGAAATATATATGAGAATGTTCCCTTTTTGTGGAATTATAATCACTGGAAGAATATTTGGTAAGTGACCATCCTATTAAAATTTCCCTTTTGTAATTATCTCAGGACCTCTAAAGACTGCAAGGTGAATAGCATGGATATTAGATAGTCATTACTTCCAACAATTGTGAAATTGTTCAGGATTCATGAACAAATAATATATTTATTAATAATAGTGATGAATATAGAATAAAGCATTGATTTTATTGATACAATGCTATAAGGGCATTAGGTCTAGCCAATACTTTTAAATCCAAGGCAAACTACATTACTCACAGTACACTGAAATAGGTATGAAAAGAAAAAGCTAAAAGAGTGATGCATTGTAGAAATGATACTAGTTGCTTTTTTCACTCACAATATGTATTTTATTTTATTATGTAATAAAAGAATGTACTGATCACAGAATGAATTAAAGCACATTAATTAGTAAAAATGTGAACTTCTATTTGGCTTCCATTCTAAAACTCATGCATTTTCTACCACTCCCAAAGCAAAACATAAAATTTCAAAGTAAATGCTTTTTAGAATAATTTTGTATCAATTAAGCACTATTATATGATATGTCCATATATCTATATATCTATATGGATATGTCTATTGCTCTACATTTGTTTGCTATAATCTGCCCATGTAGTCATCTATTTATCATCTGTCTCTATATCTATCATTTATCTGTATCTATGACTCTGTTTTCTATCTATTCCTATCTATCAATCTAACATTTTAGAATTTCATGACCCACTTCATGTATAGACTAGTTTCCCACAATAATATGCATCAAAATTTTACAAATCTTTATCTTAAATTTGGTTGAATTATAATTAGTAAATCATAGCAAAATCCATTTCCCATAATTATAGATAAAATTAACTTCGTGCTATCTGTAAAAGGAGATAAGGTAAAAAGAAAATCTTCTGAACTGGTATTTTCAGTAGTGCCATTGTATTTAGGACAAGTCACTCAGAGAATTCAGTAAGCCCTTCAATAATGAGGTCTGTTGAAAGATTTAGCAATCACATATTCAGTCTGGAGGGGGTATTGGAGATCATTTCACAATCAAAAGAATTATTAAATGGCAAGTAGGTTTTTTCACCTATTTCATTCTGGGAATATTTTGAGATTTTCACATTTGCATGTGCTATATTTTTAAACAGAAATGGTATAGGAATATTTTAAAACTTATTAGGAAAATAGCTATTCACATGTGAGGATAAGTGCTCACGATATGGATTCTAACATTTTAATTGTTTTTTCCTTTTTGTCTTTTTAAAGCAATTCTTAGTGGTAATAATTTTTCAACTAAATTAATTAAAGACCAGCTGCTACTTAGCAAGCTAGACAACCAATTAGGAAACTGAAACCTGTTAAGCAACCTTTAGTGCCAGCCAACTAACTGAATCACCTCCTGTTGCTGGCATGGATCTGGTTATTTTTTGTTTTGTTAAATGCGTGTTGTTGTCACACACACTAGGTTTGCAAAATGTTGTTCATTCTGAGGAGTCAAATAATCAGACATCTTGTTCAAGCATGTCATCCTTTTCTGAGGTGGGGATCTCTAGCAGGGTCCTTCCCCTCTCTTTGTAAGCATGGATACAAAATGGCTATAGAGAATTGTATTTTACAGGGAAAATCAAAGTCAAAATGCAGAAAGTAACCACCTACAACAGCTAAGTATTATTTTGTAACTGACAATGAGAATATGGTATGAGAAATGCCTTTCAGGTACATAGGGAGAAATGACAATGAAGATAATGGCGTTTCTACTTACAATGAAGAAAATTGGTTTGAAATGTTTAGGATATTAATTATTTTCTTCTAAAACATAAGCATTGAAAAGGAGGTTCCAAGGAAATTATATTAAAATAAAATTTTAAACTATACTTTATTTTATGTGTATTGTTATAATTTTTCCTCTGTGAGAATTCCAAATGAATTTTCTTCAGAAGATAAGCAAAATATCTAAATCTTCCTGGAGAAAGTAGTTGATTAAACATTGATTCGTACATGAAATACCCATCTCGAGAAGCTCTTTCTCAAGTGTTTTAAATGGTGTTGCCTTGACACTGACTCCAAAGAGTAAATAAATATAATTGCAATCTATGAGAATTCATCATGCTTGAAACATTGAGAGATTACTTGATTAATAAAAACAATTCAAAAAATGTGTATCAAAGTTGTTCAATGCCTGGGGAATCCTTGTCTGTCAGACACCCTAGAAACTGGTAATGGGGAACTGTCACATTTCTGGTGGTATCCTTAATGGCCTGAAAAAACTGATGCTATTGACAAGACTAAAGGCACTACATAAGAGGTGTGCACACCTCCTCCTGCTGCTTTGTTTAGGATGGCAGTTTTCTCCATCCTAAACAGCCTTATTCACATGCTCCAAGGACAGTAGGGGCTCAATAAACATTGTTGATTGGCTGTCATTACATCTGCTGTGAATAACAATAGTCTGTTGTGCTTGGTAGCTCTCAGAAAGAATAAGGGCATTTCAATAAGTATCCTGAGATACCAGGGTTAAAAATCCCTTTGGGAGATGAGTTGTGGCTTCACAACACTGGAACTTGTTTGGGAAAGATCTGGTGAAAGATGTCAATCTAGAGTATAGGCTCTCCCATAGACTTATGTTTGAACAAGCCTATGGAGGCCAGGGAAAGGAATGTGATGGTTTGTAGCTGCTTGACCCAGCGAGTGGCCTATTAGTATGTGTGGCCTTGTTAGAGTAAGTATGTCACTGTGGGTATGGGTTGTAAGCCCTCATACTAGCTTCCTGGAAGCCAGTATTCTGCTAGCAGCCTTCAGATGGAGATGTAGAACTCTCAGCTCTGCCTGCACCATGCCTGCCTGGATGCTCCCATGCTTTTGCCTTGATGATAAAGGACTGAGCCTCTGAACCTGTGAGCAAACCCCAAATATATGTTGTCCTTCTAGGAGTTGCCTTGGTCACGGTGTCTGTTCACAGCAATAAAACCCTAACTAAGACATTTGGCCTCAGCAAGAGAAAATGTGCCTAACCCTTGAGAGACTTGAGGCCCCAAGGAAGGGGGAGGCCTGGGAGGGAGGAGCACCCTCTTGGAGTCAAAGGGGAGGAGGAATGGGATGAGGAACTGTGGGAGGTGGGAACAGGAGGGGAGCAAAGATTGGAATGTAAATATATAAAATAATTAAAAAAATAGAGTATAGGCCCACTCTGGGTACCAGTATCAGCCCTATTTGTGATGTGAATTATGTCTCAGCCTTCACCAGACTACATTACTGGAAAAGATGCTTGGGCAGGTAGTGCTTTCTTGAGCTAAAAATGTTCTGCTCTCTACTAACTATTGCTCACAGTAGAAACCGAAATTGTCTTGTCAGGTTTGCCATAGGGAAGGCAACAGCAATTGGAAGTCAACTCATATTTCACAATTCTTCATGTCTTTGTTATGCTGGCATAACAATTTTCTAGAAGGCAGGCCAGACAGGTAACAATTCTGCTTGAACACTGTTATGGTCTTCCACTGACTAGATGATCATGTTCAAGGGGTTCAGCATAGCAGATTAAGCCTTGAGAGGGTTGATCTTTCCTCGCTTTTTCTAAATCTTCATCTGACACAGTACCATGGAAAATAATAAATCACTTAAATCATTTACATTTTGGTATGTAGTTTTCTACATACTTTACGCATTTTTTTTGTTTGCTACTAAAGTAACTATGAACAAAGTAGGCACAGTTGGTGCTTTCCTAATCTTAAAACCTGACACCCCTAACACTTCAACCATTCAAACTTTGTGAACCAAATGTAGAAAATAATTGCCTTGGTCATAGTAACTTTTCACAACAGTACAACCCTAAGACAGATTTGGTACCAGGTACTGGGTTATTGCTGTGATAGGCCTAACCATGCTTTTGTTTGGAAGAATGTGGTTTTGGGACTTTGGATTTGGAAAGCAGTAGAATGCTTTAAATTGGGGCTTGATGGGCTATCCGAGTAGGAATATTGAAGGCTTTGTTAGTGAGAATGATTTGAATTGTGTAGACCTGGCCCTAAGATGTATCTGTGGAGAAATTTAATATTTGACCTAGAAGTATTTTGGTGAAGAATGTGGCTAAGTTTTGCCATCGTCTGAAGAGTCTGCCTGAGACTAAGGTAAAGAGACTCAGATTATTTGCATTGACAAAGGAAGTCTCAGAAATGCCCAACATAGACCTTGTTCTCTGGTTAAGTCTCCTAAAGAGCATTTTGAATAAGCATAGCAAGCTTAGAAAGGAAAAATATAAGATATACGGTTTGAGTATTAAAGGGGCACCAGGAAGTAAAATGGAGCTGAATCCTGTGTTCAAGGAAATTAAATTGAATTAAGGGACTGGTGACCTTGGGCAAAATCTCATTCAGCTAAATTTAGGTCTAAGCATGGTAGTACAAGCCCTTAATCCCAGGGGACAAAGCCAAATAGTTCAATCCTGGGACAAAGAAAGTTCTAGGTAAAGAAGAGCTAAAATCCAGGCATGGTGGTACATGACTTTAATTCCAGAATTACAGGAGACAGAGCCATGCAGTTCTCTCAGGTCAAGGTCAGTCTACAGAGCAAGTTCCAGGAAAGCTAAGCTTAGGCAGAGAGGGAGTCGAAAAACAAAAAGCTGGTAATAGAATAAGGGGGGCCATGTTTCAGTCTCAGAAAGCAGGAGAACACAATAGCTTCAAGCCATGTGGCTCTGGCTTTAAAGTGAAAAATAAAAGGGACTACTGGGACAATTCATGCTGATTAGCTGGAGCTAAGAAATTAGCAGTGATTAAGAGATCAGCATCATCGAGTTGAAATCTTCTGGGAAGTGTTTTCTGAAAGCAGAAAGAAGGTGTGTTCCAGAGATAGCCAAGGTTGTACTTCTTGCTGCAGCTGGACTTGGTAATGTGTAAAAGTCACCCAGGTGGTACTGGTTTTGAAGGCATGAAGGTGTCACGAAGAGCAGCTGAGGCTTGACACTGTGAGAGTCCATGGAAGACCATTGGTGAGGGTTCAGCTTCAGTTGTACTTGAAAGTCCAGGACTAAAGAGGTCATGCAAAGGTTGTGAGGCTTGGCATCATGAAGAAATTCTTTGAGAGGCTATTGATGAAGACTAGTTGCAGCAGAAGACCCCAGTGAATTGGAGATGCCAGTACCATGGATGAACACCAAGAGCAGCAGCAGCAGGGTGGAGTGGATCACCCTGAACTTAGAGTGCTACAGAGGGCAGAGCTAGAGAAGTGATGCCAGCCCTTTGGAGGAATCCAGAAGATCATGTGTGGATCCCAGACATTGAAACAAGAATCTGTAACATTGAAGTTGTTGTGGAAATTCTAAGACTTTCAAGATGCCAGAGCCATAGCTGAGGAATGCTGCTAATGAGTAGAAACAGCACAAGAAAACAAGTGTGTTGCAGTCAACAAAGATGAAAAGGAAATTGAACATCTGAAAACCACTTTGACATCAGACATGGAAATGCAGAGTTTAGAGGTTGCCCAGCTGGTTTTCTGTCTTGATTCAAGGGTTACAATTAAGTGATTGGGTGGGTCTCAGAAGAGACTTTTAACTTTGGACTTTTAGCACTATGGATACTACTATAGCCTATAGGGACTTTGGAAGTTAGACTAAATTTACTTTTTTTATTATGCTATGGCAAGATATGGCCCCAATAAACTTATCTATTTGAACAAACCTATGGGGGGGGCAGGGAGTGGAATGTGATGGTTTGTGTATGCATGGCCCAGGGAGTGGCCCTATTTGGAAGTGTGACCTTGTTGGAGTAGGTATGTTACTGTGGGTATGGGCTTAAGTAACACCCTAGCTATCCAGAATCCAGTAATCTGCTAGCAGCCTTCAAATGAAGATGTAGAACTCTCAGATCCTCCTGCCCCATGTCTACCTAGATGCTGTTATGCTCCCTCCTTGATGAAAATGGACTGAACCTCTGAACCTGTCAGCCAGCACCAACTATACCTTTGTAAGACTATGACTTGCCTTGGTTATAGTATCTGTTCACAACAGTAAAACCCTAACTGAGACACATGTATAATATATTACATATTCTAATTATTTAAAATTTAATCTTTCAGTTGTATTTATAAGGGTAGAGTTGATCAATTGTAAGGTTATACAAAACCCAACTTTACAGCAAGAAGAAAATGATCTACTTTAGGTATCTAAATATCCATAAGAGTATCCTTTCAGTGTCCTTAACAAATGTTTGGAACATTGCTTGGCTGGAATGATGAAAATCCAGATAATTAATTTTCTCTTTTACAGACCACAAGGAAACAATGCCTCTTTAAGATTAATGATGATTCAGAAATTTTTTTTGTGTGTGTATAGCTTTTATGCTTTAGCTTTTATTTTATGCCCATACCCATGATGTATATCTCATTCTATATGATAACTGTTTGGTTTATAAAGGTCAATCATATGTGCTTATTTGCTTCCACTTCTTGTCTCTGGGTTCAATTCTTCACCCATATTCCATTAATAGTGATTTCTGCCAAATCAGCATGTAGCTCACTTTTCTTGAATGCACACTGAGATTTTCACACAGTTAAACTCATCAGAGTGCTAGTTGTCATTTCAATTACAGGTTGAATTTATTTTCCTATCTCCATCAATACAAAGGGTTTGATAACATCGGACATAATTGTCATTGTGCTGGGTATGCAGACAGTAGCTTTCAAACTGTTTTTTACTTCCTCCAATTTACTACTATAATTATTTAATTTTTCAGTATTGTATCTTAACTTTGGCAGCAAGAGAAACCTGTATTTCAGGTGTGTAATCCTAGTAAGTTTGAACAAGAGGATTAGCCCCACATGCTCTCTACCTAGTTTGATTTCCCTGAAGAAAAGATTATTCTAGGAAATTAAAATTAGTCTCATGAAATTGAATGGTTAGTACAGAATTAGAAAAAGGAAAATTAGTTCAGTATTTCAATGTTTAAAATTCCATGTGGATTTTAACAGATTCTTTGTCAATGAGAATAGAGATGTATATGCCATAGAAAATATGCAGGTTGCTTCTCTTTACTAATGCACGTACTCTTTTCCCAGAAGTGTATGGAGGAAGAAAATACTCCCATTGGTTGCCTAATAGTTTTGTCTGTTTTTCCCACATTCTGTTCTATGATTCTTGATCTCTTATTCTTATAAACAACTCTAATTAGATTCACAAATATTGTGTCCTAAAGAAAAAGTAGCTGTTATAAACATTTAGAGAATAACCATATCCACCTGGTTCCCAAACTTTGAGAGAGCTTCCTTTTCCCACCCCATGAATCTATGTGGCCAATGAAATAATTTATGTGGCCAGTGACAGTGTGATCACATTCATACACTCCATCCATGCAGTGGACTCTATGCTTTCCCTGTCATCCTTTAAGGATAATATGATAGATTTTAGATACTTAGATAATAAGGAGTCAAGAGGATAACTTTAACCTTTAGGCAGAACTGATACTCCACAGGGAGCTATTGAGATCTCAAATGGGACTCTCCCTGCCTACAAATCTTTATAGCTAAGTAAAATGGCTTCATCTCTCCAACCTCCTATTTTCTTCCTATCTTTTCAAAGACATATTCCATTTTAGTTATAAGCATTTGTCTCTAAAGACTGTGAAGGGGCAAGAGTTAATGTAAGCTAGAGTGGTACTTTAAAAGTTTCATGTTTTCTACAAATATCCAAAGAAGAGTTTCTCTGAAAACTCTCCCCTGATCTAAATTAACACCTACATTTCTAAAATTTCTTCAGAATTTTTTTCAAAATGACAACATGTTTGATCTTCCATATTGGATAAATTGTACCTTCCATGACTCACTGGGCAACAGTTATGTGTATTTCATTGTCTCTACAGATTTTCTTGACAGAACAATATAAGGAGATGCAGAAGGAGCAATTTTTTTAATGAAGCCACTTTTGAGATATGAATATAGATTAGAGACGAGGTGAAGATGAGAAGCAACACTATAAGGAAAATATATCTCATTTTAAAAGCTAATTGTGATGATAATTATATTCTGCTTTGGAAGTATAGAGATGATGTTGGCTCTTACAATGGATTTGTTCAAAGAAATAAAGGAGATTGGGCTGTTGAACAGTGACTGAACTGTTCATTATATTAAGAATGGAAAGCAATCTTGTAAAATGTCACCTTTTGCATTTATTTTAATTTTCTGGGAACATTTTTGCCAACTAAATGTAAAAATTCCCTGATATCACTCCTACCTCATTAAAAAGGAAAATTACTATGCCTAAATGCCTTTGACAAATAGTAATGTTATTTAAATAATTATCACTCTGTCTTTTTTCAGTAGAGATAAAGCAAAGGAAAAAAAATCAAGTAAAGGTGTGATTCAAGACATTTGTCAAGAACAGAGAAATAAGGAAGAAAAAGAAATTGAAGATTTCATTTACTGTTACAAACAGCTCACCTACATATGCTGTTCCCCTTAGAAGCATCATGCACCTGCCATGTGTAGGAGTCACACACTTATAAATAGACTGATGGTAGTGAGAAGAATAAGTAAATCCCTGCTACAGTGTTTTTGTCCTGTGGAATTTCTGTAAATCCACACATTGCCTACAGATTCTGCATATCTGTTACATTCACCTGAAAAACACATGCTCCTGTCTCGACGTACTATCTTAAACATTGGGTTGATGCTGATGGAATTGGCATGTCCTTGCCTAAAACTTCATTTTCACTTGGGCAGTTCACACAAAAGTCATCTACATAGACTTCCTCCTCCACTGCTTGTGTGCCTTGTTTGACTTGAACTTTTGAAAGTTGTCCTAGACCTGAACCCTGAACCTGAAAAAAAAATCTGTCTCATGTTTTCAAGCTGGATTCTTACCACACTCTTCCTTCGGCTTCCTTTCCATGTTTCATGAGGACCATTTGTCCCCTTTTCTTAAGCAACTGTATAATGAATGGAGGCCTGGGGTCATTGGATTAGATAACTTCAGAGCCTTGACAAGGATGTTACTTGACTAATTGTGACCATGAAGAAAACAATCAAAATCATAAAAGGAATCATCTTTAAGAAGGGTAAGAGTCTAGGCACAGATGAAAACAGACCAGACCAGAGGAGGGACATCACACCCTGAAACTCATTAGTTCGTTAGTTCAATAGGAAAAATCTATGTAGGAGGCATGTTGTCCTTCCAGGAGATAAAATTCAGTAGAGAAAAGTGAATTTTTAAGGAAGTGGTAGACCTTCTCAGTTTATGAAATGTTGCTGAAGAAAGACATTTCAAAGACTTTATAGTAGAGAGCCTTTGTCTGAGATGGAAGATAAGAAGAATATATGTATAAACATACATAATGTAAAATACATATCTTATAGTTCTGTTACTATTCTAGGACAAAGAAAAGGTAATGTTATATAATTAAGCCTGTTAGTTTTGAATATTTCCAAGTTAAAACATGATTTTCATATGTCAGATTTTCATTTTATTTACTTTGATTATCATTCAATAACATAAGTGGCCAAAAAAATAAAACTGGAGATGTGGGTTAGGGTACACAGGAAAAAATAACTAGAACATCTAAATGTCTCAGTGTAAATGTAGAACACATATGTTACCCATATCAATTACAAATAATATTACCAAGATCTTGGGTGATTCTAAATAATGGTGCTTACATTTGTAACATGTAGTGAACACTTAAAAGCCTCTCTTGGATGCATATTAACTATGTATATTTGAATGCCCTAAGAATAACTCATTAAGTGATGATTAGTCTATGATATTTAGTGTTCTAGTAGTATTGGTTATAGGGAACTATATTTACTACCAAAGGGAGAAAGGGTCATTAAAATTTTAATTTGTTTCTCAGTAGTTCAATTATAATATGTTTAATGTACTGGACATAACCTTGAGGGATTTAACATAATAATAAGACTATTCCAATTTACTTTGCTCTCTTGCACTCATTTACTTAAAAGATTGGGTATTTCTAACTGCTTTAAGATCACTCTGACCTCTCAAATGCTTGAGGATATCTGATTATCATTTCTTTTCTTCTTTCTGTTTTTAGATGTTTATTGAGAATACTTTCAATGAAACAGAACAGTTTTTCATGGTTGGATGCTTTTGCAATACAATTCAGTAGACACTTACTTATGTTGGTGTGTGTATTCAATCCTGTAACACACTCACCATTAATGTATGCAGTTATAGATATACTGCCTACAGTGAATCCCTTTGATCACAATATTTATGGATTGCCAGAAGCTGGTAGTGCAAGTCAGATTTGGCAATTTAACTAGATCCCTAGCTATGTAGCCCCACTATGTTGATATGTCTGAAAGTTTGTATCTCTATATACCAATGAAATCATCATTATTGTGATCCATTTCTTGTTTCTAACATGAAAAATGTAAAAGACTCAGAAAATGTTTTTCCTCTCACACTTCATTTATAAATATTATTCCTGATTTATTCCTGTTTTCACAGGCTATCCCTGTTTTTCACACAGTGTCTCAATATGCTCAGAAAGCCCATTAGACCAGCAAACTTGGAGGTAGTTTGAGAAACTATCTTACAAAGTTAAAATATGGACAGATATGTTCTTATTAATGATCTAAGAATCTAAATAAATACTATATTTAAATATGAAGAAACATGAGATACTATGGACTAATTAGCAAACAATGCAATATATTTAATGATTATGTACTTGTCATTAAGGGCAATGAGTATAGTTTCATTTCATCATCATGAGCTGGGTGTTAGGTGAGCATTTTGAGAGTATCATTTCAGAACATCACTCTTTTGAAGAGATAACAAGAGTCAGGATGTTAGACCTCTATGATCAGGCATATATTCTAGTTGTAACCTGCTTATTCTCTTAGTGTAGACCTTTAGGCTTGATTTCACTCCACCCATCTTTCTTTTTGTCTTCTTTCTCCATTTCTTTCATTTTCTTTTTTCCTTTTTTTCTTGTCTGGTCTAATCTTTCAACATATTTTAAATGAAGTACTTTGAGAGTTAATTAAAATCGATATTTATGAATCTAGGTCTAAAGGTATGGATTTAGAAGCATAAACCAAAGCCAAATAGTTTTAATTTTTAAGGGTTAAAATTCAAAAATATTTCTAAATATTAGCCAAGAATATATTTATTATAATATAATACAGTGTAATATGAAATAACATAGTATATTATTAATTCTGTACTATTATAAACTACCACTCTTTCTTCAGGAAATTCAATTGTTGATGTCAAATAAGATTACTAAAATCCACCTGAATAGGTTTTTATAAATCTATGTTAAATACCTATAAAAATAAAATATATACATATAGTATTTATTTTATTCTGATATTTCTTTTGAATTTGAGCAGTTTTGGGGCCTTTACCTGGTGCTTGACATTAAAATACTAAAAACAGGATATGTTAAACTTAGGAAATTTTAAAACAAATTGGAAGTTAGATGTCGTACATGCAAGCACAGTCATTAAATACTTAAAAAGAAATGACAAACAATAAAATGTGACATTTATTAGGAAAGGTATGCATATCAGTACTTCAGTAATTTGAATATGAATATAGAAATGATATTGCCAGGAACCACAGACATTAATAGCTTTTAATTAGAAGACATCAAAAGAATAGAAACGAAGGTAGCAAGTTATTTAACTTATTCATAAAGAGCAAACACTAATGTATTGAATGTTGTTACTGTTAATGCAATTTGCAGCAGTGGACAAATCAATGTTAATTGAATTCTAAATGAAACACATGTAAGAAGTAACTTGCCATGTTATGAACTGTGAGCACATATGAAAAGGCATCTTTGAATTACATAATGTAATTTAGTGCTGAATACATCAGTTGACATAGAGAGAATAAATTAGTTATGTCCCAATTCTTCATTCTATTTCCTTTCTTTCTTTCTTTCTTTCTTTCTTTCTTTCTTTCTTTCTTTCTTTCTTTCTTTCTTTTCTTTTCTTTCTTTCTCTCTCTCTCTCTTTCTTCCTTTCTTTCTTTCCTTCTTTCTTTCTATTTTTTACTTTACAAACAATTCAAGATACAGCGAAGTTGAATGAAATGTTTAGTTAATCAGCAAGGTTCTACCAACTAGATTTTAGCTTTCTGTCATTTTCTTATGTTACCTCTACCACGCTCTCTGTCCTATTCTGTCTCTCTGTCCATAATTCACCTTGTTTCTACCCTGTTAAGGTGGGATACAAATATCCTAACAATGCGCCCAATATTTTAGAATGCAGTTCTTTTTTATTTTAATTAATTTACATTATATCCCAACAGCAGGTTTCCTTTGCTCCTCTCCTCCAAATTCATAACCCCCAACTCCCTTCCCCTCCAGAATGCAGTTCTTTTAAAAAAAATTCACATAAAATTAAATGTACAAATCTTGATTGTGCTTATATTAGTAATTATGATATATGCCTGCCTGCACAACATAAAATTTGATCAAAGTATTGAATACTACCATCCACTCTAGAGAGCAATGTCGTCATCCTTCCAGTTAATCCTCGTCTTAGGTAGGGTTTCTATTGTTGAGATAAAACACTATTACCAAAAGCTGCTTGGGGAGGATTGGGTTTATTTTGCTTATATTTCTATCTCACTGAGTATCATTGTGAGAAGATAGAACAGGCCACTTGTAAAAGTGTAGCTTCAGCCACAGTGAAAACACAAGATTGATGAGGTGATGAAGAAAGGCTGAACCATGGCATCATGTTTCAGGGTGGACAAACGAGGCTAGGGAGAAGCTATTGGTGAAGGTTCAGCTAGGTTGCAGCAGAAACCTAGCAGTTCTGGAGATTCCAGTATCATGTGATGAACTCCAAGATCATCTGTAGAACAGAACGGGCCTGACACCAAGAGATAAGCTACTCTCTCTGTGGATGGCTGTCCATACTTCTTGGCGGATCTGAGATAGACACTGAATAACACTTGAGTGTTAGACTTTGGTTTATCTTTAATTTGATTGTAACTATGTCCTGGTTGTTTTTCATCTAGGCTCAATAAAGTACTGATTATTTTTTAATCTTATAGGAGGAGCCCATACTTAAGAAATTGCATGGCCTCCTTATCTGGCATCAATGGGGGAGGAGGCCCTTGGTCTTGTGAAGGCTCAATGCCCAGCAGACGGGAATGCTAGAGCTGTGAGATGGGAGTGGGTAGGTGGGTTGTAGAGCACGCTCACAGAGAAGGAAGGTGGGATGGGAGTTTGTGAAAGGGAAACTGGGAAGAGGGTTAACATTTGAAACGTAAATAAATAAAATCCCCAATAAAAAATTTTAAAAAGTAAAATAGAATCATAGTAGCAACTGTAAATAATAAAAGAAAATGAAACTGGATAGTTTAGAGAGACCTTGAACATATTGAAGTGTTTGGAGGTGTTTAAATTTTAAAGACTATGGAACTTTTAAAGTTTGGAATATACTGCATATTGTACTACAATCTTTACTAGTCAGGTGTCTCTAGAGAATCATAACTGGTAGAATGCATCTACATACAATACATAAAAATGGATTTATTAGAGTGGTTTCCAGACTGAGGCCCAATTAGTTTAACAATAGCTGTTTCTTGACAGAAAGGGCAAGAATCGAGTAGTTGTCCATTCCAAGAGGATGGTTGTCTCTGCTGGTCTTTAGTCTTCTTGGAATCTCAAAGGTGGAGAATAATGCCTCAGCAGCATCATAGAAAAACTTGTCAGTAAGAGTCAGGACCAGCAGGAAGAAAGCACAAATTTCTTTCTGAAGCTTCACAAGCCATGCCTACATTGTTTGAACTGATCTGAGCATTATCTTCTAAGATCCCACAGAAAAGCCTACTGATCTCTGAGCATGCCATGGATTTTTTAGCCCAAAGTACATTTACAATCATCACAACACATGGTGTGTTATATCACAGCAATGGACCTCTTCCAGTGCCAATTTCTGTCTTAATTTGGATGTCTACTGTTGTCATGAAATCACAACCATAAACAACTTATCAAGGAAAGGTATTCTGTCACTTCCATGTCACATTCCATCGTGGAAGTTAGTCAGAAATATGTAAGGAGGAGCTGAAGAAAAGACCATGGAGGATCTTGCTTATGATCTTAATGTCCATGGTTTGTTCAGCCTGCTTTCTTATGTCATCCAACACCACCAGCACAGTGGTCCTCATGCATAAGGGGCTGGACCCTTTCACATCAATTTCCATTCAAAAATATGTGCTACAGGGTTTGTCTGCCTACAGCCACATCTGAGTATTTTCTCAATAGAGCTTTCCTCTACTTTGTTGACTATAGTTGTAGCAAATTGACATGAATTCTGGCAAAACAATCCATTCCCACTAAGAATTGCTCTTTTATTGTTTCCAACCACAATGCTGCCAAATGCCTCTAAAACTGATGATCTAAGGAAATAACTGGCTAAAATATTTTCACATTTTAAATTATTAAAAAAGTGGTCTATTTAATTAGGCACTGGATTATGAAACTTCCAATCACATCTGCATGTTGGCAAGTATTTATAATTTGCATAAATAATAACTAAGTTTATTATCTTGAATTGATTGATAATTTACAAATTTAGACCCAATTATGAAATAGTTTGTTACCAGATATGTAGTAGATATAGGACACAACAAAAGATGAGTCACTCAGAATAAAGAGCCAATGAAAGAACAGTAGAGTGAAGATGGATATGTACATTTCCTATGTGTGTAGGACCTAATACTAGCAGAATGCCATGTGTTCCATTAATTGTTGTTTCCAATGCATTATATGCTTTGATAATTCCTACATACCTGTAGTGCTCAATATATTATTATGACCTCTGAAGTGAATTTGCAACTGTAAAAATCTAGCTTCCATATTTTCATCTTCAAACATATTAGAGCACAGGCTAACTTATGGAAACTCAAATCATCTTATTAAACACACGCATATCACTTGGGAGGGAGGGAGGGACGGAGGGACGGAGGGACGGAGGGAGGGAGGGAGGGAGGGAGGGAGGGAGGGAGAGAGAGAGAGAGAGAGAGAGAGAGAGAGAGAGAGAGAGAGAGAGAACGTGTGTATCTCAACACACTAGGTTGGTTTTGAGCATATTGTGTAACTGAAGAATACCTTAATCTGCCTCTGCTTTGTGAATGTTGGAATATAGTCATGAATCATCACACCTGGAGTTTCTTGTTCTAGAGTTGGACTCAGGCCTTTACACATGCTAGACAAGCATTCTATAGACCAATGCACATCTCTAGCCTTATATTTCTTTTATATTGAAAATAGACAAATTTTCCTTCATATACTATAGTCTGAGTATGTTTTCCCCTTTCCTCCACTTGTCTCAGATCTTCACAACCCACCCAAATTTATAATTTTTCTTGTTTTCTCTCAATATAAAACAAGCAGGCATAAATATAGAAACAAAATAAAAACTAACCTAAACAAAACAAACAAATGAGCCAAAAAAGAGAAACCAAAGAAAAAGCATAAGAATCATGTACAGATGTAGAAATAGACACATTCAAACACATAATACCAGAAAGACAAAAACTTGGAAGCCATTATATATAATCAAATGAGTTGTAAGTTAAAAACAAACTAAAATGTCCAGCTAAATCATTATGAAACATGATGGTGATGGTGATGGTGATGATGATGATGAAGAAGAAGAAGAAGAAGAAGAAGAAGAAGAAGAAGAAGAAGAAGAAGAAGAAGAAGAAGAAGAAGAAGAAGAAGAAGAAGAAGAAATTAAGGAACTCCAAAAATACCGTTAAGTATATTATTGGCCATTTACTGCTGGACACGGAGCCTACCTTTAAGTATGGTTTGTTTATTCAGTGACACTGCTTTGGAAAAATTATTTTTTTCTTTGTTAGCATTTATCAGTGGGAGATAGATCCTAGATTATGTATGGGAACTTGTGTCCACTTCTCCCATCTCATCATCACTGGGATCCCCATCAAACATAAACCTATGCAGACCCTGTGCATGTTGCCATGGTCTCTGTGAGTTCATATGCACATCAGCTCTGCTGTGTCCATAAGACCTTGCTTCTTTAATATCTTCCATCACCATTGATTCATTCCAAAACTTCTGCCTTCTCTTTTGAAGAGTTCTCTAAACCTAGAGTGAGGGTTGGGGATTTAGCTCAGTGGTAGAGCACTTGCCTAGCAAGCGCAAGGCCCTGGGTTCAGTCCCCAGCTCCGAAAAAAAAAAAAAACCAAAACAAAAGCAAACAAACAAACAAAAAATCAATCAACCTTCAAAAACGCAGACTAAACCTAGAGTGGTGGAGGTGGTTGAATATTGATGAAGACATCTCATTTTAGAGAGAGTGTTCCAAGACCTGTCATTCTCTGATCCCTGTCCAGCTGTGGGTCTCTGCATTTGTTCTCATCTACTGTAAGAAGAAACTTCTCTGATCATGACTAAGCAGGACACTGATCAATGAGTATAGCAAAATGTCATTTGGAATCATTTCCTAGCTTCCTTTAACAGAATGGTAGTTATTTGGTTTTCCCGGGGCATATGACCTATTTAATCTCTGGTTCTTGGATAGATGAGCAGTGTTGCATATATTTCACGAGTATATCTTTCAGGCTATTCACCATAATAAATTAAACATTTGTTGCTGGATTAATATTGTTTTTCTCTTCTGGTAGCGTGTGGAATATCTCCTAGTACAATAAACCTGCTCTGTAGCGATTATAAGGCTCTATGAAGACACAAGCTCAACTTCTCTGTCTTTAAGGAGCTGTTTAGTTGTTTTCATCTGATATAGGGTTTAACCCTCAGTTTGTAGTAAGCAACTAAAACCTTGATCAGCCTGGGTTCTTTCAAAGTTTCCGTGGAGCTCCTTTGACTAACAACACCATTAGATGTAACCCATTCTGGGCAGTAAATGTTTCATTTGGTGCCAAGAGGTGTGTAGTTATAGCTATGTCTGCCCCATTATTTGGTGATTCCATTTATTTTTCAATCACATTTGTAGATATATAAAGATGCCTCTGTAGTATGTTTACACTTGACCCCTCTAATGGTCTTAAGTTTTAGCTTTCCCTTCCTCTATCCCCGGAAACCGTCATCCCTCTCCTTTCTCCTTTGATCCTCTCATTCAAGTTCCTCACCCACTCCATGGACCCAAATGATTCTATTTCCTCTTTCTAAGCAGCTCCTTTCCTCACCCTAGTGCCTTACTTTATATCTAACCTTTGAGTCTGGGTTACCTCACTCAGAATGGATTATTTTAGCTTTATTCATTTACCTGGGAATTCTGTAATGTTTCTTAATAGCTAGAGTATTAATATTTTTGTGTACAAACAGCCAGCTCTTGTTTCACATCATCTAGGTGTTAAACATAGGGATACGTTGGGAGACTTGTGAAAGTATTTTCTTGAGTCATCTAGTACCTCACTTGCATATTTTACTTGGTGGTCTCTATTGTTAGTGTGAACCCAGTGATTCTCCAAGGAATAGCACTGCTTGGAAACATAGTTCTTTGTTATGGCATTCTTTTTCAATTTACAATTTAATCAGTTTTATATGAACTTAGAGGAGGTTGTGAGAATAATCATAATATGATATATTCTATGAAAGTGCGAAAGAAAAAACTATTAAAATGTTCATACTGAAGTTGCTTTATTGATGTTAAATGGAGGAAGGAACTGAGAAATGCAGCCACTAAGAATGTATTATACAACTCCATACCCTTGTTGTTTGCTTGACAGTCAATACCCAATGAGTTATCAACTATCCATATTCCAGCTTTATTTCAGGATAATTTTTTTTACTAACATTAGTAAGTAAAAAGGCAACTGAAGTGCACCTAAGTGATGCATAGGTATTTCTATCCTTTGATTAATTTTGGAACTCACAAGTACAATTTATAGGAAAAAACCCTCCAAAATTAAGCTGGAACATGAGTACTAATCTTACTTGAAAGATTTCAGATCTGGAATGAAGGATAAAATGATAGCTGTATAAGAAAATAAGACTTTCCCAACTTTCTACTTACTCATTAATAATCAGAAAGGCAAAGAGACAAAAAGCCATCAAAACCCAAAAGAATACATGCAACCTTTAACAAAAGCACCACTCCTCTACCACATGGTTTGTTACAGGAGTTGCTGTACAGTATAAATTAGAAATATGTATTCACAGAATTTCAATTGCTGTTTAATGAAATTAAGTGATTGCAGCTATCTTTTAACATATGTAGCAACTCCTGGTTTTAATTGTCATTTTAACAGTCAACTCTACTAAAACATATTTAAGCAGTTCTAGTGTTCAAATAATATTGGTTGAATGGTTTTAAAGTGTTTTTAATGTTACAAAAGCTTTCTTTAGACATGGGTAATGCATCTACCACTGACTGAAGCTTACTAATTCCACTAAAGATTTAGTATTGATAATATGTCATGATTTAAAAATCTGGGATAATTTATTGTCATGGTAGGTGTGTATACTTTGTTTATAAATGCACACTATGTTAATGATTAGGTATGATATATACTAACACATTTTGAAACATCACATCTCTATCTGTAAAATTTATAATGTTCAACATTAAACTTCTGTGTTCTAAAATATTATTTAGATATCTAATTTTATATTGGGAAAATGAGTGATTTAGCTCATTGTCTTTTAGATTCTTCTGTCTTGTAACGCTACAATTTAACTTCAGAGGAAAAATTTAAAATCAGAATAATCTTCCTTGAGACCAGAAGTTCATTTATTAGAAAAGAAATAATTCTTTAAAGGCTGCTCATTCCTTTTATAGGGCAATAGAGTAGCTGGAAAAAATCATTAAGAAAGGGGAATATGGGGGGGCAGTAAAGGGGGATGGATGGGGGGTTACCCGTATGGGGGAGGGGGAGAGGAGGGGATGGGAAGTTTATGGACAGGAAACTGGAAAGGGAAATGACATTTGAAATATAAATAAAGAAATATATCTAATAAAAAATTAAAAAAACAGAATTGGTTCAAATTTATTCAAGAATACTGGTTATTTCAGTTAAGACCTGTAGTATTCTGTTCATGGATACAAATAATTCTTTCATTAGGATAGTCAATTGTAGAAAGCGTGTGGAGGTACATAATTTGTTGTGATATATTTGTAAATTTTGTTAAGGCTTTTCAGCACTTTGACCTGTTCAGGGTGACATCTTACTCTATGATTGTGATCTTGGGGTTGACATCACAAACCTTATCAGTAATTGGACTGGAGATTCAAGAGCTTCTTCATTTATCTCTCTCTGGAAGAATGACCTTTCTCATAAAAAAAAAACTGTTTATTTCAAACAGCTTCCTACTACAAAGAGCAGTTTATTATGTTAGCTTGGGGACACCAACTTTGTTGGATATTCATATCTGTATAGAATGTATATAATATAGTTCTTTAACCACTTTTAAATTAAAAACATATGTCTCAAAGGGAGAACATAGGTGTTGAAGAATTTCTTTGATACTTGAAGAGATTTGTGATACATTAGGTTTTTTTTACCTACCACCTTATTGCTATTCTCACTTTTATGTATTTTTAATGTTATATATGCATATAAACATGCATACATGTATACATATTATATATCATAATATATACATACATCTTTTTAAGAATTTAATCTCTTTAAGCAGGTGCCATAGAGATAAAATATGAATCCTTCCTTTACAGCACTTTCATATAAATCTTACATTACCTTTTTCTCAGCTAGTGCTTGAACCTTCAGAACTTACGCCATTCCTGTGCTACCTTGAAAGGATACAGATAGTCTGCCACTTGTGAACTGAATGACTGGCACTTAATTTTTCTTTTAAGTCTGATATGGAAAACTCTAAGAATAGGTGGAATGGAAAGGACAAAACAAAACGAAACAAAACAAAACAAATCAAAAAAAAAAAAAAATGGGCCTCGGCTGGGCAGGAATCCTCCCTATCTCTTTGCATGACTTAATGGCCTACTGGCATACTTCTCTAGACCAGAGCTGAGTTCACTCAGCTATCTTGTTAAAACATCTCTTGAAAGGACTTACCTCAAAATGAGTTTTTTGAGATTTTGAAGGTTAAGGCTCAGTGTGATGTTATGACAATTCAACCAATACTCCTAGGAAATTGGTTTCATCAGCATGCATTTTAGCATAAAAGGAAAAATGTTAGAAGCAGTTTGAAACCTGGAGATATACAGATAAAAGGGGAACTAGAAAATAACTAAACATTGATTGATCCTCATTCTGTTATTTACCTATCTGCCTCATATATTTGACCCATAATATAAATCTGTATACATATTATTTTACAAGTATACAAAAGTAATCACAAAAAATTGTGTGCAAAGTAGTTATTTCTTATTAAACATATTTTAATAAAATAATTTAAAAATATTAACTTGGAGAAGATACGAGTCATTGAAATTTGACTTTCTCCATGTAGCCATGGTAGAGGTGAGAACAACGTAGTTTTATTTAAACACTTTGAAAATTTGCATTTGCCAAACCAAAATGACTATGTCTTAAAAAGATGTACTTTAGTAATCTGCAGGACTCATTAGTGTGTGGATTCCAATTAGAGATAAATATAGCAGCACATGATGACAAAATGTTCACATTTTAAGCCTAAGTCTCACTTCTGTTGAGTGATATGTCCTGGTGGAAATTCTGATAAGCTGTTGTAAGCTAGCGAGAGTGTTACTCATCTTTGTACATGTTAATTAGATGTTAAATAGCAACCCCCATTTCCAAAGCATCCTCTTCTGCAATATGCAATTTTTGACTACTTTAGAATTAAAATTTGTCTTATGTGCAATGTAAATCAGGAGTCAATCTGTAGGGAAGTCAGAGCTTTGCCTTCTCTGCTACTGCTTGGAGTTCTCAGTGACATTTTGATGAACCATCAGGTGATGTCTAGACATTAAGTAGTTACAGATTATGACTGATAACTGACTTTAGAAGAACAGAAATGAGAGCAAGTGTGCTCGGTCCTTTCAGGAAATATCTGCAAATATTCAGACTTTAAAATAAAATAACATTTATTCTTAGGTATTTTTAAAATGATGGAAGACAGAAGTATTGTATCACATTCGATTTTTAAAACAGAAAAAAACGAATAAAGTACTTGATTTATTTCATCGGAATAACTTTACATTTCTGAGAATAAAGAAGACACACAAGGGGCATATTTTACTGGACTTGTAAAACTATTTTAATTGTTACTCAAAATACATATGATGTGATCATTAGCCCTTATGTTACATTTGAAAAGTGGAGACAATTGCTCACGAAAAGAAGAGAAACAGATGTGATAGATTTTAAGGTCAACTCTCAGGAGAAATTCTAATAAGGTAAGGCCAAAGCACCTAAAACTTACCCAACAAGGCCAGTAACATTATTTCCATATATCTCTTTATTGAATAAAAATATAAATATGATTACATATTAGAAACAAATTTACTAAAAATTAAGCTTTGCTTCCCAAACAACACAAGATCTGTCTTTGAAGAAGGATCCTCCGTAGTGGCAACTGCCCTGTAGTTTCACTTTTTATTTCCTTTACAGTTTATTTGGATGTAAGGAATAGATTCCACTGACGCCTAGTTAACTCTGCTATCTTCAACAAATACATGTGGTTAGCATATCTGAGTGAGATGGACCTAGTAATTCATAGCATGCTGCTTTCCTGTGAGTACGTAAAACAAAGGCTTGAGCTCATAGACCAGACATGTCATAAATAGGAGAGAAAATACAGAAGAGGACAAAACAACAACAACAACAACAACAAAAAACCTTCCAGTTCTAAGAGTCGCCAAACCAACTTGACTTGACTTGGAAAGAATTTATGAAAAGTGCTGTCTTTGACATAAACTGTTAAAAGCTAATGTAGTCAGAAGGAACATTATCAAATCTATACCCGATTATTAAGTGGCAACCAAAACACAGGGCTATTTCATTTCCACAGGTAGAGAGAAAAGGCTAAATTGGAACGTGACCTGCCTGCCTGCAAATGTGTTGCTTAAGTAGCCAGATTGCCCACTTTCAGTAGACACTGATAACACAGAAGAAAACATTTTATGTTACATTAAGAAATGAAACAAAAAAAAATGCAACAAAGAAAAAAAAAAAGCCAAACGACCCCATGGTGATGAATTTCATTCGTACCAAAAATACAGTTTGGAACCCTAAAGAACTGTCTGCATACAGCAACACCTGTGCTGGGCCCATGCACACTCTTCAGTGCAAGGTAAGTTCCTCTGAGCAGGCACTCAAAGACAGTTGCTCTGGTGTAGTGTGTCATGGGGCCTGTCTACTGACACCATAAATGACAGCAGTCACTGCCATTACCAACATAGGCCAGCTCAATATTTTTGTTGGAAACACTCAAGACACTGAGGATTCTTTTCTTAACAAGGAGGTTCTCCTTAACAAGGTTTGTTCCTCAGTGATTTAGGATACCTCCATGGGTAGTGGAATGTTTTTTACTCTCTTGCCTTTCTTCCCAATGTTTGTTAAGCAGCCATTGCAGTATCTTTCCCTTTTGGAACTACCTTCCCTTTTCTTTCCCTAAGATGGACCCTATATTAACCTAAAACCACATGACAACTTAACTTACAAGCCTCTCAAAGTGTAAATTATGATACAAATTCATAGGATTCATAAACACAGCATTTTATACAATAAAATACAGATTTCTGATCATAAATTAACCCACTTAACACATCTACTTTCAAAGAGCTGGTCACTTAGAGTGACTCAAAGACTTTATAAAGTTAATACGGTTGAACTTTTCAAGTTTCCAGACCAAAATATAGTTGATCTTACAGGTAACCACATATATACATATTTTAAAATGCTCTTTCAGTGCTTCAGTATAGATAAACAAATTCCTTAAATACAGACAAATTCATACTAGATATAGAAACTCAAGAATTACAGTTTGATTTGTTTTGCACACAGTGTATACAATGTTAAAAAAAATAACTTGTGCGATGATCTATTTTATCTCTTTCTATAACGTTTGCTCATCTGGTAACTCTTTAGGATGGGATCTTGACCTCTGGAGAACCACACTAAGTTCCTCAATGACCTTCGATGGCAGCTTATTATTGGGTTCTAATGTGGCTTTGCTGTTTCTGTCCTCTGTCTTCTTCACTGTCTTTAGACCTTTATAACCCTTTGGGAGGCCAGGCGGGACCTCTGCCTCTGTGTCCTCCAGACAGTTGAAACTGCGATGTTTTCTGGCACGATTTCGAAGTTTCTCATCTTTGTGCTCCAAGCAGTAGCCTATGATGGAAGCTCTGTCTTTTAAGCTGGAGTCTGTAAAGTCTCCGTCATGCCTTTCACTCAGCCGCAGTCTTTCAAGTTCTGCTCTTGCCATCTACGAGTTCAGGAAAACAGGTAAACGGTATTTGAGATACTTGATAATACTTGATACTTAGAAAATGCATTGAGCAAAGAGCTGATGATTTTTATCCTATAGTTCATTGTATTTCTATAATGGAGGCTCTGATTTTCCTTCACCTTAAAGCAGCCTGCAGGAGTAGATTTATTTACTTCCTTTAATAACTATATTTTTTAATTATATAACTTTTTAAACTTAAATATATTTTGATCACATTCTCCCAACCTGAGTTTATCCAGATAAGTTTCCTTCTCTTTAACATGCAATTTTAAGTTCTTTTTCAAAAAAAAAAATTCAAAAACTCAATATAACAACATGCCCCCAAACTAGGAAATACATCACCCCAAAACAAAACAAAAAAGCAGCAAATATTTTACCTATTTTAAAATATTGAAAAATTAAAGCTCATACAAAACAAAAGCAGAAGTCCCAAAATGAACCAAAAAAAAAAAAAAAAAAACAAAAAAAACAAAGACAAAACTGTGGAATCCTTTATTTGCTGGTCAACTACTTCTGAACATGAGATATGGCCTCAGAGAGGTTGATTTTCCCAATGTAATTCCACTGGAGAAGGCTCATTTTCCCTCTCCCAGTGGGTGGGAATGGAAGTCCCATTGATACCCTTGGATCACTGGATGTCTGGATTTGTGTTCTTGTCTCAGAGTTACATCCCCTGATTTTAGGGTCACATTCTATATCATCATAGTAAAGAAACTGAGAAGAAGTGTTGTTGAGAAATCTGTTAAAGTTGTTTTCCTGGTTTATTTTTCTCTCAACATGTTTAAACAGCAGGTTTCCTCCATATAATACTTCTCTGATTATCCAGTCAACTTTCTTTCTTTAAATTTTAGGCATATTAAAGTTGATGCTTAAAATTGTGCTTTTATGATTAGAAAAGAAGTTGTAGATTTATTTATCTGTAGCTGATACTGGTTAATGTACTTTTATTATAAAATTTTATTTTTTCCTTGTTCCTCTGTTTATCCCAGGACACTGTCAGGAGCCCAAAACCCTACAGAGTACATTATTGTCAAAATCTGTAGGTACAAAATGAACTGTATTACAATCATAGTTTATTAGAAACTTAGTTTTTCTCTTATTATATCAATTAGGCAAGATGAATAGGCCATCAGTCAAGTATACTCTGGCATTAAAAAAAAAAAACATATACAAGATGTACCCACTACACTGTATTTAGCTTTTCAGAAGTACTAAATCACCAACCAAAGACTATACATGGATGGCTCCATGACTCCAGCTACATATGTAAGAGAGGATTGCCTTATCTGGCATCAATGGAAGGGGAGGCCCTTGGTCCTGAGAAGGTTTGTTACTCCAGTGTAAGGGGTTATAGAGGGATGAGGTGAGAGTGGGTAGGTGAGTCAGGGCCCTGTTAGAGGAAAAGGGGAGGGAGCATGGGATAGGGTTTATGGAGGGGAGACCAATGAGAAGAGGGACAACATTTGAAATGTAAATAAATAAAATAATGAATTAATTTAAAAATTTTATGTGTATGATAGGGGAATAAAAAAGTATTTTACATTTATAAAGAATGATTCCAACATCTTACCCAAAATTATATAATCTCTATCACTTTTTACATTGGTTGTTTTTTGTTTTGTTGTGTTTGGTTCTGTCTTTGAGAAATCCAGTTAAGGTACTATACTATGCCAAAGGTCATTCCCAGTGTAAGTTCGGAGAGTAAGGAGTAGAGTAGGTTCTTTCTCCAGAAACCTTTTTTCAGATCAAGATTGACACTATTTATGTTCTTCCATACCACAAGATGATAAAGAATAGTGGCATTTCTAAAAAATGTCAAATAATTCATATTGATATTCAAAGATTATTTTGTGGTATTTCTAAAACACTCCAGGTTTCCAAGTCTGGATTATGATTGTGACACTAGACCTGTGTGTCTGTGACAGGACCTGGGCATCTTTTGTTCCACATTCACTCAAAGGATATTATAAGTGGTTTGATGAAATTGACTTGAGACTGGCTTTGCAACCAGGGTTTCTATATAAATATGTTAAATTGCTTGGCAACTTTAGAGACTGTAAGTGGTGTCAGGTATACATAACCAAGTGGTTAGTGGTATTAAAACAAGTGGCAGAGGGTACTGACACCATTCTCTTCATGGAGTACAGATATTACTGAGTTTTGCAGAGTGATTGCAACTACTTCTGAAGTCAGTGATGTAATTAATATCCCCAGCCATATGACGCTGTCCTAGAGGCAACAATAAGGAAAACAACAATAAGGAAAACCAACCTCAATATTCTTACGGGCCTGAGTTGCATTTTTCTCATGTTGAATAGGAATCAGAGGTAAACCTCCAATCTTGGGATTTTTGGTTATTGAACGTTTTCGTTCCTTTCCAGCTGGTGGCCATATATCATTTTCATGCTGTGGAAACACAGTTTAGTGCCATTGGTATGTGATTTCATTATGTATCATGCCCCCATAGCCACACCAAATCATCTACTTTCTGGGAGAATCCTATTTGTAATTACTTCGACATTGGCTCTGGCAGACACATGGCTCCAGATGTGAAACACTTAAGTGAACTGAGCTTTGAGGTCTCAGTTCAATTTCTAGGTTTCAAACACATGCCTTCAGCACTACTTATCAAAGCAAATGGTAGAAAATATTGGAGGAAAATAGTAAGTCTCTTGTAAAACAAAACAAAATGCATTTGTCTCTATTTTCTAGGCCCTGTAATCAAAGTAAGTAAACACTTATTTCCTGCCCATATCAAAGGTGATTTCATATCTCTTAATGTGAAAATAACTTGGTCTTTTATATTCCAAATTGACCTAAGGCATGACTAGCTGCAAAATTAGCCTTATTTCATGACCTTTTGAAAAATGTTACTTTTTCATCTAATTGAATTTCAAAGAAATGTTACCACCTTTTACACACATATTTACACTGAAAATCACTCTATAACAGAGAGGATGGTAATTTTGTCCTCAAATTATTGACTGTGAATTCTAGTCCACCAAACCATCATATTCATGCCCAGAAAACTTAACTTTGCCATATGGATAAGGACCCACAGGTAAATATGTAAGCGTTTGAGTGTTTAATCCTTGAGAGACACATATATTAGCATTTTAAAAGAAGAGAAAGGCAAATTGATTTCCAGACAGCAATGTATTAAATGAATAGATAAATAAATAAATAAATCACATGTAAAAAACCCCACCAAGTAACAAACTAAAATGAGTTTGCAGATGTTTGATGAGTTAAAACCAAATGGTAACTAATGTAAGTAAAACCTCACTCTTAATTTTGCTCAAATTTTAAGATATGTTAGTGTTAGCAAATTTTTATCTGTATTTAGGATTTTAGCATATTGTTATACAGCAAATAATTTATGTCTACAAATATTTACTCTTTGCCCAATATATTGTACTGCCAACAGATTGGGAAAAGTTCTTTACCAATCTGATAGATGACTAATATCCAAACTATACAAAGAACTCAAGAAGTTAGGCTCCAGAGAGCCAAATAATCCTATAAAAAACTGAGGAACAGAGCTAAACAAAGACTTCTCAGCTGAGGAATATTGAATGGCTGAGAAGTACCTAAAGAAATGTTCAACATCCTTAGACATCAGGGAAATGCAAATCAAAACAACCTTGAGATTCCATCCCCCACTAGTCAGAATGGCTAAGATAAAAAACTCAGGTGACAACAGATGCTGTCGAGGATGTGGAGATAGAGGAACACTCCACCATTGTTGGTGGGATTGAAAACTGGTACAACCACTCTGGAAATCAGTCTGGAGTTTCCCCCGAAAACTGGACATTGCACTAACTGAAGACCCAGTTATGCCTCTCCTGGGCATATACCCATAACACACTCCAACATACAGCAAAGACACATGTTCCACTATGTTCATAGCAGCCTTATATAATAGTCAGAAGCTGAATGAACCCAGATGCCCTTCAACAGAGGAATGGATGCAGAAAATGTGGTACATCTACACAATGGAGTACTACTCAGCTATCAAAAACAATGACTTCATGAAATTTATAGGCAAATGGATGGAACTGGAAAATATCATCCTGAGTGAGGTAACCCAATCACAGAAAAACACACATGGCATGCACTCATTGATAAGGGATATTAGTCCAAATGCTCGAATTACCCGATACAATCCACAGACCACATGAAGCTCAAGAAGAAGAAGGATGACCGTAGTGCAGATTCTTTATTCCTTCTTAAAAGGGGAAACAAAAATATTCATAGGAGGGGATATGGAGGCAAAGGTTGAAACAGAGACTGAAGGAATGGCCATTCAGAACCTGTCCCACATGTGTCCCATATATACACAGCCATCAAAACTAGATAAGTTTGATGAAGCTAAGAAGTGCATGCTGACAGGAACTGGATATAGATGTCTCCTAAGAGACACAGCCAGATGATGTCAAATACAGAGGTGAAATACAGAGGTGAATGCTAGCAGCAAACTATTGAATCCCATTGCAGGAATTAAGAGAAAGAATTGAAAGAACTGAAGGGGCCTGTAACCCCATAAGAACAAGAATTCCAACCAACGAGAGCTCCCAGGTACTAAACCACTACCCAAAGTGTACACATGGACAGACCCTTGGCTCCTGCTGCATATGTAGCAGAGGATGGCCTTTTTGGGCACCAATGGAAGGAGAACCCCCTGGTCCTTCCTAGGTTGTAGCCCCAGAGTAGGGGAATGTCAGGGGGCAGGATGTGGGGGTAGATGGAAAGGGGAACACCCTTATAGAAGAAGGGAAGTGGGATGGGATAGGGGACTTATGTCAGGCAAACTGGGTAAGGGAAGAACATTTGAAATTTAAATAAAAATATCCAATAAAAGAAAAAGTTAGAGTAGTATTAACCTCAATTCATAAAAGCTAATCAGAAGAGATTACATAATATTTAATCATTAAAAATGTTTTACTCTTATGTCATGGTCCCAAAACATAGTTAAATACCTTTGATATTATATAATTGGGATATCTCAACAATAAGGCTGAGAGAATACAGAGAAGGATCTTGATAATTTTGTAAATTATGTTTTAAAATCCTGGAAGTATAGTAGATATGCTGTATATGAGATTAGGGAGGGCAGGAGCTTCCAGGTTTAAGTGAATGTTGTTATTTAACATTTGTAAGCATCACGTTGGGAGGCAATGGTTACTCATGATCAATGATCTCACTGGAAATCACTTTGCCTCTCACTTTCTCACCTAGTTCTATCTACCATGCTTACTTAATTTCACTGACTTTTGATATTCTTCTGACTCTTGACCCTTGAGTCAATTCACCACCATTATTCATTATTTCCCTGATTCCTGTCCTTCAGACCCTGGTTTAGATCTCATAGTAATTTAGCAAATCCACTTATAATTATGCTCAACAAATACACTACTTCTCCTTTGATTACATTTATTTCTTCAAAGCCCTGAACTTCATTATAATTTGATCTTTTCTATGGTAGCTGCTATTTGATGGGAGTACAAATACACAGGATTGTTCTGCAGATTTGCTTCATGTTAAAGTTAGCCTTAAACTTGTTTTGATTAGCAAATACTGCCCTAGAGAAAATGGACTCCTCATTACATGCATATTACTTTTCACTTTCTCTTCCACCTTGACACCTCTAACAGCTTTTCCTGTATCACAGTGGTAACCTCACTGATTTAATTTTAAAATATCATTATTACTTAAATATATGACTTTCCATTGCAAGATTTACTAGTTTCTCTGCATCTGTAGCCATACACTCTCTTTTCTTTGCAGTCAGCAATTGTTCTGATTGCTAGTAACATTTAATTGTTCAGTAGGCAAGCATTTAATTGCCCTGTCCTTAATCATTGGAGAAAAAAATATTTGTATCACTCTCTCCTATGTATAATGCCTTTGAACAATGATGAATAACAGTGCTTCCTTGTGTCCAGCCATGACCTGTATCACTCTTCTAGCTATTGAATTATCTCCGTTAGCTTATGTTGAAAAATATATACTGTTTTTGAGTCACACCAGTTGGAACCACCAGATCTCTGTTGGTCTCACTAATCACACTAGACATTAGCTCATTACCTCTACCTGTGTCTGCTATTGTCACTCTGTCTCATGGTTTCTATTTATTGGTGTTTTGGGTTCTGTTCTTTTATCAAATTGGCTTGATCGCCCAAGTACGGAGCAGCTTAGTGGAAACTAATGAGTTCTCTGCTTTCCCTTCCTATATTTTTGTTTTGTTTTGTTGGGGAGGGGTTATTTGTTTGTTTAATTGAACATGTCATTCTTTTCTATGCTTTTAATGCAATCCAAAACCCAACTTGCCTCATATACATATTTCAACCTCAAACTGTTGCCTAGATTTTTAAAGTCTTAAGTTACAACTCAACATGTTCATTTATATACCTCACAGATATCTCAACCTCCATTTGGTCTGAATAGAACTCTTTCCTCTACATCTCTAGTAACATTCTGTAAAATCACCAATTTTGTAGCTCCTAAAAATTAGGTTTCTTAATTTAGAGGAAAAAAAAGGAGGGGAGAATGCACAAGAAACATACACTGAAAAACAGGTTATCAGCAAAAGGCACACCTACTCTTGAGTTTAATTACACCCTCAAGTTTCATATGAAGTGTTAAATTTTTACTCACTTAAAAATATGAACCTATTATAAAATCATTATTCCAAATGTGGCAAAATTATGAAATATTAAGATTTCAAAGTATTATAAAATTACAATTTACTAATTCAGTACTTGGAGACTGAACTACTCTGCCTCTCCATAAGGCACTCAGTGAGCTTGGTAGAAGGTACATAGACCTCCATATGGACAAGGGGCAGAAAGAAGCTAATCTCATAGACATGGTACCTTACAAGAGTATTTTTTTAAAGATTTATTTATTCAATTATTATATATTAGTACACTGTAGCTGTCTTCAGACACACCAGAAGAGGGCATCGGATCTCTTTACAGATGGTTATGAGCCCTCATGTGGTTGCTGGGAATTGAACTCAGGACGTCTGGAAGAGCAGTCGGGTGCTCTTAACCACTGAGCCATCTCTCCAGCCCCAAGAGTATTTATTTTTAATATAAAGCAGGATGCTTCAGAAAACAGAAAAGTAGCTACATATATATTCTTATGAAAGAAATTTATTTGAAATTGAAAAAAAATCAATTAATCCCTCATCAACTGGAAGAAACAAAAGTCTTTTTCCAAACAAACACAAAAATTAGCATTCTTCGAATTCTATTACTTCTATCAATTTAAACAGCCCATGAACTAAAAAATAATTTGTGTTAAAAATCTCCTCATCCTTTATGTTTTGCACATTGTCCCCACTTAAACCTGGGCAGATACCTTCTCCCACAGAGCTGCCTTCTGTGGCTACCTTTCACTGTATAGTCCTGGCTCAAAAAATATAATTTTCGAGTTACAACCACTGAAACTATGTCCGTCCTTGTTTTAAATCCCAGAGGGGCTCACACACCTTCCTTTTCTCATAGCTTTCCTCAGAGAGAGCTTTAGGAGACTTGTGAGACGAATGGATTGTGATGACACCTCAAGAAGAAGAAAAAGAAGAGGAGGAAGAAGAGAAGGAGGAGGGGAGGAGGAGGAAGAAGAAGATGATTAGAGAATGAGTTAACTTCATTGTAAGAATTGCAGAAGAATCTGAATAGTAATAGTGACAACTCATTCATTAGCCATGAATTCCAATGCTCTGTGAGAAGTGGTCTTACAGATTTAGTTAGAAAAGGTGGAAAAAGGAGCCAATTAAATTAATCGACCTATTTAACCTTTTTCCAAAAGGAAAGTGGAAAACCTTATTTAAGTAGAGTGTGAGTCTCGGTGAACTCTCGAAGTTCTGCACTACCTTAATGAACAAATTTAAGCAAATCCAGGATCTGCTGTGCATTATAAGGGATAAAACATTTGATCTTATTAAGCATTTACCACATAACAGATATCAAAGAAAGGTCCTTTCCTAATCTTTCTTCAGCAATGGCAGAGGAGGGAGGATGGAAGAGAAGGCAGAGTGTATGCTTCCGTACGTGGTTCTTCGTGCCATTGCGGAGTAGTGAGAGCTCAGCCACAGCTACAATCTGAATCAGAACATTCTTCCTAAGTCACAGGGTCACTGGGCTGGCAGGATAAGAAGCCTGGACAGTCAATAGTCTCTCAAAGAGTAATGGAAAAAAATCTGGATTTTTGTACATGTAAAAAGAATACATGCAAGTGAAAGTGTATCAATTGTATATATCAAAAACAAAACTTACAGTAAAAATTACAAGAACACTGGCATTTCCTTTCAACACAGCTTACAGTAGATTAGATGGTTATCATATATACCATACCTGAGCAATAAAGATACTGGCCATCCACTCCATCTGGGCTTGTAAACTGTCACAACATAGGTGCCTACAAACATAGTTTATATAATAAGTACTCGGAAAAGACCATTGCTCGTCCACACCTTGGTTAGTAATTTAATAGTTAGAAATATCTCTGAACTCTTCCAAACTTGTGATTTAATGAAATCAAACTCAGCCTATATCAGCAGGAGTTTCAGTCTTCTGGGAAGTAAACATCAAATTGGCATGCTGCACAATGATCAGCAATATTTTTCAAAAGCAAAGTCAGTGTTATGTGGTGTTGTCAGGCACATGACGGTAAAACATCTTTTCTCCAGACACTCTGAGTGGAACATATGTGTGCATTCATTGAGTGGCAGGTTTTTGTTTTTGTGTTTTTTTTTTAAGGCTTAGATATGGTCTCGTCAGATAAATATCACTATATATCTGTTGGCACTCACTCAGTAATGTTTTACTAAAACCCTAAATAAAGTAGCTTTTGCTCTCAATCTTTGCATAGTACATTAGGGAAGCTGGCCATGCAAACAAATTCATTGCACAGTAAGAGAGAGAAAGAGGCAGGCTGTAGGGAAAAACAAACAAACAAACAAAAAAAAAAAACCCCACAGAAACAGCAGATGTGCATACAGGGAGTCTGGAGATGGTAAGAGGAGGTTGCTTTCTAAAGAGGTAGAGTTTGTACTTATGGATACAATGAAATGAAGGACATTTCAATGAAATTTAACTCTTCACATTCCTGGACTTTTTTTTTTTCTTTTTTTGGTTTTTTTTTTTTCCGGAGCTGGGGACCGAACCCAGGGCCTTGCGCTTCCTAGGCAAGCGCTCTACCACTGAGCTAAATCCCCAACCCCAATTCCTGGACTTATAACTAATAAGTAAAATCACATTTTATTTGAAAAAATAGGAAAAAATGGCATTTATAAAATCTGTTATGTTTTTCATTAGTCTTGCTAAGATCCTGTCATTTTTTATCAGCAGGCAAAGGTGAGATCATCTATTTATGCAAACATAAATGTATGGCAATTAATCAGGATTGTAGGTTAGTGTGTGCAGTGAGGTTATGGTTTGAATGAATGATACTTGATTTTGTTGGTTCATCGGGAGTGAATGGAGGTCAGGAGGAAGGAAGCAGAATGTATCATGAAAGCATGATCCCAGAGCAACCTTATATAACACACTGGTAGACAAGCAGCAGCAAATCAAAGTCTAGTGCCCGTTCTATCTTTATGTATAAAAGAAAACTGGAAAAACTGAGGTTGATGAAGGCAAGGACTCTGCAAACTTTTCTGTACAGGATTTATAATAAGGTCTGAAAGCAGAAAAGAATTGTGTTTACCAGACAAAAGTCGGTAGTGTTTGTGTCAAGAGCACAGGAGAAATCCAAAGCAGAATCAGAAATGGAAGGAACAAAGAGATTCCCCATAAACCAGACAGATAGAAGCCCTGGGCCCCAGCATTGGTGTGAAGAAGGTATGAGAAACTATCCAACCTAATGTGATCTGAGGACTGGTTAGACAGGAGGTGAGTGGGAAGCAGGCTTTCAGTGTGTTCTGGGAGACAGGCAGGAGAAGGGATATAGTGGGAAAAGAATATGGAGAAAACATATTTAAAATCAGGATATAGATTTTTTTTAAGTTTTAACATAGACAAGTGTTATCTTAAATAAACAAAGAAACAAACAAGCCCTTATTTTTGCCTATTTATCTCCTAAAAGTTGGTTTCCACTACCATCTACTATCTTTTGAGGAAATCAGATGTAGTTTCATTGACAAGGATGTATGAGGGCCATTAACTGAATGTCACATAAGTTTCATTCCTTTTTCTTGCCTGCAATTCTGCCTATGCCATGATGTCATTGTTTAGTCAAAGTTGTAAATATTATATGAAATCAAAAGTCTGTTATTAACTTACCAGTGGTGTTTTTCAGAACAGGCTGTCAATCCCCAACTGTATCATACAGAGAACACAAACAATATGTTAGATTCCTGCCACTGACATGTTACAGTATGAGACAGCTCGAGAATTCCCCTTGAAGGAACTTACCCTTTAACATTACCAAGGCCCTGAGCCTGTAAAACTTAATCATTAATGTTTTTATTTTGTGTATTAATAAACTTTGTGCTAGTGTTAATAGCCTGTCTCAGGAATTTTATAGCAACACATAAATGATGAATACATTATTGAAAAATATCTATGGAATGGCTGAAATCAGGTATGTGTACATGTGCATGTGTTATACATGTACATGACTTCAGTTGAAAAGTTAAACATGGAGGCTAAAGTAAGACAATTTTTCAATAATGCAATCTGAGAATCACAGGTTATTAAAGAGTTTTCTGGAATACTGTAAAAGTATCATTTAGCTAAATAAAATGGATGTGGTAACAAATTATGGTATAAATTGAATATTAGGTTTGTCAAATATTTTTTTTTAAAAAACCTAACATTTTAGAGAGTACATGTCGTAAATGGTATAATGTTAATTCCAAATTTAGCTCAACTAAAGAGCATACTGCAAAGCCAGGATCACATATTCTAAGAAACAGAAAATTGAAGGGCAGTTTTGATTTCTTGTGTTTATTTAGTATGCTTGGACCATTCCCTATACCCCAGACATTGCTGTGTCCTATCAAAGAATCGGAGGCCAAGGAACCCACGTTCTGAAGTTGCTGAAGTCTCCTAAGGATTTCCTGACTCATCCAGGGCAGAAGATAGTTGCTAAAGAGTTTGACCTATTTCTCCATGGGGAAATAATTTCTCTCATATTCTCACAAAGCCAAGCAACCCACCCTAGGACTCCAGGTTCTTGAAGGCCCTCAAGACTTACAGGCGATACACTAATGCTACTCAGCCCTAAGCCCTCCATCAACGAATTTAATTCCTGTTTTGTTTTCCTTGTTCACCATTCTTTCCTTTTTAGACTTACCTGGTTGGGGGCTTCATTTTCTTCTTGACACCAAGATAAAACTTCATCAACCTAAGAGGAAACATCTTTTCATGTTTGGTGCTCTGTAAGGAAAGAACATATAATCTGTAATTAAGTAGATTTTAAATTTTATTAATATTTCTGTAAATATTAATGACTTCATTCAGAATTCTTTATTTTGTGCCATGTTTATGAGTATACTACAAGTTTTAGCAAATAAAGACTGATTGATTATAATATGACCAAATAAATAAATTTAAGTAGAACATAATTGACACAAATATGGGTCAGATTTTATCACTGAATGTAAAGAGGGTGAAATGTAAATGAATAAAATGATTAATAAAGTACTAATAAAAATAAAGACAATTTTATGCGATATAAATTTTATAATTGGGAAAAACAGACCATTTACATACATACAAGGATACATGATAAACTATTCTAAGTAGTTAGACTGGTGAAAATTATCAAGAATAACTTAAGATACATTATCAAAGGAATTTATGCTGTCTCTGGATCATTTCCATGTTCTCCAAAGCCCTTTGGACAGATGTATCTTTATTTAAATAAGTATCTGAAAGCTGTTAAAAAAATTGCTTGCAGAAGAGGAGAGAAGAGATTATATGAGTCACAGCTAGGGGCGACTGAAAAGACAGCAGAGTGTTATTGTGAAAAGTTATTGTAAAGGTTAAACAACAACAACAACAACAACAACAACAACAACAACAACAACAACAACAACGCCTATCAAGGGTAGTCCAGTGATTGATATAAAATGAGTTCACAGTCGCAGCTACTGTATAAATATAGAACACACTGCCCTACACAAATCCTGATATAACCATTTGCTAGAACCCCAGAGAAATTCATAAAAGTTCAACTATGTAGCTTGCCTATGTGTTATATATTAAAGTGTTACTGTGATAACAACACTTTATAGCCCATTAAACTTGAAAAGTAAAAAGTAGGAGCTATGCTTATAATGTTAAGAGCTGATTTCAATGGGTGGGAGCCAGAGTACTCAGAGGAAATACTTAGAGAAAAAGTAGCAAGGAAGTGAGGACTCCCTTCCTTCCTTGTGATAAGTGGACTCTGATAGTGAAGGAGCCCTGGGATTTGCATGGAGAATTTAGATCTGCATAGTGGTAACTTTCTTATTTTCAGTGAAAATATATGCCCACACATTTCATTAATTAACTTCCCTTTCAGGCCACTAACAGTAACAGACAAATTATGAATAATATGTTCTTATAATCTAATTAAGACAAAGATTTTATTTCTAACAATGTATGTCCATATCTTTGCCTATTCTTTTTATTAACACTTAATATATTTGCATGGAAATAAGGTCTCTTTTGGACAGAAAGTTTGATTTGAACTGCAGTTGGCTTTAATTTTGCTATTATAAAGTCAAATAGAATCGCTTCTCGGCCTTTTGGCTAAGATCAAGTGTAGTATAAAGTCAAATAGACTAAGTATTTGAAAACAGTTCTCATGTGGCCTCAAACTCTAAACTTACTACACAGCACAGCATAACCTTGTTCTCATTTCTCAAGGGCTAGATGAATAGTCTCAGGAAACTTTCCCTGTGGCCCTGGAAAGCCTCACTCTTCTCCCCATTATTTGGCTAATTCCTCCTTCTGAGGCTGATTACCATAGTCTAGATATCTCAGTATTGAAGTCCACCAATCAAAGGCCTCCTTTGGTTCACCTAATTAACATGACCAATTAAAATAGATGATGCATCCTTGCCTATTCTAATACATCTCTCCTCTTTTTCTCTTCTTAAATGTTACATCTGAAAGGACATTTGCAGCCCCTCCACCCACAAGTACTTTAACTTTTCTTCCCCGTTTAATTTTTAAAAATTCTCTCTAAAAACAGATGGTGGGGTGTGGTTTGCATCTAATCTGTGGTCTGAAAGGGAAGCTTTGCTGTACCAGGGTCTCCTGACAGTAGAATTACAGAAATGTACCACAACACCGTGTGTGTTTACCCATTCTTAATTTCCTTTAACATAAGATATTCCAGTACAATTGACAGGAACTTATTTTCACGGTCTTGTGAATTTTGATAGTTACTATTTTAAATTATTTAGTTATTTTGTTAACCTGAGATATTTTAGATTCAATATATGTGAAAATTAAAATTCCATATTTTTGTTGACAATTATTTACTGCAATTAATTTAACAAATGCCCATAGTTAATACTTGCAATTTATGTGACATGTTTCTAAATATATAGGTCTGGACACAGAATTCTTATACTGAGCCATTCCTCTACACTTACTTTTATATTAAGTTGCATTTTTTTAAAAGATTTTTCTGATGTGTTACACATCTTAATAATTGAAAAAATATTTTGTTTACTTATTCCCAAAAGTATTTGCTATTATTCTTATATCTATTTTCCTTTTGAGATAAAGTATCATGTTCGTACAGTTCTAAAACAACAACTGTGAGGTTAGAAATCAATATCAGTAAGATTACACAAGTTTTATCAGTGGAGTTCTATAGTTTCCTTTGGATTTGCTTCTATTTCTTGCTAAGGGCATTTAAAATACTTGACACACTGTTTCTTCTAAGTACAATGGAAAATGATTTTTGATATTGTTCTTATGACTTGGTAACCTGTTGAATTATTTTTAAGAATCATTTATGTATATGAGTACACTGTCGCTGTCCTCAGACACACCAGGTCACCAAATCCTATACAGATGTGCCCCACCATATGGTTGCTGGGAATTGAACTCAGGACCTCTAGAAGAGCTCTTAACTACTGAGCCATCTCTCAAGCCCCAATTTGTTGAATTTTAAGGAAGAAACATTAAAAAAAAACAAACAAAACAAAACCATGAATGCCTTTTGTGTGATCTTAAGGCATGGCCTTTGAATTCCCCTAGATAGACTCTATCCAAGAAGCAGAAAGCTGGCCACTAAGACTGCATGCTAAAGGGTACTTTCTGGTTACCTTTGTTGTAAGATTAAATCATACTACAACTGAGGCTAACACCCTCCCTGGCAGGTTAGGTAGTTAATCCCTGCTTCAGGACACCATGCTGGGCTAAGGCAGCAATTCCAATGGAATGCCAATTAGGGCATCTGCATGCCTCACGCTGCCCATAAGGAAAGAAATCCCCTATGCCACTTCTGCCATTCAAGCTTATCACTTTATATCACACTAAAGTCATGACTAGAAAGGCAAATCAGTAGCTAGGAAACATAACTCTTTCTGTGTTCAAGTTCAATGAGATCGTGGCATAAGGAACCACAAAGTTCCCAATGGAAAGTTCTACCAAAGTAATTCTCAGTTTACAAATCTGTCTCTGTCTCTCTCATGAGACCTCAGAAAGTTACACAAATTAAACTTCCATGAAATGTACAACGTGTTGCTTGAGTTACTATATTTCAAAGTGAAGTTCTTAACTACGTCATTTGAATAAGTGAGCCTCAGAATTATCCCACGGCTAAAAGGAGTTTGCTTATTAGTTCATGCAACTGTTCAGGATTACCCCTCCCCCAATTTGCTTTTTTTCCACACCATTAAGAGAGTAATGGCAATATTCTTTGAAACCTCTCACCTTTTATGTAAATCAGTTCTGAGCACATTTTAATTAACATTTTCTGTGTAGGGAAAAGCCTGTGAAAATGAAATCAATCTTCCTTGTGTATTATCCTAATTTGTTGTTAATGAACATTCATAAATTATTTCTAATTAACAGTTGCTTTAAAAATACTTCTCGGTTTATAATTTCTACATCCTTTGCAGGAAATTACTTTCTAAATGCATATAGGGCACATATATTACTGAAAACTGTCCGAGAACCAAATTTTTACATTTAATAATTAGACTAAAATTCTATAACTATGGTCTCCATGATTTAAAATCCTGGGTGTTTATATGATATTGCAGATAATACTACATATATATTCGTCTCATATGTGAGTGCCCAGCACCCATCTATACTAGATGAGAGCTTCTGCTGCCCTCAGACTGGAGAAAGAGATGGTTGCAAATGCCTTGTTAGTGCTGGGAATCAAACCAGGGTCCTTTGTAAATGTCAGTGCTCTGAACTGTTACACTTATCTCTCTAAGCCCCACTGGATCATCTTTAAGCATACTTGGTATTACCCAGATGAAAAAACCCAATTATCTTCCAATAAATTGTCAGTCAAACTACTAAGCTAAAGTATTATTAATTTATTGCCCCTAGGAAATCTCTGCATAGAGCCTTTGAAATCTCATTGTAGGAATGGATTCTTTCTTCAAAGCTTATTGGTTAGTCTCTGGTTAGTTATATGAAATCATTTTGACTCAATTTCTTCATGTGCCATGAAGGAGTAGTAATAGTTCCAATTCCAGGGAGCTTTTAGAAAGATGAAAACAAAACCAAAAAAAAAAAAAAAAACAAAAAAACAAAACAAAAAAAAAAAAAAAAGAAAGATGAAAACAAGCTAGCCAATGGCCACATAATGCGCTGCCAGACAATACTCACACTACTTACTGTTGTTCGGGGATACTGTGGCCATTATTCTGTTCTTTCTACTACTGAAAATAATAATGGGCCTTCTGTTGGAATAAGGGCCTTGATTGGACAAAATATTCACTTGATTATTCATACCATTAGGATGGCATCCAACAGAAAACATAACCCTGTACCAACATGTTACAAGTACGGAAGATCAATGACCAAGTCAACCAGAATAAGTTGTATGGTTTATTCTCACTCACTACAGAAAAGTAGACAAAGTTAACAAGGTTGTACTTTACATCATTAAAATAATTGCCTGTAATCAGTTGATTTTCACAGAAATAGATCTAAGTTTCAAGAACCTTAAAACTCACTCATACAACTCAAAACATGTAGGTGTTTTCTCAAAAGGTTAGTTCTCCTCTGCACAGAAAACACACACACAAAACAAGTATGTGAGATTAGGCAGGCTCCTTTTCAAGTGTGTCAGATGCAATAAGAAGACAGCGAAGGCTTCTCACTTCAAATTCTTACTGCTCCTGGGAACTCTACAGCTGGCTATTATTCTCCCCAAGCCAAGCAAATCCTTTCTGAGTTCTTTCCCATAGAGTGAAACAAATGGTTGTGATATGGCTCTATACTGATTGTTATATTTCAATAATTTATTGTTGAGACAGGTACTTGAAATCTGAGTAGTAGTATTCTATCTATATTATTCGGTTTATGGACACTTCTGTAAATAAAGCTGCCACTTCATTTACTAGTGCTTGGGAGTTGTTATTTGCAGGTAGATGAATAACTTTAGTCAGAAACTGTTAAAGAATCCTGCATAATATTAGGATTCCATCCTTTCACAACTATCAGCACTCAAGTTACTCAACATCCTTCTCCAAATTGGAGTTGTCTCACATGATTTCATCAAAGCAAGTGGTTTGTAGAATGGTACACTAATAATTTCATGATGACTAACGATGTTGAACACATTCAGTTTAGTGGCTCGTGAAACATTTCTAAAGGTTCCTTCATGTAGTATCTACTCGATTATTATCCAGATTAACAATTTTGATTTTTTAGATAGAAATATTGTATATTTCTATAAATATTGAATATTTTGTTCATTCTGCAACTTATCCAATCTTATTCTTAGGGGTATCTTTGGAACCATACTTTTATGATGATATATTTACATGTTTCATGTTTCAAAACTGTCTCTTAAACATACTCTATTTAAACATTAACATGATTAGTATATAGGACTCATAATACAATCATCACATTCTTAAGAGAAGCAGAGATGTTACATTACTTATTCACACCACTAACTCTTAACAGAGATGAGATTTTTCTTATGGCAAATTTAGTATTTTATAGCTATATTATTTATTTAACTCTCTTTTAAAATCTCTTGTTCTCATCACTACTTTGCATTTCTTCAATAAAACTCAGTACTTAGAGGGAATAATATGTAGAAGCCAGTAAGTGTGACACTGAAGGATTTATTCAAATGTATAAGGAAGATGTTAACTTTCATTACAGACTTCAGATTTTGTCTTTTTTTTTAGACCACTCTTCATTAAGTCTCCATTACTTTACCCAAAGCATCTCTTTTGTCTTTACAATGTAACATTTTTTCTCTTAATTCTGTTGGCTATGATGCTAATTTATATGATGGTTTATGTTAATGCACTGAAAGTCTCTTCAGTGATGATGTGATTTTCCTTCAAACAAAAAACTGGGGTTCCTAGGAAGGCCACAGGGATCTGGACTTAGTTACTGGGTTTTTGTTGTTATAGGAAATCACCAGGAGGTACTATTCTGAAGAGGGATGGTTGCTACTAGTGTCAGATGAAGATATAAACACCAAAGCAAAGCAATAACTTCCATGCACCAATCCTGCTTATCCAACTACCTTTGGATCCTTGTAAATAAAGAGATGTCCATCTCGTAAAACAACACATCGGTCTTGAAACTTATTCCCAGACAGTATTTTAGATGGTTCTTCTTTGAGTTTTAAGATGCCTTCCTTGATACTTTTCTCTGTAAAACAGAACAGAACTTATGGAATTTGGTTACACTTTCACTTATTGGGGGCTACAATAAAAACATTTGTATTTTGAATTTTTAAATACTTATTTTTAGCTATGTGAGCTAAATACTGTGGTGTGCCTATGTGTATGTGTCTGTTTGAATGTATGCCTTTTTAGTGTGGGTGCCACTGGAGGACAGTAGTGGACATTAAATCTCCTGAAGCTAGAGTTAGAGATTGACAGCTCCTCAATGTGGGTGTTGGGAACTGAAATCTGAGAGTAGTAAGTGCTCTTGACAACTGAACAAACTTCTCCTGCCCCATATATTTTTAAATCTTGAAGATTTTATTTTAAAAGGTAAAACGTCATTACTTCTTTTGAAAAGCTCCCAGCGACTTAACCACCAACCAAAGAATACACATGGAGCGATCCATGGCTCCACCCGCATATGTAGCAGAAGATGACCTTGTTGGGCACCAATGGGAGTAGAAGCCTTTGGCCCTCTGAGGCTTGATGCCTCAGTGTAGGGGAATGCCAGGGCAGGGAGGTGGGAGGGAGTGGGTAGGTAGGTGGGGGAGAACCCTCATAGAAGCAAGGGGGGGGATGGGACAGGGAGTTTTGGAAGGGAAACCAGGAAAGGGAATAACATTTGAAATGTAAATAAAGAAAACATCCAAGAAACATTTACAATGTATTGTGAGGAAATGTACATACATTGAGGTCAGAGGAATACTTGTAGAGTCATTTCTTAACCTTTAATGTGAGAGTTCTAGAGATCAAACTCAGACTCTTAGGATTGGTGGCAAGAGACTTTACTTCTGAGCTACTCTGGTAGCCTCTACATCATATTTCTAAATGATGGTTACATGCTAAATCATTATATAGTGCATGTATGACATTAAATAAAATATAGTTCTTTGGCATATACCAAAAAGATGCCCCAACATATAAAAAAGACACGTGCTTCACTATGTTCATAGCAGCCTTATTTATAATAGCCAGAAGCTGGAAAGAACCCAGATGCCCTTCAACAGAGGAATGGATACAGAAAACGTGGTACATCTACACAATGGAATACTACTCAGCTATCAAAAACAATGCCTTTATGAAATTCATAGGCAAATGGTTGGAACTGGAAAATATCATCCTGAGTGACCTAACCCAATCACAGAAAAACACACATGGTATGCACTCATTGATAAGTACCTATTAGCCCAAATGCTTGAATTACCCTAGATGCCTAGAACATATGAAACTCAAGACAGATGATCAAAATGTGAATGCTTCACTCCTTCTTTAAAAGGGGAACAAGAATACCCTTGGCAGGGAATAGAGAGGCAAAGATTAAAACAGAGGCAGAAGGAACACCCATTCAGAGCCTGCCCCACATGTGGCCCATACATATACAGCCACCCAATTAGACAAGATGGATGAAGCAAAGAAGTGCAGGCAGACAGGAGCCGGATGTAGATCTCTCCTGAGAGACACAGCCAGAATACAGCAGATACAGAGGTGAATGCCAGCAGCAAACCACTGAACTGAGAACAGGACCCCCGTTGAAGGAATCAGAGTAAGAACTGGAAGAGCTTGAAGGGGCTCGAGACCCCATATGAACAACAATGCCAAGCACCCAGAGCTTCCAGGGACTAAGCCACTACCTAAAGACTATACATGGACTGACCCTGGACTCTGACCTCATAGGTAGCATTGAATATCCTAGTAAGATCACCAATGTAAGGGGAAGCCCTGGGTCCTGCTAAGACTGAACCCCCAGTGAACTAGATTGTTGGGAGGAGGGCAGCAATGGGGGGAGGATGGGGAGGGGAACACCCATAAGGAAGGGGAGGGGGAGGGGTTGGGGGATGTTGGCCCGGAAACCGGGAAAGGGAATAACACTCAAAATGTAAATAAAAAATACTCAAGTTAATAAAAAAAATAAAATAAAATAAAATATAGTAATATAACACTGAGAATAAATCCACTTCCACATGTCCACAAGTTTTTGTTGTGGCTTACCTACAAGCCTGCAAGCCTTGAATTCCCCCCTAGGACAATCAATGATGCTTCCTGTGACTCATTTGACTTCAGAGCACTGAAATTTTTAGTAACACCTGGGTGATCAGGGTAGCCATGCCCCCCACTGGGTACTCATTCAACTTTCAATGGATTCTGTTTATCTAATCAGAAATGAGATTTCACATAAGTGTGAGCCAGAGTATGAACAGTAGGCCAGATGTTATAGACACTTCTAAGTATAGGAAGTGTTGCATGAAGGAAAAACATGAAAATTGAGTTGGAAAGAAAGAAATGGTTTTGTGTACACATGTACTTTCAATTGAAAGCTTATGTATTTACAGACTTTCAACTGGGTAGCTATTTTACAGAATTGTTTGTTTTTATATTCTTTTATTTACTTAAATTTCAAATGTTATCCCCCTTCCCAGTTTCCCCTCCACAAACCCCCATCCCCTCCTCCTCGCCCCTGCTTCTATGAGGTTGCTGCCCCACCTACCATCTACTCCTACTTGGTGCCCTAGCATTCTCCTATGCTGGGTCATTGAGCCTCCACAGGACCAAGGGATTTGCCAACCTATAGACTTATTCTAATGGAAGTAATTGCTAAGTACAAATCAACAAGGGGAAATGTAACTCACCTTTGTTAGAGTAACAGGTCTGAAGAGTCAAAGCACTCTCTAAAACACTAAATCTTGCAGAGATGGACCCAGAGCATACACTAACTAACAAGCACTACCTCATTTAATATTTGTTTTTCTCTAATCAAATTCCAACATGCTATTGCTATTACCTTTACTGCCTCTCACGCATGGCTACGTATAGCTTTATGAAACCTATTTAGCTACCACTTCAGGTAAGAGAGCAAATGCTTTCCTCTAATCCTATTTCCCTATTTTACAATTGGGAAAACTCAAAAATCAGGGGTAAGAGCCAGAGCAAAGCTTCTGCCCCAAAGGCAGAGTTCAATGCTCTCTGCTGCAAAAAACAAACAAAACGAATGCATGCACATAACAAAACAGAGTAGGTGATATGCTCAAGGCAAGCAGATATATCATGCTCTCTCTCAAAGATTCACAAACCCTTTGGTTCATGTTTTTATATAAAAATACTACATCCTAACTGGCGTTCCTTAAAACTAACAGAATTCTTGTTTTGCAGAGAGCCAGCAGTGGAGAGAGGAAGTAATTCTGATAACTTATAGATTGTATCTATGACTAAAAACCCACTGTTAGATTTATTCTTGATTTCAGGGCTACAAGGGTTAAAGGTAGACTAGATTAAAAGTCTTGATTCTAATGCTTTCTCTCCACTCACTAGAAGGTCTCCTGATGGAGCTATAAATAATGTCTCCATACTTTATAGTTTCTCCATGGGTAATCTAGTATCTACTAGTGACTAACTCTCAAACTCAGTAGGAGAAATAGATGAAATGTTACATGCAAGAGTAGCATTCTCAAATTTATGTGGGTAAAGGAAAAAAACAAGAACAGAATGTGGCTCACTATTAGTACATAGTAAATGCAGCTCTACAACACACAATCTCATATACATGACTCTGTAAGTCGCAAACAGACCTATTCTTTACAACGTGCAGGTAAGAAAACAAATTATGCTGGGCTATTCATTTGTGCGTAATTACTAATGGCCTATATATGTCTCTGTTCTTCTTGATAAAGACCATTTCCTGAAGCCTGGACATAATTTAAAAAACAAAAATGCTGTCTTGAAGCTCTCCATACACAAATGCTGAAATGCTAAAAAACACAACAGGTGCTGCACCTATAAGTGATCCCTCCCACCACACACTGAAAATTAATCATGTCCAAGTCATTTGTAGGATATTATCCAAAACACCAACTTCAAAATTACTCATTTTCCCTTCTTTGGATATCAGTTTCATAGTACCTTGTGTATTTCTTATAATATAGAGATATGAGGGCTAGTGATCTATTCCTTTTATAGTGTAGCATTCCTTCAAAATTATTTTAGTAAAATATAGTTCTACAAGTGAGGAAAAATTAACCTGGGTACATTATCTAACATACTATATTTCCTCTTTTTTTATCATTAACCCATGAAGATTATTTATCTTTAGAAAAGAAAAAAGATTAAAATTAAAAGATCAAAAAGATTAAAAAATTAAGATTAGCATATATAAATATTTTGATATTAAGGAAAAGAAACTATTTCTTAGGATACTAAATATCAACCCGGTCTGAAATATTTTTGAATCATCTTCTCAAACTTATGATTCTCTTGCATGTGTATTAAGGACCTGGAACTATAGTGATATGATGCCATGCCTAGAATCTATTCTCCTGTCAGTTACTTGCTTCAACATCATATAATTCTATAGTTAAATTACATATGGACATCCAAATTATAAATAAAATAGTACTGGAATATGACTGGCTAGGCTATTTTTGCCAGAAAGATTTTTCAAATTTATACCATCAGTTATAATTGCAGAATGCAAAAAAATGCTTTATTGTGTTTACTATTCTGTATTTACTATTACACAGAATCACAGTAAACTGTTTCCAAAATATATCCAGCACATCAAATGATGTATATTTAAACATTAAATTAGGGTATAATTTTCAACACATTCCCAATACAATGGTATAAATACTCCTTTAACATTTTGAAAGTGTTACATATTGTACCTACTGCGAGTATCAAACAGCTTAAATAATAAATGTAATGCTATCAAATTTATAAATGTGAAACATGTGGCTTATTATGGATATCTGACAAATAAAAAAACTACAATTATAATTTATATGTCTTAGCATGCAACATAGAACTTTATTTCCTATACTGAAACATTTTCCTCAGTGGGAGACATCCCATGCTGCCAATCAATGGTGATGTAGTGAGACTTGTTTTACGTGCTCGAGAGCACTACACAAACACTTTGGACCACAACAGTCATTTACTTCATTTTGTATTTGTAATCATATAATGAATAGGTTTTGGAGATCTAGAGATTTTTCTTCCCTCTGCGTGAGGATGATGCTTAACAATCATTTAAATTTCATGATGTAGATTCCTGTACAAAACAGAGCTAATAAAATTATTGGTTGGCTTCCTCCCTATAGAATTTGTCCATCAGAAAGTATCTGGACATTCACAGTCTACAGTGACTAGAAAGGACCATTATCATATAGTTTCAAAGCAATACTTCCTCTCTTGAAGTTTGTTAGGTTGATTCTTCAAACTTGTGTGATTGAATGTGTGTGTGTGTGTGTGTGTGTGTGTGTAATTATAAGTGTGTATAATTGTGTGTGTGTGTGTGCGTGTGTGTATTTCAGTAAAAAGTTATGAGAGTGGAACACAAGTAATTTCAATTGGATTATGATACATACTCCTAGTTTTGCTGTGATTTTCTTAAGTGCACTGACAATAAAGGTTTTAAGTGTTTAAGTATAAATTTGTCAAAAGCTATTATATTTGGACTGCTTAATTCTAAGATGAATGTATTCTAAAGGCCTCTGTCATGTACAACAATATAAATATACAAACATACACAGATACCTATTTAGATCATTACGATTTGAGTCTCTCTTGTAAAATTTTGTTGGACTAATTTAAAAGAAGTTTATAATAGAATATGATTCAGCAATGTAAAAATATATATTTTGGAAGATTACATAAGGCTAAATCTAGATTTCACTTTTGATACAGAGTCAGGCACTTAGTATGAAGGAAATGAAATAAAAGATGGTCTTATAACAATAGCTATGATAAAGTCTAAATAGCAACTTAAATGAAGTTTTATTCTCTTTATCTCAATGTTTCAACTTTAGTCCCTAGGGAGGAAATAAATTATTGTTACCTTTCTTTTCAAGTTAATTAACTGATAACTACAATCCCTATGACACTAAATGATTCTCAGCAAACAAGGTTGTTTTAAGCAGCAGCAAGAAATATTTCATGTACTTGTATAGAAGTACATTGTATAAAAAGTACTTGTGTAAAACCACATGATCTCATTACCTTAAATGAATGAGCAGTTAATTAAATGCTGTATGCCTGTAACATTAATTCCTACTTATGATAACTACATTTTAAATAGTTTGAGTAAAGTAGGACGGCTGAGGAAATTAAATTCTTAAAATAGAGCATATATTGTACAATAAAGTTCTGAAGTTAGGAAGCCATGGGAGGACGATTTCAAATATCACCAAACACATGCTTACACCATAAAACAAGGAGGAAACTGTCATAGAATCAATACGACTCAAGGCTCACACACACCCATATATCTAGGAATGAATGGCAGCTATTAAAGAGATAGACAGTGAAGGTGAAATACTTTGGGAAGAAGAGATTCTTTACAAGTGATATTTTTGTGAAACTCCTTAAAGTTACTATAGATTGAAGTCAGGGTCTCACGCTAAGCATGTTCTGTGTCAACTTTGTTTCAACAAGATGGTAAAATGTGAGCTATCTGTTGTTTAGAGAAAATGTGGTTACATCTATTTAACCTTGTTCTCAAAGTGCTGATATCTACTTGGTCACTAAGAATTTTTAAAACCTTAAGAAGTATGTTTATGTATCTATTTACATATTAACTTTATAGTCATGTATAATAAAAAAGATTTTTATCAAAAAAGAATGAAAAAATGATCTTTATTACCATTCCTTCAGTGCTTTTAAGAATGAGTTTTTCTTAAGTGAAGGTTTTTTTCTAATAAATTGTCATTGAAATCACATTGGCTTTGCTTACACTACTTTTCTTTAGAATCAAATTGTTGGGGGTAGTGGATATCACAAATAGGATAGTAATTCTACTCTGCCACTCTGATTTAAGAGATATTGATCAGTACAGACACACAGGAGTCTGAGTACCTAACACACCCCTAACCTATCACATAGTATAAAAGATATTAAGAAAGTCAAGGTTACTGAAAGACATATTCATTGCTGAAAATCATTACTTAAGAAACAGACCTTTTAAAATGTCTACAGCCAATTTAAAAAAGACAATTCCAACTTGTAATACATGTACAAATAACTATAATAAAGGAGGTTATTCTGCTTTAAAAATCTTAGTTTCAGTCAAACTCTTTTAAAACATCAGTGGAACATTCATGGAATAAAAAGTAACTTCTTTTAAGCAGTTTATTCTTCCTATTTGGAGCCCAGAATACAACTACTAATAGAAAATGATTGCATCAAATGATTACTTATTGTGTTTCTCTGGCATCTCATTCACATTGTGGGATATAGATTAATCCTTGGAAGAATGAATGTTGCCAATTCTCTTGTGAATGAAGTAGGGACAATTTGGAAGTAGAGATTTATTTTGCAGCTTCCACCCTTGTAAGATGAGTACAGGAAATACTAGGCTAACATGAAAGTTTGTTAACATTCTACTCAGAAAGAATGTTTCAATCAATTTTCTGAAAAAAGAAAATGGATTGATGAAAACTCAGCTACTAAGAAGGACAAGACAAACCATTGAACTGTCATCTATATCGACTAGTAGGGGAAATATGTTTTCTTCAATGTTGAAACACTGGATATAACAACGACTCCAGGCTAGACCCCATGTTCAGGGGTTAACTATAATGAACTACACTGTGTGTGTGTGTGTGTGTGTGTGTGTGTGTGTGTGTGTGTGTGTGTGTGTCTGTGCGCGCACATGCACATGCTTTTATTTGGTTACAGTGTAGAGGGACAAGGATTGTTTTTTTTCTAGTTGTTCTATTGGATTTTTCTTTGTTTTCCAACAGCTGCTGGGCAGGGAACATGGGAGAATCTGAAGTACTTAGGGAAAAGGGGGAATACTATCAAGACATTTTAACTTAAAAGTCATTTTAAATAATAAAAAGTATAATAAAAAATACCACCTGTGGAATGCTTTCTCTCCTCTAGTTGAATTCCTCAGTAGGTACAGGGGATATTGAGGATGACCTGGGAACAGTACTGATTCAAACCCATCAGGATGGTACAGAGGAATATCTGGGGCTTAGCAAATCACAACACTGACTTTCTTAATGTTTTTCTTAATCAACTAAATCGGCACCATCCTGATTTTTTGCATAACTGAACACCCATGAAAGGTCGTCCTGCTTGGGAGATCCCATCACAATGTGCACAAGACCTATCATAAGTTTTATCCTTTAGTTCCTTGTATTTTTATAAATACATGGTCAGGACATTAGTAATCAATCAACAGCTAAGATATTGCATGTAGGTATAAATTTTAAACAACTTTGTATTTAGATAACTAGACAACATTATAAGAAGATTATCACTGAAAGGATAATACTGGATACAAAAGAAAATTTATTTCTATTTAAAACAGGGAAGTGACCAGATATGTGTCATGATATTAAAAGGAGATGATTCACAGGGAAAATACTTTTTCTTTGATATTTAAATTTTTGAGGGGTCTAGAAATAAAACCCATGATCTTACAAATCCTGGGAAGATTTAAGGCTAATCTACAAATGCTAATTCAAGCTTTTCTAACATATTTTCATTGCTCCACTTTCCAAAGAATAAAACATATAAAACAATACCTAAAAACAGCTAAAAGATACTCCACTGATGTTCTACACTGAGATCAGTGCCATTTAACCTAGAAAATAAATTATACAGACCTGCACTGTGCTTTTCAGAATCACTAGTAGAATCCAGAAACTAAATTCAGAATCTTTTACCTCCTTACACTCCTTCTTTTTGAGACTCTGACAGATCTACACACAGACCTACATGTCCCTGGAGTATGTGCATGTATGTGGGGGTGGGGTGGGGGTCATGATTTCTTCTAGCTGAGAAAACCCATCTGTAACATGAATGTCTGTTGCATTCTCATGATCAGGTGCGAGCAGGATGGGGTTCAAAGGAACATGGGGATAGTAAATGGATTTAAAATAAGATAAATGCTGTAGAAGGCTATGATTCTGTACTAAAAATAGTCTGCATTTGCTTAGATGACAGAAAGTAAAGAATAAATTTGATAAAAATAATATGAGATAGAATAAAACAAAAAACAGTACTATGAAATTAGAAATTATCATAGTAAACTTTGGTAAAATTAACTCACTGATTGATGAGAATTTCAGAGTATGCAATCACACTGAGCATGTCCACAGCATCTCAGAGCTCTCTCACCAACCCCCCCTTCTAATTTTAATTTTTGAAACATTTAAACAATAGACCATTTTATTTTTAAAAAATAGTATTTATTAACTGTGGAATGTGAGACAAATTACCTTCTCTAGTTTTCACTTGTAAAATGGAATAACATGAAAATTGACACAGACTTCTAAAAGAAAAAAGAAAGCATTACAAAGGCCCTAGAGCAGAACCTAGCATTATGATAATATTAACTGGACACAGGAATAAATTGCTTAAGTTCGTATCTTTATGCTCATAGATTAATGCAGCTCTCAAGCCTCAGCAAAGAAGTTTCTTTTTGCAGAAGGTGCCAATTAATAGAGACTGGTAGTAGGTCACTGTATAGAGAATTAGAGACAGCAGAGTGTGCAGCTCCAAATGAGACTCCAATATCACACTCCTCCCTCTCAAGGCTCAGGGATCAGTAGCAGAGTGGAACAGAAAGGCAGAAGGTGGACGTGTGCAGCAAAACAGTATTTCCTAGACATGAACATGCATTTGAACACATACAATCATAGCTGGTACTGCATGGACAACACTTGCCAAAGAGACAAACCAGACAAAACCCCGGCACAGATGAGGAAGGAGTCCTACCTCTGTCTAAGGAGCTATTGGAAGAGTCAGTTTCAGGGATGCAGGTCCTGAGAGTCTAGCCATGAGATAGTGGATGTTCCCACATCTAAAGACATATAGGCAGCATTAAATGGATTCTGTGGATTAACAAAGCAGGGTGGGCAGAGGGAGGCAGAGAGAGCAGGACTTCCTTACACCTTCAGAGGGTTAGACCACTATCATGATGGCAGGGAGTATGGTGGCGTGTTGCTGGAGTCTGAGAGCTACATTCTTGTGTGAAGGTCAAGAGAGACTTGGCCTGAATGGACATTTGGAATCTCAAAGCCTATTCCTAGAGACACATCTCCTCCAACAAGGCTCCTCCTTCTAATTCTTTCCAAACAGTTCACCAAATCTAAGCAAGCATAAAACATATTTTCACTCAAACCAGTCTAAGCAGTGAGAAAAAAGACAAATTGAGTGGGAGGAAAGGGTAGATGGACTTGATCTAATATACTATATTCATGGTTAAATAGTAAATAAACAAATTTTTAAAAGGGTAAATGACTCCTGGTATGTAGTTCTTGGTTAATGGTATATGAACGATAAATAATAATAGGCATTATTGATATTACATATTAAAGTAATAGGCAAGTTCATATTAACAGACCTCAATATATCTGAACCGTTTATAGATTAGAGCAGCAGAAATGCTGTTCTAAGCTGTCAATTCATGACAACTCAACAAAATAAAAGTTTCAGAATCAAGCTTTTGACATCCATGCTGATAGACTATTCTCTCTGATTTTCTGTGGTAGCTGACCTCTTGTTGAGCTCTGTCTGCAGTGTGGTTCCGTTCTTTCATGTTAAATGGTATGTCCCTGCTTCTGTGCTTATTTGATTTCTAATGTCATTAAAATAACATTGAGACTTATACCGCACACACACAGATACACAGTTTTAGAGGCTAGTTAGCTTGTGGTTCTCAAACGGCCAAGAATGCCAGCATTGTTAAGAAGACTCACCAAAATACAAAAAATTGGAACATTTATAAGCACAAACTAACCTTAGAAATATGAGGCATTCCCTCTAGAACATTAACATGGAACGTCAGGTGCAGCAGCTGCCACCACAGCGCTACACACGAAACTGACACACAGTTCTACGAAATCAGATTCTGTATCTGATTCCATTTCTAACACCACATGTGTCTTAATAACTACTCGTAAGCCACTTGAACTTTTAACCACTTTCGCAAAGTAAAGGAAGCCTGCTTACCTCTGCACTGCTTAATTGTGTCAATGGTTAAGAACCTCTTCACCACAAGATAAGCAGAACCGGGTTCAGCTAATGAACTCCACTGAAGCACCTGCTCCAACACATTCTCTGTATAGTGAAGTGGACGCTCTGCAAACACAAACCAAGTCATTACAAGAGATGTGTGTAATAATTACAAGTTTTAAAACATCCGTGGCAAAGATATATATGCAACAATTCAAACATTTTTCATTAAGCTGTAACAAAACTAGAATTACAAACAAGAGCCCCAAATACCTAGATAAGTGACACCCTCCATCCAACTTATTGTATAAATTAATCTATGAATCTGCTGTTTTAAAATTTAGAAATGCTAGGGGGCTTCAGAGATGGCTCAGTGGTTAAGAGCACTGACTGCTCTTCCAGAGACCTGAGTTCAATTCCAAGTAACCACATGGTGGCTTATAACCCATCTGTAATGGGATTTGATGCCCTCTTCTGGTGTGTCTGAAGACACCTACAGTGTGTGTGTGTGTGTGTGTGTGTGCGTGTGTGTATAAAATCTTAAAAAAAGAGACAGCTTCTAAAATTTAGAAATGTTCCCTTTAAGATAAAACCTTGTTGGGGTTGGGGACTTAGCTCAGTGGTAGAGCGCTTGCCTAGCAAGCGCAAGGCCCTGGGTTCCGTCCCCAGTTCTGGGAAAAAAAAAAAAAGAAAAAGAAAAGATAAAACCTTGTTTACTAAAATAAGTATGTCTTAGTCTGTTTTTAATTTAGATAAATTTCTGTTAGCATGTGCAATTAAATAACTTTAAAAGGACTAGTAGCTTAATCTTGTCCAATATTCATAAGCAAAAATTAACCCTTTGTTTATCTCAACAAGATTACAATCTTATAATTTTCAAAAAATAATAGTGAATAATTTATACCTAGGATTTTCATCATGAGTCAATATATCACAAAATACGGCTGCAGGGAACGTTTTTAAAAAAAATAAATACTATTGAGCAATCTATGTTTAACTATTAGTAAAAATATATGAACCTTGGGGCGATATTATAAATTAGCTCTATATAAGGAGTCACAAGCGAGTAATTAAATGATGTCTTAAGCAAATCTCTTTGCTGACTCTTAATCTTTACATATTTTGCTTTAGAGAAACATAACACATTTTCTTAGCATGGGATATTACAAAACATTTTCAACAGTTATCAATACTTGATAAGAAAGTTCTCTTTGTGGATTAAAATATGTGAATCCATTAATAAAGATGTGTGCAAAATAAGACCATATTCTGGGGGATATGCAAACCTTTTCATAGTAGACTATCAGTGAACAAAGAAGCAGGCAGAGCAGAAATTCTAATGTGGAGAGTAGATACTACAATAGCTCTATCCTAACTCTGCAGCTATGCAGCAGCCAATTATTTCAGACCCCAATTGCACAGCACTCTACATTCTAGAATGTGGTTGTAGTTGAAGTACTATTAATGCTAAGAATATGTCAAGGGTGCCTATATGTGACTCATCCCATTGAAACTGATAACGGAAGAGTAGGAGATAAATACATCACCTTCTCTTCTGCTAGAACTACATTATCTAAGAGGAGAGAAGTCATCAATAAATGCAGGTCAACAAATGAGAGATTAATATTAATATTAATATCCACAAAACAAAATGCATTTCTTCCTTCTGTGCCCATGAGAGCCCATTATCATAATGGAGCATAAAGATACATAGGCACACAGCACAGTGGTGATGACACAGGAGATTCTCAGTAACTACCCCAGGACTGAAGTCCATTGTGAGTTTACTTCAATGGACCATAAATTAACAGAAATTATTTATCAGACGAACAACACATTGGTGTTTTTAAAACCAGAATAAGGATAAGAAAATGAAAACTGTGCTATATTCATTTTACTTTTTCAAATATTTTCTAAAAAACTGGACAAAGTTAAAAATTACACATAATTATGTAAGTCATAATTCAATATAGTTGGAAGTATATATACCCAAATATAAAACTAACTATAGTAAGTACTTCCTTTACATAACTGTTGTTTGAATTAAATGCAGGATGACAGGAGTGATCCCATTAGGAGTTGTCATTTTCAGAATAGCCACTATGTCAGGTACTCTATTATCATATATATATGCATATATAAACATGTGATCTCTTAGCAAATTGACACTCTTTATTACCATCCTATTAAACTTCCTTTTTACATGTAAAAAAAAAACTTTGTTTACCCTAACTTCTACCTTTACCTAGTGTTCTGGCTGTTTTTGTGTGTCAACTTGACATAGCTGGAGTTATCACAGAAACAGGGATCTCAGTTGATGAAATGCCTCTGTGAGATCCAGCTGTAAGGCACTTTCTCAATTAGTAATCAAGGGGGAAGGCCCCTTGTGGCTGGTGCCATCCTTGGGCTGGTGGTCTTGGGTTCTATAAGAAAGAAAGCTAAGCAAACCAGGGGAAGTAAGCCAGTAAGTAACATCCCTCCATGGCCTGTGCATCAGCTCATGCTTCCTGATGTGCTTGAGTTTCAGCCCTGACTTCCTTTGGGGATGAACAGCAATGTGGAAGTATAAGCCGAATAAACCCTTTCCTCCCCAACTTGATTCTTGGTCATGATGTTTATGCAGGAATAGAAACCCTGACTAAGATACCTAGTCATCTAATAAGTTAAGGTAAGAACCAGAGATTCTAAACCTACTAGACTGTACACCCTGATATTTCAAATCTAATCCTTAGGTTTATTTTGGTAATTATGGACATCTTCCATGATAGTTTCTCATATGTAAATTTTTGGAAGGGAAGAAACACAAATATATTTTTGAGTCCCAATCTGGACAATATGAGGGAAAAATCAGTTTGCCTTCTTCCTATCACTTCGTTATCCTTTGGGGTAAAACATGAAGAAATAGCAGCAACAGGTTCAAGACTGCATGCATAAAAACCATGACTGAGCAGTACATGAGGCAAGGCAGGTACCACACTAGCGCTAGACTAGGGGATAGATAGGCAGTGGAATAAAATTGATAAGATTTCCAACTGTCAGAAAACTTATACTAAATAGGGCCACCATTACTTCAGTTATACTCAGATTTCCTATTGACAGAACTGTTTTCTTAATATAGCTGAAATGTGTTACAGTAGACATAGAGGCTTGTTAATGAGCAGATAAGTAATTCTTGCCACAACATTTAAGAGTATTTTTTTTCTGATCAGGATCACTTATGAAGTAATTGGGGAAGATGAAGATCTTGCAGACCCAACATCCTAGATAAAGAATAGAGTCAGAAATTAAGAGATAGTACAGGTTTTCAAATATTATGAAATGACCCAAATTTCAAATTTAAGAAAGGGATGAGAAGCCTGCAAAGTGGTCTGAGTTATCAAACATTATTTGAACATAAAGTCTTATATGTATATGTTTGCTGATGGATACTTGCTATCTTGTTGCATGGCAGATTACATATGATAGGACATATATTAGGTAGAAGGAAGGCATAACCTAGAAGCAGAACTTCATATTGTCTACTTGGTGCATTTGATATAAATAAATAAATAAATAAATAAATAAATAAATAAATAAATCTAAAGAGAGAACAGGTTAAAAAAGGAAGTTCTACAGCTTCATAAAAGACAATGCCATAACGGTTTAAATCATGTGCAAAGAATGAACCTTCTCTACTTAGTTCAATAGGAAAGGTACTGAATTTTCATCAGAAATAACAGCTGCTACCCTTAAATAGCTGCCATTGGTGGAACAAGTTTTCAAAAATGATTGGCATTTTTACATCTAATTCTTAGTGTCAAACTCAAGAGAGCAAAAGCCCTGCTTCATCCCATCTGGTATTTTAATAGCATTTTACATATACATGCGGAGAAGAAATTTAAAATATTAATAAAAAGTACATAGATCTTCCAAGCCACAGTATCTATAAGGGAAAAGGAAATCTTTTCCTATCATATTTATATCTAGGAATTATGTGTTTCATAAAAACAAAATTCTAAGTGAAATCTTCTTAAATAAGGCTATTTGAACAGATAATTCTTTGAGAGGTACAGGACATATAGAGAGATGATTGATTTTGGAGTTAAGTACTAAAACCACAGCATGCTTGGGACAGTAATTGCTGATAGAATTGAAAAAAATAAACAGGCCTTTTCTTCTACACCTTGGAATCTGAATGTTCTCCTAATGTCATGTGTTAAAGAAAATATGGTCAAGGCCTATAATGCACTTATGGTAAGGTGTAAGCTTTGTCAAGTGTTCTGTAAGGAAAAGATGGTGTGGTAGATTGTTGGAGCATGCTCTTGAAGGGGAAACTGAGACCCTGAAGTTGTTTCTTTGCTTCTTCCCTTTCATCAAGTGATAAGAAGTGTTTCATGCTCCACACGCCCCACCTAGACCTTTTGCCCAGCGAAGGGCGAAAGTTCAACCAATGACAAACTGAAACATTTGAGTGGTGAGAGAAAAGGATTTGCTTCTCCTTTTAGATGCTTTATTACAGATATTCGTTACAATGTCAGAAAAGCAAGGAACAGAAAGTCAACAGAGAGAATGAGTCTGATTACAGCTTACATGTGGGTCAGAAATCTGTGGAATTGATTTGTGCGAGGAGGTTGGGAATATCTGGAGAAGTATAATAGAGACCTAGCATGGAATATGCAGAAATGAACAGATTTTTTTTTTGTTTTGTTTCTACCACAGAAGACCAGATTACAGATATAAATGTGGATAATAAAGGTCAGGGCTTTAAGTTCAGGATAGATATGAGGACTCCATTAATAACTGCAGCAGAGAGCATTAATGTTCCATCCTGGCAAAGAACATGTCTATATTTTATCCAAGCCTGGCTTTTCCAAATGCGGGGGAAATTTGACTGCATAATTTGTGGTAGTGGGGGACTGCCTTCGCGCGCTCCCCTGGTTATTAAAGGAAAGGAAAGGGAAGGAAAGGAAAGGGAAGGGAAGGGAAGGGAAGGGAAGGGAAGGGAAGGGAAGGGAAGGGAAGGGAAGGGAAGGGAAGGGAAAGGAAGGGAAGGGAAGGGAAGGGAAGGGAAGGGAAGGGAAGGGAAGGGAAGGGAAGGGAAGGGAAGGGAAGGGAAGGAAAGGGAAGGGAAGGAAAGGAAAGGGAAGGAAAGGGAAGAAAAGAGAGGGAAGGAGGGAGAGAGGGAGAGGGAGAGGGAGAGGGAGAGGGAGAGGGAGAGGGAGAGGGAGAGGGAGAGGGAGAGGGAGAGGGAGAGGGAGGGGGAGCGGGAGAGGGAGAGGGAGAAGAAGGGGAAGGGGGAGAGGGAGAGGGAGAGGGAGAGGGAGAGGGAGAGGGAGAGGGAGAGGGAGAGGGAGAGGGAGAGGGAGAGGGAGAGGGAGAGGGAGAGGGAGAGGGAGAGAAGCAAGTTTGTGGAAGGCCGAGACGATAGAATAATTAGGGAGAGAGGAAGCACTGAAAAGAAGATTTTGAAGATGGAAGTAAACCTTGGTGATAATGTCAATAGATATCTTTTACCCACAAATAAAATGAGGACAAAAATTAAACCTGTTTGATTAAGAGAAAAAAATCAAGAGAATCTATAACTTATGGTTATATACTGTAACCAAATGGCTATATTCTTATGGTTATATTTTTTCATTTTATCAACATTTTAACTTTACAGCTATTACGATGCACTATTTAGGAAAATAGAGGCAAAATGAAACAAAAGAGATACATTCTCTACTTCTACCATGAAGCTTTTATTAAACCATGTAGTATGAGCACCACAGCAGGCCACTGCAGAGATTTTCTGGGTTGAGATTTCAAAGGAAGTAATCAAGTGTCAGGTGGAGAAGGGCTGATGTGTGCAAACACAAAGATATACATGGAAAACACCATCTCCTAATGCTAGACAAGCATAAAGAATTCATGATAATCCAACAATACATGAAAACAGAAAGAATAACAAAAGAAATTCCATCAGGACAAACATGATGCTTGACAAATGGAAGGAAGACAAAGAAAGTATTAACTGGATGGAGTGACTGATGACTCAAGACCATGGAAGGCGCTCTGAAAAGAGCCTGGAGATCACCACAGGAGAAAAGAAAGGTCATCAGCAATCGATGGCACAGGACGTCAGCTACCATGATGCTGAAAGCAGGGCTGCTGAATTTCACAGTTGGGAGGTCACAGGCTTCACTTGCTAGAGCAGTATTGTCCAGGGGGGCCAGAGTCTAATGAAGGCACATACTAAGAATTGACACCCAAGCACTAAGGACACAATACCTTAACAAGACTTACTGACAATATCATCCTGTAAGTCCTATTAATTTTTAAGGAATTATGCATGTAAAAAGTAAATGAGTAAAAATATCAAGACGGAGTGGTGCAGGAGTGCATAATAATCCCCCTACATTCTAGTGCTGACTTCAATATTCCAAATAATGCACCCTGGGGTAGTTCAACATTGAATTTTAATATTTATCTGGAGCCTTGTGGGATGGCAACGTTTTCTTTTTGGCAGTTTGACAGCTATACTTGAAAGGGTCCCAAGACCTTAGTAGATATCAGCTAGACAGATGGTCGAGGTACAATGAGATTCTGCATCTTATTTTTTTGTCCTATAGGTCTTTAGTACCAAATGGTGTCATTAGAATGTTAAGCTTATTCAGCACTTGGGAACTAGGGCAGTCAAGGTGTTTTAAAAGGTTCCTTTACTCTTATGATTCTTTGTGAGGATGTATGAGAAATTGAGACATTGATGATAGGAGAAAATCAAACAGCCAGATGAGAAGTCCCTGCTCTATGCAAAATAATTGATTTGGAGTGGGAAATTTCTTTTACTATTTATCCTTTGTTCTTACTGAATAAAGAGCACACAGATATAATAAGGTGATGGTGAGGTGACATTAAGGATATTGTTATAAGTCACACTGCCTGTCCTTATGAATAAAACCATTACTTGATGAGGTACAAACCGAGACACCTAACACTCTCTACTATATTTATATAGTTAATGAAAGAATTAATTATTCTGATGAGCCAACATCACAGGAAGTCACTCTCAAGTGATCATAGCATATGTTAAGATGGGCAGAGAAGTAGGACAGATTTCATAATGAGATGCAAATCTTTAGAAAAACAGCAAATGACACAGGCTTGTCCTAAAGCATGTGTCATTGATAAGGGATTTAAGGATTTCCAGCATGAAAGCTACTTACCTAGCTCTTCATTTTCAATGACTTCAAATGTGGCCCAAATATCACCTTTCGTAGGAAGAATATTTTTTATTGCTAATATATCATTCGTTAACTCTTCCGCTTCCATCACAGGAGATACCTGTAGGAAATGGAATGTTATCTTCAAAGATGTCTAATACAGAAGTAGTCTTGTGCTAAGGCAATGAAGTTCTATACCTCATGGGTCTCCATGGACAAAGAAAACACTACAATGAGAGTTTCTCCATAAAATACACTGTAATATCAAAGCAAAGAGATACTGTAATACAGACATATTGGGGATAATTATTTTCTTAAGAAGTTATTATGTTCCTCTTAAGAAATGCACTTGGTCTCAAAACAAAACAACAACCAAAACAAAACCCAACCCTACCATACAAGTCATTTTCTAACAGTAAAACTTCATTTGTCTTTCTATAATCATGAGTACAGATTTACTTGGTTTATTCAGGTTGGACTCTAAATATTATGAAGATGATTAAATAGTATCTGTCATGCCAAGAGGCCCCAGGGTTTTGGTGCCTGTGGTGTTCCCTGCCATGCCAAGTGACAGATGGTAGCATACTGCCATACAGAGTACATTCAAGTTAGTATCTCAGGAGTCCTTTCATTCTTCAGTGCAAGTCTGGGGCCCAGACCCACAAGCATCTCACAGCCAGAGGCCACCGGGTAAGCATGCCACCTTTTCAGGAACTCTGGGGTTTCTATCAGTTGCTTTTTAGTTTAGGACTTAACAACTATGACTGTGTATTATTAAAAACAATACTGTTTTCTTTAGTTAGAATTCATTGAGAGTGTTAAAGAGCAGACATATTAACAACTAGAGTACTGCAGTGGAAACTTAGTTTTCATGTTCTTAGCAAATGAATATCTAAAAAGTTGTCTTAGATTTCCCCATCAGTCCTTGTGTGTGTGTGTGTGTGTGTGTGTGTGTGTGTGTGTGTGTGTGTGTGTGTATGGGATGTGTGGTGTGTAGTGTGTGTGTGTGTGTGTGTGATGTGTATATGATGTATGGTGTATGTATGTGGTATGTGTGGTTTCTGTGTAATGTGTGTGGTATGTGTGTGTGTGTATGTGATGTATAGTGTGTGTGATGTGTGTGGTGTGTATGTGTATGAGGTATGTGTATAGTGTGTACCTATGTGTGTATGTGTGTTTGTACATGCACACTTGTGTGCACATCATTATAGGTAACTCAGTCATTCTATCGTTATGAAATTCAGGGATTAATTTATGAAAATTACTAATTAATAAAAGATAAACCTTCTGTATTCAGAGAAGAGCAAAGAACTGTAAAATTACAAAGGACTCCTGCATCCAGTAACAACATGAAGCAATAGTAAAGCTGGAGAAAGAGCAGGTGAGAGATTTCATGATGCCTCACATCTCCATTGCTCTAAAATATTTTTTAATTTAATTTTTTTATATTAAGCATTTGTATGTTTTTCCTACATGTAAATCTGCGTACCATATGCATTTCTAAAACCAACTGAGGCAAGAGGGTTTCAGATACCCTAGAAATGGATTTACTGATGGTATAACCTACCATTTGGATTCTGGGAATAAAACTAGGGTCTTATAGAACAGCAGCCAGTGTTCTTAATTGTTGAGCCATTTCTCCAGAACAGAAAATTAAAAAAAAAAAAGAAGAAAGAGAAAAAAGAAATATAGCACCTTCTTAAAGAACTAAAAGCAAGTGAGAAATCCAATATATGAAATAGGAAATGCCTTGACCCCTACACTCACAAAAGGATTAATTTACAGAATGTAAACATCACTGTAATCAACATCTGGTATGGGCTATGATGATCCAGGTTTGTGCTATGCTCATTTTTATATTCTTTTTTATTGGATATTTTATATATTTACATTTCAAATGTTATCCCCTTTCCCAGTTCCTGCCTCTCTGATCTCCCCTCCCGTTTCTATGAAGATGCTCTCATTCCCACCCACCCACTCCCACCTCAACACCCTGGCATTCTCCTAAACTGGGGAAAAGAGCCTTCACAGAACCAAGGGCTTCTCCTATTAATGCCAGAAAATTCCATCCTCTGCTATATAAGCAGCTGGAGCCATTAGTCCCTCTATGTGTACTCTTTGGCTGCTGGTTTAGTCCCTGGGAGCTCTGGGGATCTGGTTGGTTGATATTGTTGTTCTTCCTATGGGGTTGCAAACCCCTTCGGCTCCTTCAGTTCTTTCTCTAACTCCTCCATTGTGGTCCCTGTGCTCAGTCTGATAGTTGGCTGCAAGCATCTTAATCTGTATCAGTAAGGCTCTGTTAGAGCCCCTCAGGAGACATCCTATGTTCTTAATGTCTTTAAATTCCCATTTTTCATTTCCTAAAACTTGGCATATGCCTCCAGATCCTGAGTTCAGAATCAACAGTATTAATATAACAGCACTGTTTTCTCAGTCTTAAAGCTATATTGAAATCATACTGATCATCCCTGAACAGTTCGTTACTGCTATTTGGCCTTCCCAGATTACTTAGAGTTATATAGTTTTTTATGTAAATACAGTGAGAAAATATGTGATCTTTGCCAAATTGTCATGATTAGAACAACACCATTAAAAAGAGAAAATTAAAACATGCTTTAAAAGTATATATAATATATATGCATATATATTATATGCATATATATTCTGTGCAATATACTTTAAAGTGCATAAATAGACTCATAATATATATACATATATGCAGACTATTTTATATCTTTTAGCACAAGCAATAGACTTTTGCTGAGTGATTTAATCTGTAATTTAATTTACAAGAGTGTCTCATATCTAGTTAAGCATAGTGAGACATTCAGAATAAGAACTACAATGTACCTAATGAATAGAAAATGACTCCCACAAGATATGATCATAGTCGTTGTGATCATGTTCCAGCTCCATGTTCTAAGTAGGCAGCTAATGGCATATTGTGATACCCCTGGAATTATCTAAGTTAATAGTCACAATGTATTTCACAGCTTAGGAGTTTAAAAGAGATAATGGACTGAACTTCTATTAATTAGAGGAATATGTACTCTTTACACTAAAAAAAAAAAGCTCACTAAGCAAGAACATGTAATATCGCTGCTACTATCCCTAAAGACAACTTATTGGATGCAATAAGATGAAAAATATATATTTTTATCTCCACTCAAAGAAAAGAAAGAGTTACCCAGTATTCCAATTTAAATGTTGGAGAGTAAGAACCGAGGCTAGGCATTAATGATAATATATATAGGTACTTACTAAACAGCTATTTGGAAAATAATATGCTCCGTGTTTACATACATTTAGATTAGAAACCCATTTGATAGGTAAGAAAACAGAGACTAAAGCAGAGTAAATAACTTGTCTCATGTCACAATTTTAGGAAGGGAAGAAGCGAGTA